>NC_060188.1:41473336-41805836 GCF_021184085.1 Oncorhynchus gorbuscha | reverse complement strand
GGGTGGAGGTGTAAAACAGGAGGGCTGGGTAGAGTTATCTGGTCAAGGCTAATGAGAACCCAAAACATGCCAAAGCCAGGAACCCCTGACTGCCACAACAGTTCGACATGCGGACATGTCTACAAACCGCAGATCTGACAAGAGCGGAGAGGGGCAGAGGAGGAGGACAGATATATACTGTAGAGAGAGAATAGGTAAAGGAGAACGAGAGAGTCAGAGAGAGTGATACTTGGGTACACTGATGGGATATGAGGAGAATCACTTTCTAGCGGAGACCTGGGAGAAGAGAGCAAGAGAGCAGGGACACAACACATGATGGAGGTTGGGCTAAGACACCCAGAGGAACATCCCACCTGCAGAACTGGCCCATGGGGCCCCTGGGGCTCTGACACAACTCCTCCCATGATTAATAGGGTTGTCATAAATGACAAATGCCCTGCTATCGACATGACCTACTTTGGGGTGTGGGGGGGACACGCACACACACACACCGTTCCATCTCCTCCAACCCCAACACTCCACCTGCCCTCACTGTGTCTGGCTTCGGCCTACTTCCTGCCCGACATCTTGGGGCCACGGTGACCTGCGTAGCCAGGCCGGGCCCTGCCTCCCCAAGGCTTTTAGAGAGGAGGTGCAGTACAAACTGCATGGCAGCTGCCCCAATGAGAGAGCCCCTTTTGAGCCAATGCCCATCTCCATATGCCACCACGGCGTCATAGCTCCGCTTGCTTCCAGTCCCCTCATCCTGCACCCGGGTGTCTTGGAACCCTCCACTAAATATGTTCCTTATCTCTGAGTTACGTGTATAAGGTTCCCAGTTGATGAGATGCTGTTGTAGGATTGCTAAGTGCTTGGAGGGGGATGCAGTCAATGATAGACCAGCCTACAAACTCTGACAGCAAATAACAAATAGCAGCTATACAGAATTTGTTGAATGGCCAAAGGAAAATTTGTTCTGACAAGTTGTGACTATATACAGTCTGTGTCTTTTCTTAAATTCTAATAGAAATATTGTCCAGTCTTATCACAGGGACAATATCTATCAGTTGCCATGGTGAAAGCAGCTTTTTGATAGGCAGAAGCCTCTCATTTGTATGTTTGGAGAGGTGGGCGGGGCAGACGGAGAGTGTATGTGTGTGTCTCTGTGTATATGTGTGCACGTGTGTGTGGGCATGCATGCCTGTGTGTGTGTGTGTTCGAAAAAGAGAAAAGGGAGTGTAACGTTCTTCGTCTTCATCGGATGAGGAGTAGGAAGGATCGGACCAAAACGCAGCGTGGTAAGTGTCCATGATTATTTATTATCACAGAACACGAGAATACAAAATGAAAGTGAAAACACAAAAACAGGAAACAACTACCCACAAACACCAGGTGGGAAAAGGCTACCTAAGTATGGTTGTAAATCAGAGACAACGATAGATAGCCTCTGATTGGGAACCATACCAGGCCAAACACATAGAAAAGAAAACATAGAAAAACAACAGAATGCCCACCCCAACTCACGCCCTGACCAAACCGAAATAGAGACAAAAAAAAGGAACTACGGTCAGGGCGTGACAGGGAGGCGGTATTAATTTGTTAAATAGTTGTTGCCTTGCTGTAAAACCAAAAAGCATATTTTCTCTGGTATCCTCTAGAGAGCTGCAGTATCAAAGGTTAGCCTCATGCAACTTGTCCTTCCTCAGGTCAATTGTTACTGGGGAAGAAAGTGTTTACCAGGCTTTTTAACCCGTGACCCTAACGTCCTGAAATGTTAACGGGGAATTATTCTGCCCAAAAAATCCTGGCTCGTGTAGAGATCACTCTCTAAAGGTATACATCTGTATCCATTAGAATTAATGTACTAGGTTGATGCCTACTGCAGACAATTTAAGTTTACTGCCACACAAGTCATTCTCTGAGCCAGGTACTGCATCAATAAAGAATTGTATTCAATACTCTCCCAATTCCAGGAATACAACTATCGTACAGGAATACAATCATTCAGCCATGACTTTGCTGAGGACAATCAAATCGTAGTGAATCTAAATAGTAGGGAACACTGGATGTGTCTCTAACGGCATGTTCCTGGGGACAGAGTCAAGGTCAGTTTGTCATGGGATGGAAAGAGACTGACTCCCGGTCACCCAGGGCAGGCCCCTAACACTATGTGACACATCCAGGCTTTTGGGTCTGACTGGACGTTTTTGGGGTTGGCAAGCTAGAGCCTCCCTGCCTGCCTCCATCCCTGCCTTCCTGTATCCCTGCCCATCAACATACTTCCCCCTCCTTGCCTCCCTGCCTCCCTGCCTCCCTGCCTCCCTGCCTGTCTCCAATGTATCCCCTTCCGCATGGGCACACATGCCTCTCTGGCTTGTCATAGAATGTTTTGGGAGAAACCCCCCCGCCCCACAAAAACTCTGCAAAACAGGAGCGTTGGGGTGCTCTGACATGGTCCAGGTGCTGGGGAAATCATACATGCAATGTCTACTGGCAGCTGTTCCACTGGATAACACTACAGACTCACTGTACAGAGCAGCTGCTTGCACTTCATTCTGGGTGTGCACTAACACATATTATAAACTGGGTGGTTCTAGCCCCGAATGCTGATTTGCTGACAGCCGTGGTATATCAGACCCAATACCATGGGTATGACAAAACATTTCTTTATAATGCTTTAATAACATTGGTAACCAGTTTATTATGGCATTGAGGCACCTCTTTTGTTTGTGGTATATGGCCAATATACCACAGCTAAGGGCTGCATCCAGGCTCTCCGCATTGCGTCGTGCTTAAGAATAGCCCTTAGCCGTGTGTGGCTTACTGTGTGGCTTACTGCTTAACTGTAGAGCCATGTGTGGGGAGGTGAGAGGAAAAAGAGCATTCAGAATAATGAACACAACAATAACTGGCAGGGAGAATCAGCTCTGCCAGTGTGACCGAGCAACTGATCTTCGTAATTAGGCAAGGGCACTGTCTCTCCTCCACGAAGTCATCCACGGTGGACATGTGCACTAGTCCCCCTCAGTAACAGGATGAGTCTGGTTAACTGGGAGCAGGAATACAATGACAACCAAGTAACAGTACCAGTGCAGTCTGAACAGTCTGAACGGATAAGGTGATGACCCTTCTATAGACGCTGGGGCCTCTGACCATGCTGTCCTCTCTCTGGGATGACCCAGTATGTGTCAATGTCTATAACCTGTGTGTGTGTGTGTGTCTGTTTTTCTTTGCGCTTTTGTGTGTGTGAGCGAGTGCACCTGAACATCAGATCAAATTTGATTCGTCACATACACATGTTTAGCAGATGTTATTGTAGGTGTAGCGAAATGGTTGTGATGAGAGCAAATGTAGGTGTGTCCTCCCCACATGTCAAGGAAGAGTTAACATCTGTCAGGCTGCCAGCAGCACCCCCCTGCCCTTGTGACTGTTCCCTGTATCCCTGTGCCCCAGTGGTGTGTGTGTGTGCGCAGCGATGAGAGGAGAAAGTGAGAACAGGAAATGTTCCATACCCAGGGGACAGAGACACACGGTAGCCCCTTGTCTTGACGTCCTTACTGCGCCTGACTGGAACATGACAAGTTGATTTGCACATCCTGCAAGAGAAATACAAACCCACAAGCAAACACAAGCACGCACACACTCATGGGGACATTAAATGAATTTCCATTCAAAATCATATTTTCCTTAACGTCTAACGCTTACCATATACCCAAAACGTCACCCTAACCTCAACCCTAAACCTAACCCTAACCTTAACCCTTACCCTAATCCTAATTGTAACCCTAACCCCTAAGCTTAAAAAACCCTTTGTCCTCATGGGGAAGTGGGACATTTGCCCATGAGGGAGAATTTTCCTTGTTTTAGTATCCTTGTGGGGACTTTGGATTTTAGGTCCCCACAAGGATAGAAGAACCAACCCCCCCCCACACACACACACACACACACACACACACACACACACACACACACACACACACACACACACACACACACACACACACACACACACACACACACACACACACACACACACACACACACACACACACACACACACACACACACTATCACGGTACCGGCTGATAAGGAGCTGAAATAGTGTGATGAGATTGGGAATGGGGAGATGTCATCAGTGCTGTAAGCTGAAATGATTTCATCACTCACAGAGGGTTCTGGCAGCCATCACTCTGTCCCTCTCTGCTCCTAAACATCCCACAGTCTCAACTCAGCCATATTGCTTTAATTCATACTTTCTGTCCTTACAATCTATCGTTCCCTGAAAAGGCTGGCTGTATTGTTCGTGACGGTTTGTGAACTTGTTTGTGACCTTCTCTTGCATTGAGTTCATGGCAGTGAATCCATACAGGTGTCACTATTGACATCCCTTACCTCCCAGCCACGCATCCAATGAGGAGTCAATAGCCTAATGGAGAGGTCAGTGACTCACCATGTGTCCCCAGCTCAGCTGTGGTTGCAGCAGAAATTCCAGTCAAACACAGTGAAAATGTCATGGCTGGCTGGACCCTACTGGCATAGAATTCTTCTTTCTCTCCTCACCTCCTCTCATTGTCTGTTAGTGCCGATACACACGCGTTCAGATTGTCTGGGAACATTCTTCGTGTCAGACAAGAGTGGCTGTCATCATGGATAGTCAAAGACAGATTGCATTCAGCACTTGTGAAGATATTAAAGACACGAGGAACACTGTAAGCTAACTGACTGCTCTTGGGAATAGGGGAGACGTGCTAGAATAGGTGACCAGATTTTTGGAGGAACAGATATTGGTTGTAACATAATCGTGACTTGCCACTGGGAGTCTCTTCTCTCTCTCTCTTGGACTCTCTTTCTTTCTGTAGAACTCCAACTCTGTTATCTTCTTCTTTTGTGTTGTGTATTTCTGCTCCCGCAATTTGACCCAATTCTTTCTCTCTCTCTCGTCTCGGTTTTTCTCTTCTTATTTTTTTCTCTTCTCTTTTCGGTCACACTTTATTTGGATATTCCGGATAGTCCATCTATACTGTAGATGCTCTACAGATGGTCATACTATCAACAAACAATCTGTTGATAAGCAACTGCTTGCTAAGGTTAGGGTTAGGTTAAGAATAAGGGCTAGGGTAAGGGTTAAGGTTAGGGTTAAGATCAGGGTTAACGTTAGGGCGAGGGCTAGGGTAAGGGTTAAGGTTAGGGTTAAGATCAGGGTTAACGTTAGGGCGAGGGCTAGGGTAAGGGTTAAGGTTAGGGTTAAGATCAGGGTTAACGTTAGGGCTAGGGTAAGGGTTAAGGTCAGGGTTAAGATCAGGGTTAACGTTAGGGCGAGGGCTAGGGTAAGGGTTAAGGTTAGGGTTAAGATCAGGGTTAACGTTAGGGCGAGGGCTAGGGTAAGGGTTAAGGTTAGGGTTAAGATCAGGGTTAACGTTAGGGCGAGGGCTAGGGGGTTAAGGTTAGGGTTAAGATCAGGGTTAACGTTAGGGCTAGGGTAAGGGTTAAGGTCAGGGTTAAGATCAGGGTTAACGTTAGGGCGAGGGCTAGGGTAAGGGTTAAGGTCAGGGTTAAGATCAGGGTTAATGTTAGGGCGAGGGCTAGGGTAAGGGTTAAGGTCAGGGTTAAGATCAGGGTTAATGTTAGGGTGAGGGCTAGGGTAAGGGTTAAGGTCAGGGTTAAGATCAGGGTTAACGTTAGGGCGAGGGCTAGGGTAAGGGTTAAGGTCAGGGTTAAGATCAGGGTTAACGTTAGGGCGAGGGCTAGGGTAAGGGTTAAGGTCAGGGTTAAGATCAGGGTTAACGTTAGGGCGAGGGCTAGGGTAAGGGTTAAGGTCAGGGTTAAGATCAGGGTTAACGTTAGGGCGAGGGCTAGGGTAAGGGTTAAGGTCAGGGTTAAGATCAGGGTTAACGTTAGGGCGAGGGCTAGAGTAAGGGTTAAGGTCAGGGTTAAGATAAGGGTTAACGTTAGGGCGAGGGCTAGGGTTATCCTAGGGTTATGGAAATGTTTTTTCTCCTAGTTAGTTGAAATGTTACTGATAGTCTGTAAAGCATCTACAGATGGACTACCCAAATAAAGTCTCTCTCTCGCATACAAGACTCCCACTAGGCTGTGTTTAGGGTGATTTTCTGGTCTGCTGCTTACTATGAGTAGGGGTGCTGTGGAGACAGTGTGGAGGAAGATAGGGCCTTCCCAGACCCTCCATCATCTCTGAGCAGGTGGAACACATATCACTCTGCTTCACTGTGGACCGTTTCAAGTCATTTACATATAACTAAACTGCTTCAGTCAACAGCACCAGTGAAGGCTCCTCAGATGAGAAAGAGGAGGACCATCCTCCTCAGTGAATTTCATGAAAATGTAAAAAGTCATCCATTTTAGATAAAACTTTACTAAATATAAATCACATCACCAAGTAATTGATTAAATACACTGTTTTGCAAAGGTCTTCAGTAGCATCATGGTGTAGCCGGAGGACAGCTAGCATCCGTCCTCCTGTACATTGACTACAGTACATTGACAGTACATACTAAACCATTTTCTCACCCCCTTCCATAGACTTACACAGTAATTATGACAACTTCTGGAGGAGGTCCTCCAACCTATCAGAGCTCTTGCAGCATGAACTGACATGTTGTACACCCAATCAAAGGATCAGAGAATGAATTTAGTACTGAAAGCATAAGCTACAGCTAGCTTATACAGCTAGTGCATACAATGTGGTAAGTAGTTGACTCAAAGAGAGAGAAAGAAAATAGTTGAACAGTTTTGAACAAATTAATTTATTCCTAAATGAAGGAGAAGCAAGAGATAAATACTTAGCTAGCAAATGCAGCAAGCGGGTTTACTAATGCGTTAGTTCTATTAGCTATGCGGACTATGACGTTTCTTTAGCTAATATGGTGACAACGATGTAGACTGTGTAGCGGTTTGGCTTGGAAACGTTTTTTCTCCTGGTGACATATAGCTGATGTGTTGTGCAGTGAAGTCCACAAGCGAAGGGAAGAGGTGAAAGGAGGAGAGTGCATAACATAGATGAGAGAAGGAATACAACGTGGCTGCTATGGAACTATGATCTGTGTTTACGCCTGATCAGGGGTGTATTAATTCCACTGATTCTGTTGGAAAACATTTATTAAACAGAAGCAAACGGGGAGAAACATACCTGAATTTGGCCAATAGAAACTCTTGTTTGCAACTGTTGGACTAATGATTACACCCACTATCAGCTAGATGCAGGCAAGAGTGTGCAAGGCGTTATTGAATGTGTCACTGCCTGTCACATCCAATTTGTCTCTCAACCTGTGTGCACCTACGTTGGGTGTAGATAATTTTTTGGTATCATGTAGTAGCCTAAACCTATCACTGTTACATTGAACTGGGTGATGGAATATGAATGACAGTCATCCAATATGCTGTAATAGAAATAAGGCCGTGCTCATGAAAGAACATCATCCTCCCTCATCTGAAACGGCACTGACCACCACTGGTGTGCCCGTTGTAAAGACCACAGAGAAACCTTTATAATACGAAATAATGAAAAGGCATGTTTCCAAGAGTTAGTCATTTGTAAGTAACTGAAAATACAAGGGAAATATAGTTGAAAAATGTAAAACTAAAGTTGGTCTAGTTGTTGTTTTTTTGTGGAAAAAAAGGCCAGAGTTTTGTAGGCTTATAGTCAAAAACTGCTATGAGCAACATGACCTTCAGTAATCCTAAGAAAACAAGTTCTCAACATTTTTTAATTTACAGTTTTTTCCATCGTACCTTTCCCCCAAAATACTTGATAGTCCTGATAGATAAAAGTCTCACGGCCTATTTGAGTTGTGAAGGAGAGGATAGCGAGGATCAGCTTACCTCTGACAGCCTCTCATCACCGTCTCTGATCAAACTGTGACACATGCTAAAGCTGAGAGCCAGGGGAGACAGACAAACACACACGTATCCAACCCTCCTCGCTGCAGCCAATTCTCTGCTCGCAGAGGACCTAGAGGTCTAAGTGGGACAAATCTACCCCCCCCCCACACAAAAAAACCTCCACCATTTTGTTCCAGGATTTGGGGATGGCTGTAGTGTTTCCTGACCATTTCAGAGACCATTAACTTTTCAACTGGTTATTGTTCACCCGAGGCCACCGGCCTACCACTCACATCACTTGAGGAAGAAACACAATTTAAGAGGGGAAGAAGACCCCGAGAAGTGGTCTTACAAAGTTTTTTTTTACAGATAAATGATCAACATCCACCCGGTGTCTCCTCAACCTGTTTCTCTTCCTGTATCATGGACTGAAACAACCTATTTCCCTGGAGAAATGGGTTCCTGAAACCCTTTTTTTTGTCATTGCTGGTGCAAGACATATTGCCCATCTGCAGCGCCAGCTTCTGTGAATCTGTCGCAGACTCCCATGGTGCTGTGTGTTAGTCTGTATTTACCGTAATACAAAATGTGAGCTCATAATCTACTCATCCGCACACACGCACTCTATGCAAATCGAACTGCAGAGAACACCGGAAGAATTATTATCACTGAAATATCATGTTGAATTACTTGTTTACTGTATGTATTTGTTTACTGTATGTGTCAATTATTCCCATAAGGGATGGGTTGCCAACTTGCAATTTGACATGAAAATACATGTAATTCATTCATTCATGCAGTGCTCAATAAATTATTTCAGGCCAAAGTAGTGTACTTTAGCCTCTGGAGAGTTATAGGGCTAGTCACAAGTGGTTTTATCATACAAAGTCTCATTCCTAGAATGAGCAAGAAAATATACTGTGTATTGTTTTCCATCACATTTGGTTAAAACACTTGATTATTTTGTCTGTGTTGATGCATTTGTAGGATTAGTGAACAGAGCAAAGGTTCTGTTTTACAAACGTGAATCATATCGCCTCAAAGGCAATTGCCTGAAGTCTTTCATATCCACAATAACAGCAGATATTAGCTCTCAACACAGGGAATATTGGACGTTTTTGAAAAGCTTCCAGAATGTATGGTTGTTGCTTCAACTATAATTTGCCCTGACATTGAGTGTGAAATGTAACAGCCCCTGGTAACAAGCCTCCATGCCTGCAATCAGCCCACAAAATAGCAGAAATTAGGGATCGATCCGCATTAGCGTTATCTCTCATGCTCCCGGCGCTATAACCAAGGTACAGGACAGCTGGAGTGATTCACATTCCGCGGCCGAGTGCGCTCTAGTCTCCAAAATATACATGAAAAGGGGGTACATTGCTGTGTGTAAACAATGCACCCACCGCTCCAGCCAGGCAATTGGGATGTCTGCCCATTGTTTTTAGTATTCTCTCTCTGTTTGTGGATCAGGTTACCTCGACCCCACACGCCTTCTCCCTGTGACCGTCTTTTGGCTGTGGTGAATGGAAAGATCCCAAGGCTACACGGCTCTGATGACGGGTCCCAGTCCCACAAGGTTCAGTACAACAGGCTAACAACGTCCAGGTGTTGGAGAATATCTCATATCCACTTCACGGTGATGAAAGTACACTGAGATGGGATTGAAATAAAAAGGCACAATGCATTGAATTTCCACCACCGATATAGATATGTCCTGAGAAGCAATGAAACCATGGCAACTAGGTCTGTACTTTGAAATTGAGAAAAGAAGTAGGGCAGTGCTTTGAATGCATAAATTGAAATCACGAAGGACTGTTTGAGTGATTTTAGCAACAAAATCCTTCCATCGCCAGCCTTAAAACAGGTCAACTATTGTATTGACAAAAGTGTCTTCGGAGCTCATCAAAGGTTTCTATGATGTTTCTGCCAGTGAGCAGGAACACTCATACCACACTTAATCATCTGGCTCTTAATAGTTTACCAACTGCTGAGTAATTATGGAGCAATTACAAACTGCTGACTCTGCATGGACGTCGGTGGCGATAAGTAGGACCCTAAAATGTCATAAATAAACACAATTAAAACTCCATCACTCTCTGCTTCCTGTTTGCATGATTGTTGCTGGGTACTAATACATCCCAAACGGATAGTAAAGAGCACAGACAATAAGCTGTGATTGAATGTTAAGGACGTCCTAATCCTAGCTAGCTTGTCTCCATGGCAGTTCCCCAGTAAAGTGCCACAGCCTCCACACAGATCATTTGAACCTCATGGTGGAAGCACGCAGAGCTGAGTGTTTCAGAACACTCAGTGAGGTGGGTGATTGGTTCTGTGTTTTTGCTTCCACGCTAGTGAGAATGGCTGTGACATCTGGGCGAGGTTATCTATCAGGCTGTATATCCCAGCCTAATGGAATGCTAACGTGCAGACACACAGCTCAAAAAGAAACTAGCCAAAAAGGAACTCTGTGGAGAGTACTGTGGCCTGACACAAAATCCATAACCTTTGGTATTGGCCCAGGAGTTTGCGTACCGAAAAGTTGTTTGGTGACCAAATGTGTCCCTCAACAATAGAAGGTTCAGCCTAGACAATGCGTGTCATGGTTAGCTCACATGAGACTTGCATAGTGAGCTTCCTGCTGTCTTCTTTTAAGTCTCTTTTTTTGTTGTCCTACACACCTGGGGAACTTGGCACATGTTCCATTATTTAGCATAGTATACGGTGCCTTCAATAAGTATTCAGACCCCTTGACTTTTCCCACATTTTGTTATGTTGCAGCCTTATTCTAAAATGTCATCAGTCTGCACACAATACCCCACAATGACAAAGCAAAAACAGATTTTTAGAAATGTTTGCTAATTAATTTTTTAAAATTTACATTTAAAAAACTCAACATCACATTTACATAAGTATTCATAAGTAGACCCTTTACTCAGTACTTTGTTGAAGCAGCTTTGGCAGCGATTACAGCCTTGAGTCTTCTTGGGTATGACGCTACAAGCTTGGCACAACTGTATTTGGGGAGTTTCTCCCATTCTTCTCTGAAGATCCTCTCAAGCTCTGTCAGGTTGCTTGGGGTGCGTCGCTGCATAGCTATTTTCATGTCTCTCCAGAGATGTTCGATCAGGTTCAAGTCCGGGCTCTGGCTGGGCCACGCAGGGACATTCAGAGACTTGTCCCGAAGCCACTCCTGCGTTGTCTTGGCTGTGTGCTTAGGGTCGTTGTCCTGTTGGAAGGTGAACTTTTGCCCCAGTCTGAGGTCCTGAGCGCTCTAGAGCAGGTTTTCATCATGGATCTCTCTGTACTTTGCTCCATTCATATTTCCCTCAATCCTCCCAGTCTCTGCCGTTGAAAAACATCCCCACAGCATGATGCTGCCACCACCATGCTTCACCGTAGGAATGGTGCCTGGTTTCCCCCTAGACGTGACGCTTGGCATTCAGGCCAAGGAGAACACTCTTAGATTCATCAGACCAGAGAATCTGGTTTCTCATGGTCTGAGAGTCATTTTAGCAAACTCCAAACAGGCTGTCATGTGCCTTTTACTGAAGAGTGGCTTCCGCCTAGCCACTCTAACATAAAGGCCTGATTGGTGGAGTGCTGCAGAGATGGTTGTCCTTCTGGAAGTTTCTCCCATATCCACAGAGGAACTCTGGAGCTTTGTCAGAGTGACCATCGGGTTCTTGGTCACCTTCCTGACCAATGCCATTCTCCCCCAATTACTCAGTTTTTCCGGGCAGCCAGCTCTAGGAAGAGTCTTGGTGGTTTCAAACGTCTTCCATTTAAGAATGATGAAGGCCACTGTGTTTTTGGGGACCTTCAATGCCTCAGAAATGTTTTGGTACCCTTCTTCAGATCTGTGCCTCGACACAATCCTGTCACGGAGCTCTACGGACAACTCCGTTGACCTCATGGCTTGGTTGTTGTGTTGACATGCACTGTCAACTGTGGGACCTTATATAGACAGTTGTGTGCCTTTACAAATCAGATCCAATCAATTGAATTTACCACAAGTGGACTCCAATGAATTAGCAGAAACATCTCGAGGATGATCAATGGAAATAGAATGGAGCTGAGCTCAATTTCGAGTCTCATAGCAATGGGTCTGAATACTTCTGTAAATAAGATATTTCAAAATGTCTAAAAAGCAGTTTACCTTTGTCACTATGGGGAATTGTGTGTAGATTGATGGACATGTTTTAAAATCCATTTTAGAACAAGGCTGTAAAGTAACAAAACATTGAAAAGGGGAAGGGGTCTGAAAACTTTCCACATGCACTGTATATTATTCAAAGTAAGTGCAATCAAAGGGCATCAAATTCCTGTTATGAAACCCCTCAGACTAGAGAGAGAAAAATACTGCACAAGGACGTAAGGAATCCCCATGGATCACCTCTTGAAAATACTCTATTTGGTGACTCTTAACATTATCTTCACTGGCAATGAATCCAAAAGTACAGTACAGACAGCACTCAAGACAATTGTTTTGTGCTGCACATGAAGAGTGCAGTGTGGCACTCCCTGTTCTCCTACTGTACCAATAGGGCCTGCCAGGCTGACTTATTGCTGGGAACACACCCTAGGCCCTCTCCTAACTGTACCTCTATTGGGGGAATCACAGGCTCCATCCGTCAGGTCTGTAGGGATCACAGTACTCAAGGCTGGCAGTTGACATTGTATGTTGACTTTGAATTATACAAATCTCCCAAACAAAGAAAATGGATGGTATTAAAGTTTCATTTGGTTGGCTGGAAGCTTTTTGGCTAAGCTGTTAGGTCCCCTTGTCTGGTTGTATGGTGTGACTGCAAAACAAGGACAATTTGGGGTTCCAAAATAATGCAACATTTTGAGAGGAGACATTGTGAAGTATACTATAGAAACATTGCATAAAAATATTCCACTGGATTTTGTGAATGTGCATGTCCCTTCACAAGAAATTAAAAGAAATATCAGCTTTTACAGTATACAACTTCCCCCACAACTAGAACTTATAACAGATTGCCTACCTGCATGTTGAGTGACATGAGTGATACACACTGTACTTATGATGTCAGGACAAAATACAGATTATGTACAGGTAATGTTCAATGTACAGTACATCTTGAAAGTTAGATGAATAAATTGTAAAGCGTGTCATACTTTTCCTTTCAGGTTGACAACTCCAAAATTCAGATGTACAGCTGTGGACTGAAAAGTGGTGCTGAACTGAGACAGATGGTATGACATTCATATGAGATCTGAGGGCCTGGGTGATTTAGAGCTGCATTGTAGAGTAACAATAACACATAGGAAGGACAGGGGAAGGTGGGAAGTCATTACAATACACTTCAGCTGCTTCGTCTGAGATATGCAAAACGTATTCTGTCTTCGGACTGTAAACATTATCGACTGGTGACCCTTGCATAGATATCTGACCCAGCATCAACAACAAATCTCATGGTGGATCGATCATAAGCAGACCATTGAATAGAATAGATCATTCAAATCAGTATTATCTGACATCTTTTAAAAGCGGTTGTATTTAATGTGTAATGACCATGTTCCTGCATAGCTCCCCTTATAAGACTTTATTTGTAGCAGATTACAACGACGTCAGAAGGATTTATTAACGACATGGAGTGATCCCCATAGCAGCTAGCTTCATCACCTCTCTTACTTCGGACAAACTAAGGTGAGAAGAACGCGAGATCAATCCATCCCGTCTCCGCTGAGATTAAGTTGAGTCGGTAGGGCGTTGGTACCACTTTCAAGACAAATAAATTAGAGCTGATTTGGATCAGACAAGTGTGATTGAACAAAGGGTTAAACATGCTGAGGGAATGTGGATGCGATCGATCCTGCGCCACCAAATGCTAATGAGATATGTGATTAAGGTTGACAGTGTAACCAGGTCCCTGACCTCTTCTAGAACCAGTCAGTCCCCTGGCCACCTGCTCACCACAGGCTCTCTCCACTAGCCGAAAGCCGCTCAGGGTGTTAGCTATAAATAGGCAAAGGGGTAACTTGGGTTATTTTTAAGAATAACATTAGGAATCCTTAATTGGTGTGCAGAACAGACTGCAATCAGCAGGAGGCTGCAGACAGTTTGCCCTAAGTGTTTCTGAATACACATGCCCTCAGGTTGTCCTCACAACCGTTATATTTATAACAATGATGTGAATTTGGAATGTGCCACAAAAAGTATTTGTGTTGAGGAGAAATTAGGACTCTTGTAATTCCTTCTCTTAAAAACTATTGAGAGAAAGTATAACTCTTATTTACGTTTTTCAAATGTGTCAGTTTCTCATCTTGCAGCCTGAGTATTAAATAGGAATGATGCAACATTGAGAAATTTGATTGAGTGGTTTGTTTTGTCACTGGGGGACCTTGTTCAGCCCATGCATTATCTCATTCAATCATGGCTAGAGGGAAGGTTCCTGATTTTTTTCCGTGGCTAAACCAACTAGGCTCGTAATTTAACAACTGTATTCATATTTACAGATGGCATACTAGTTTGTTATTAAGGCAGATGAAAGTTCACATGTCTCCGAAAACATTTCTGTCAAAAAAAGCATTTTCATCAAAAAATTAATGTTTACGCTCAACGCCTCACCTGTGAAGTAGTGACGTGTGACATATGCTTAGTTTCCTGGCCAGTAAGGGGTCAAGCCTCGACACACCTACAATTTGTTTATTCATCAAACCCCAGCCCTTTCGCACCACCGCCAGCGCCTGCGCCCATGATGAAAATAGCTAACATATTTCTGACACACCCCCGAACCTTTAACGCTACCGTCAGCACCAATATTTAAGTTTGTTAAACTAGAGCCCAATATATGATGTTGAGAGTGTCAGCTACAATGCATATCAAATCAAATATAACTGGTCACATACACATGTTTAGCAGATATTATTGCTGGTGTAGCGAAATGCTTGTGTTTCAGTGCAGTAATATCTAACCAGTAATATCTAACAATTTCACAGCAATACACACAATACACACAAATCTAAAGTAAAGGAATGGAATTAAGAATATAGAAATATTTGGACGAGCAATGTTTTCAGCTGTGCTAACATAATTGCAAAATTGTTTTTCTAATTTCTCAATTAGCCTTTTAAAAGTATAAACTTGGATTAAGTTTGTTAGGATGAAACAGTCAGATCAAAGCGCAAAATAGCTTCAGCGTGTAAATCAGCTAGAAAGATGTGTCGGCATTGAGTAATTGTCTCTGGCCCCCTCCCAGATAGGGGGACTGATGAGCTCTACAGCAGAGTCTCACAACTCAATCGCTGGTTGAAAACTGTTTTCTGCCCCTCCCAAAAGATAGAATTTGTAGAATTTGTAGATAATTGGCCCTCTTTCTGGGACCCACCCACAAACAGGACCAAGCCTGGCCTGCTGAGGAGTGACGGACTCCATCCTAGCTGGAGGGGTGCTCTCATCTTATCTACCAACATAGACAGGGCTCTAACTCCTCTAGCTCCAAAATGAAATAGGGTACAGGCCTCCTGGGCCATATACAACGTTCCTCATTGAGTTCACTGAATTCCTATCGGTCCTTGTAGTGATTGCAGATAATATTCTAATTTTTGGTGACATTAATATTCACATGGAAAAGTCCACAGACCCACTCCAAAAGGCTTTCAGAGCCATCATCGACTCAGTAGGTTTTGTCCAACATGTCTCTGGACCTACTCACTGTCACAGTCATACTCTGGACCTAGTTTTGTCCCATGGAATAAATGTTGTGGATCTTAATGTTTTTCCTCATAATCGTGGACTATCGGACCACCATTTTATTATGTTTGCAATTGCAACAAATAATCTGCTCAGACCCCAACCAAGGAGCATCAAAAGTCATGCTATAAATTCCTTGATGCCCTTCCAGACTCCCTCTGCCTACCCAAGGACGTCAGAGGACAAAAATCAGTTAAACACCTAACTGAGAATCTCAATTTAACCTTGCACAATACCCTAGATGCAGTTGCACCCCTAAAAACTAAAAACATTTCTCATAAGAAACTAGCTCCCTGGTATACAGAAAATACCCAAGCTCTGAAGCAAACTTCCAGAAAATTGGAACGGAAATGGGGCCACACCAAACTGGAAGTCTTCCGACTAGCTTGGAAAGACAGTACCGTGCAGTATCTAAGCGCCCTCACTGCTGCTCGATCATCCTATTTCTCCAACTTAATTGAGGAAAATAAGAACAATCCGAAATTCCTTTTTGATACTGTCGCAAAGCTAACTAAAAAGCAGCATTCCCCAAGTGAGGATGGCTTTCACTTCAGCAGGAATAAATTCATGAACTACTTTGAGGAAAAGATCATGATTATTAGAAAGCAAATTACAGACTCGTCTTTAAATCTGCGTATTCCTTCAAAGCTCAGTTGTCCTGAATCTGCACAACTCTGCCAGGACCTAGGATCAAGAGAGACACTCAAGTGTTTTAGTACTGTATCTCTTGAAACAATGATGAAAATAATCATGGCCTCTAAACCTTCAAGCTGCATACTGGACACTATTTCAACTAAACTACTGAAAGAGCTGCTTCCTGTGCTTGGTCACCCTATGTTGAACATAATAAACGGCTCTCTATCCACTGGACGTGTATCAAACTCACTAAAGGTGGCAGTAATAAAGCCTCCTTGAAAAAGCCAAACCTTGCCCCAGAAAAGAAAAGAAAAACTATCGGCCTGTATAGAATCTTCCATTCCTCTCCAAATGTTTAGAAAAGGCTGTTGCGCAGCAACTCATTGCCTTCCTGAAGACAAACAATGTATACGAAATGCTTCAGTCTGGTTTTAGACCCCATTATAGCACTGAGACTGCACTTGTGAAGGTGGTAAATGACCTTTTAATGGCATCAGACCAAGGCTCTGCATCTGTCCTCGTGCTCCTAGACCTTAGTGCTGCTTTTGATACCATCGATCACCACATTCTTTTGGAGAGATTGGCAACCGAAATTGGTCTACACGGACAAGTTCTGGCCTGGTTTAGATCTGTCGGAAAGATATCAGTTTGTCTCTGTGAATGGTTTGTCCTCTGACAAATCAACTGTAAATTTCGGTGTTCCTCAAGGTTCCGTTTTAGGACCACTTTTGTTTTCACTATATATTTTAGCGTCTGCTAAATGACTTAAATGTAAATGTAAATGTAATTCGAAAACATTCGAAAACATAATGTTAACTTTCACTGCTATGCGGATGACACACAGCTGTACATTTCAATGAAACATGGTGAAGGCCCAAAATTGCCCTCGCTAGAAGTCTGTGTTTCAGATATAAGTGGAAGTGGATGGCTGCAAACTTTCTACTTTTAAACTCGGACAAAACAGAGATGCTTGTTCTAGGTCCAAAGAAACAAAGAGATCTTCTGTTGAATCTGACAATTAATCTTGATGGTTCTACAGTCGTCTCAAATAAAACTGTGAAGGACCTCGGCGTTACTCTGGACCCTGATCTCTCTTTTGACGAACATATCAAGACTGTTTCAAGGACAGCTTTATTCCATCTACGTAACATTGCAAAAATCAGAAACTTTCTTTCCAAAAATATTGCAGAAAAAATTAATCCATGCTTTTGTTACTACTGCAATGCTCTACCTTCTGGATACCCGGATAAAGCACTAAATAAACTTCAGTTAGTGCTAAATACGGCTCCTAGAATCTTGCCTAGAACCAAATAATTTGATCATATTACTCCAGTGCTAGCCTGGCTTCCTGTTAAGGCAAGGGCTGATTTCAAGGTTTTACTGCTAACCTACAAAGCATTACATGGGCTTTATCCTACATATCTCTCTGATTTGGTCCTGCCGTACATACCTACACGTACGCTACGGTCACCAGACGCAGACCTCCTAATTGTCCCTAGAATTTCTAAGCAAACAGCTGGAGGCAGGGCTTTCTCCAATAGAGCTCCATTTTTATGGAATGATCTGCCTACCCATGTGAGAGACGCAGACTCGGTCTCAACCTTTAAGCCTTTACTGAAGACTCATCTCTTCAGTGGGTCATATGATTAAGTGTAGTCTGGCCCAGGAGTGTGAAGGTGAACGGAAAGGCTCTGGAGCAACAAACTGCCCTTGCTGTCTCTGCCGGGCCGGTTCACCTCTTTCCACTGGGATTCTCTGCCTCTAACCCTATTACAGGGGCGGAGTCACTGGCTTACTGGTGCTCTTTCATGCCGTCCCTAGGTGGGGTGCATCACTTGAGTGGGTTGAGTCACTGATGTGTTCTTCCTGTCTGCCGTGGTCGGAGATCTTTGTGGGCTTTACTCGGCCTTGTCTCAGGATGGTAAGTTGGTTGTTGAAGATATCCCTCTTGTGGTGTGGGGGCTGTGCTTTGGCAAAGTGGGTGGGGTTATATCCTTCCCGTTTGGCCCTGTCTGGGTTATCATCGGACAGGGCCACAGTGTCTCCTGACCCCTCCTGTCTCAGCCTCCAGTATTTATGCTGCAGTAGTTTATGTGTCGGGGGGCTAGGGTCAGTTTGTTATATCTGGAGTACTTCTCTTGTCTTATCCGGTGTCCTGTGTGAATTTAAGTATGCTCCCTCTAATTCTCTCTTCCTCTCTTTCTTTCTCTCTCTCGGAGGACCTGAGCCCTAGGACCATGCCTCATGACTACCGGGCATGAAGACTCCTTGCTGTCCCCAGTCCACCTGGCCGTGCTGCTGCTCCAGTTTCAACTCTTCTGCCTGCGGCTATGGAATCCTGACCTGTTCACCGGATGTGCTACCTGTCCCAAACATGCTGTTTTCAAAGCCAACTGACATTTACTCCTGAGGTGCTGACTTGCTGCACTCTCGACAACTACTGTGATTATTATTATTTGACCATGCTGGTCATTTATGAACATTTGAACATCTTGGCCATGTTCTGTTATAATCTTCACCCGGCACAGCCAGAAGAGGACTGGCCACCCCTTATAGCCTTGTTCCTCTCTAGGTTTCTTCCTAGGTTTTGGCCTTTCTAGCAAGTTTTTCTTAGCCACCGTGCTTCTACACCTGCATTGCTTGCTGTTTGGGGTTTTAGGCTGGGTTTCTGTACAGCATTTTGAGATATCAGCTGATGTACAAAGGGCTATATAAATCTATTTGATTTGATTTAGATTTGATTTGCTAATAGAAAGTGCCATTGGAACACAGGAGTAATAGTTGCTGATAATGGGCCTCTGTACGCCTATGTTAACATTCCATAATAAAAACGTGTCTGTTTCCAGCTACAATAGTCATTTACAACATTAACAATGTCTACACTGTATTTCTGAAAAATGTTATGTTACTTTAGTGGACAAAAAATATGCTTTTCTTTAAAAAACAAGGACATTTCTACGTGACCCGAATCTTTTGAACGGTAGTGTAGGTATTCCTCTTGTCCAGATGCAATACGGCAGTGTGCAGTGTGTTGATTTATTGGGGGCGGTAAGCAAATTGAAGTGGGTCGAGGGTGTCAGGTAAGGTAGAGATGATATGATCCTTGACTAGTCTCTCAAAGCACTTCATGATTTCAAAAATTAGAGTTACGGGGCGATAGACATTTACTTCAGTTATCTTTGCTTTCTTGGGTACAGAAACAATGGTGGACATTTTGAAGCAGGTGGGGACAGCAGACTGGGATAGGAGGAGATTGAATATGTCCGTTAACACTCCAGCCAGCTTGTCTGCTCATGCTCTCAGGACTCGGCTCGGGATGCTGTCTGGGCCGGCAGCCTTACTAGGATTAACACGCTTAAATCTCTTACTCACGTCCGCCACGGAGAATGAGAGCCCGCAGTCCTTGGTAGCTGGCAGCATCGGATGCACTGTGTTATCCTCAAAGCAGGTGAAAAGGGTATTTAGCTTATCCGGAAGCAAGACTTTGGTGTCTGCGACGTGGCTGGTTTTCCCTTCGTAGTCCGTGATTGTCTGTATACCCTGCCACCTGTGTCTCGTGTCGGAGCCGTTGAATTGTGACTCCACTTTCTCGCTGTACTGATGTTTTGCCTGTTTAATTTCCTTACCGAGGGAAGAACTACACTGTTTCTATTTGGTGATATTCCCAGTTACCTATCCACGGTTTCTGGTTTGGGTAGGTTTAAATCGTCACAGTGGGTACAAGATCTCCTACACATTTCCTGATGAACTCAGTCACTCTATCCGTCTATTCAATGTTGTTACTCTCAGAGGCTACCTGGAACAAATCCATGTCTGAGTGATCAAAACAATCTTGAACCATTTAATTCCGATTGGTAAGATCAGCATTGAATAGTCCGTAGCATGGGTACTTCCTGTTTGAGTTACTGCCTATAGGAAGGGAGGAGCAAAATGGAGTTGTGATCAGATTTGCCGAATGGAGGGCGGGGGAGGGCCTTATAGGCATTTCGAAAAGCCGAGTAGCAGTGGTCCAATGTTTTTTCAGACCGAGTGCTCTCTCGTTTTCTTCAGACTAGATTTGTTAAAATCCCCGGCAACAATAAATGCGCCCTCAGGATATGTGGTTTCCAGTTTGCATAAAGTCCAGTGTAATTCTTTCAGGGCCATCGTAGTATTGGCTTGAGGGGGAATAGACAAGGCTTTGACTATAACCAAAGAGAATTCTCTTGGGAGGTAATATGGTCAGCATTTGATTGTGAGGTGTTCTAGGTTGTGTGAACAAAAGGACTTGAGCTCATGTATGTTATCACATCACACCATGAGTAATTAATCATGAAATATACGCCCTTCTTCTTCCCGGAGAGATCTTTATTCCTGTCTGCGTGATGAACTGAGAACCCAACTGGCTGTACGGACAGTATATCCTGAGAGAGCCATTTTTCTGTGAAACAGAGTATGTTACAATCCCTGATGTTTCTCTGGAAGGAGATCCTCGCCCTGAGCTTGTCAGCTTTATTGTCTAGAGACTGAACATTAGCGAGTAATATATTCGGAAGCGTTGGATGGTGTGCGCGGCTCCTGAGTTGGACTAGAAGTACCCTCTGGAATTCTCTCCTCTGCCGGCGGAGTTTTGGATCAGCTTATGGAATCAATTAAATTGCCCTGGAGGGTACAAAGAAATGATACAATTCGGGAAAATTGTATTCCTGGTCGTAATGCTGGTAATGCTGATGACTTATCGCCTCTCTGATATCCAAAAGCTATTTCCGGCTGTGTGTAATTCAAACAAAAAAAATTCTGGGCTAATAATATAAGAAATAACACACACAAAAAAATGAAATACTGCAAAGTTGCTTAGGAGCTAGAAGCACGGCTGCCCTATCTGTCAGTGCCATCTTTCGCTTCTTACAGTATAAAGCATGGCAATGACCCTTTACCATTGGTTGGGAAATTGTGTAGGACAATATGTATACACTTCCCCCCAGATCAGAATAAGCCAGTTGCATTAAGCTAGTGCTGTAACTACGGGAGGTGGGCTGGCAGGAGGAATGCATCCAACTCCAGCGGCCCTATAATTCATCCCTGTGTCCTGCCTCCAGACATTAGCAAGGATGCTAAAGAGTGAAAAACAAGGCAGGGTAAATACATGGAAGCTCCATGTACCTCTCCTCTCTCCACAGCTAGGTGGGCTGGTGCTGGTGGGTTGGAGGTAGTGTTTCTTTTCGCTGTAAGTCCATGGAGAAACTCTGTAACAACTCTGTAGCTGTGTACAGCCATGACAGTGAGGTCACGTCATGAGTGTGGCGAAGAGGCATCAGTGGATACATTCCCTGTCACAAGGCCAATGGTGTATTCCTCTCCGTGGCAAGACTACAGTATTAGGGAGAGGACTGTATGAAAATTCATAAAACATTTATCCAAGCTGAAGTTTCAGTTCAACTTAAATCCTTAAGTCAGAAATGACCTTTACCAGACGCAAATGGATGGATGCTGACCTTGTTTCCCAGTACAAATGTTTTGGCACAGGGGTCACTAAACATGCAGTCTGCCTGCAAATGTCCTCCTTATCATTTAATAGAAATGTTTAGCAATCTGATTACTCCCAGTCCTCATTTATTCTGGATCCATAGAGATGTGGAAATGTGTGTGGAAATCTAAATGCATCAAGGTCGAAAAAATGACTGCATGCATCATCGTCACATCAGTTATGGAGAGGAGGACACACCGCAGATGGACTTATGTAATTCTCAACTATGAACAAAGCATTGAGGTAAATCACTACATCACACTGGGTTCACTTGAGGCAGCCATTTTGAGACAAAAGGTTAGTGTAATATTACAAAACAACCCTGGTGGCCTATTTAAAAGGCATGAGTGCTGTAGTGACTTTGATTGGGCCGTCTGAACATCTGTTGTTGTCTTAGCTGGTTTATATGCCATGTCTCATGGGAGGAGAGCATGTTTGTCTGACAGTAGAAACAAGTAGTAGTACTACATAGCCCAAACACCAACGCCAACCACAATCAATAATGCACAGTCGTGGCCAAAAGTTTTGAGAATGACACAAATATAAATTTTCACAAAGTCTGCTGCCTCAGTTTGTATGATGGCAATTTGCATATACTCCAGAATGTTATGAAGAGAAAGTAACTGAATCCCCCCCCAAAAACATTTCCACTGCATTTCAGCCCTGCCACAAAAGGACCTGTTGACATCATGTCAGTGATTCTCTCATTAACACAGGTGTGAGTGTTGATGAGGACAAGGCTGGAGATCACTCTGTCATGCTGATTGAGTTCGAATAACAGATTGGAAGCTTCAAAAGGAGGGTGATGCTTGGAATAATTGCACTTCCTCTGTCAACCATGGTTACCTGCAAGGAAACACGCGCCGTCATCATTGTTTTGCACAAAAAGGTCTTCACAGGCAAGGATATTGCTGCCAGTAAGATTGCACCTAAATCAACCATTTATCGGATCTTCAAGAACTTCAAAGAGAGCGGTCCAATTGTTGTGAAGAAGGCTTCAGGGCGCCCAAGAAAGTCCAGCAAGCGCCAGGACCGTCTCCTAAAGAGCGTCTGCTAAATGACTTAAATGTAAATGTAAATGTAAAGTTGATTCAGCTACGGGATCGGGGCACCACCAGTACAGATCTTGCTCATGAATGGCAGGAGGCAGGTGTGAGTGCATCTGCTAGCACAGTGAGGTGAAGACTTATGGAGGATGGCCTGGTGTCAAGAAGGGCAGCAAAAAAGCCACTTCTCTCAATGAAAAACATCAGGGACAGACTGATATTCTGCAAAAGGTACAGGGAGTGGACTGCTGAGGACTGGGGTAAAGTCATTTTCTCTGATGAATCCCCTTTCCTATTGTTTAGGGCTACCATCAGTCCTGTGTCATGCAGGGTTGCTTCTCAGCCAAGGGAGTGGGCTCACTCACAATTTTGCCTAAGAACAAAGTCATGAATAAAGAATGGTACCAACACATCCTCCGAGAGCAACTTCTCCCAATCATCCAGTAAAAGTTTGGTGACAAACAATGGCTTTTCCAGCATGATGGAGTACCTAACCATAAGGCAAAAGTGACAACTAAGTGGCTCCGGGAACAAAACATCTACATTTTGGGTCCATGTCCAGGAAACTCCCCAGACCTTAATCCCATTGAGAACTTGTGGTCAATCCTCAAGAGGCAGGTGGACAAACAAAACCCCACAAATTCTGACAAACTCCAAGCATTGATTATGCAGAAGTTAGTTGACAGCATGCCAGGGCAGATTGCAGAGGTTTTGAAAAAGAAGGGTCAACACTGCAAATATTGACTCTTTGCATCAACTTCATGTAAATGTCAATAAAAGCCTTTGACACTTATGAAATGCTTGTAATTATACTTCAGTATTCCATATTAATGTCTGACAAAAATATCTAAAGACACTGAAGCAGCAAACTTTGTGAATATTAACATTTGTGTCATTCTCAAAACTTTTGGCCCGACTGTACAACCCCCCTCAGTAACAGAAAAATAATTAAATTAAGAAGCACAGAAATATCCTTGTTTGAAAAGCTGAGGGATATAGGCCTTTAGACACTGATAAATTATTCAACTTTCTTATTCTTATCAATGCTGGAGAACAACTGAGAAAAATGGGGAAACAGAACAAGAAGAAAGACAAGTCTGAGCATGTTCTCTGATATTTCGTATTCATACATGAGTAGAGAAACATACAAATTATGTAACATCTGCAAATCAGTGATATTTTATGGACAATCTGGTGGACACATAGATATAATAAAACATATTTAGTTGTGTATTTTATTCAAATAAGGGTTACAGGTACAAAAAAGAATCAAAGAAATGCATACAAAGGTAACCCAAAACCATTCCCCCCCTCACTCCCCACCTGCTCGTATCCTTCCATCTCCCAAACCTGAAGAAAGCATGTTTTCCACTCCTTTCCATCCCACCCAGCAACCAAGGTTGCTTATCAGTCCTCCCCTACCACCCCTTCCCTATGGGCCTGAAAGCGAAGAAAGTATCTGAAGTCTAAATCAAAACATATAATTGGTTTGTATGTGTGGGGCATTAGATGAGATTGTTCTTTACAGAGTCATGTATATTGTCCAGCACTCAACTGTTCCTTGACTAGCATGATTAATTCTCACTGTCAATAATTTTAATGTCATAACTGTCACACCCCGATCTGTTTCAGCTGTCTTTGTGCTTGTCTCCACCCCCTCCAGGTGTCACTCATCTTTCTCATTATCCCCAGTGTATATATAACTGTGTTCTCTGTTTGTCTGTTGCCAGTTCGTCTTCTCAGTTCTTACCAGCGTGTTTCCTGTCTCCCTGCTTTCTCAAGTTCTGTTTCCCCGGTTCTGACCATTCTGCCTGCCCTGACCCGGCCTGCCATTCTGTATCTGCCTGACTCTGACCCGTTTATGCACCTCTGCCTGTCCTGACCCCAAGACTGCCTGCTGTTCTGTACCTTATTGACTCTGACCTGGATGACGGACCTCTGCCTACCTTTGACCTGTCTTTTGCCTGCCCCCTGTTTGGGTCAATAAACTCTAGCTGTGACTCTAGCTGTCTGCATCTGGGTCTTATTCTGAGTTCTGATCACTTTTAATAGTAACTACTTTCTACTTCCGGGTTGGAGCGAGCGGTCGCATCCGCACTTCGCTCCGCAGGTAGTATAACTTTTTCATTACATTTCATTACATTTCATTATAGTACAACGGTTTGATTTGTCTAATCTTAGCAATTTCTTCTTAGCTGGCTACATAGCCGTCTTTGTATCAAAGATAATTGCGTAATTATCGTATTTCGTCGTCCTAACTTAGTCTTCACTGCTCTGCCCAGCAGCTAGCCAGCTAGCAAACGTCCACCGATTAGCAGCACTGTAGAAACTATTACACTCAACTGAACGATTTGATTAGTGTAGTGTTAGCTAGCTACATAGCTGTCTTTGCTGTCTTCGTATCCAAGATAATTGTGTAGTTTAGAGTGTGTAGTCTTAGAGTGATTATCTTAATTTACTGAGGTTAGCTAGCCAGCTATTTGTCATCCTTAACGTAGGAGACACTGCTAGCTAGCCAACAGCTAGCCAACGTCTACCGAATAGAACTTCCCCACTCAACAACCCGGTCGCATTCCGCTTCGCTCCACAGGTAGTATCACATTTTCACTTCATTTCATTACAGTACAACGGTTTGATTTGTTTGATAGCCAGCTATTGTCGTTCTTTTAACGCAACGTAACGTAATCAACACCTCTAGCTAGCCAGCTAGCCCCCGAATAGCAGCACTGTAGAAACTATTACACTCAACGGAACGACTTGATTAGTGTAGTGTCAACAACGCAGCCACTGCCAGCTAGCCTACAAAGTCAACAACGCAGCCACTGCCAGCTAGCCTACTTCAGCAGTACTGTATCATTTTAATCATTTTAGTCAATAAGATTCTTGCTACGTAAGCTTAACTTTCTGAACATTCAAGACGTGTAGTCCACTTGTCATTCCAATCTCCTTTGTATTAGCGTAGCCTCTTCTGTAGCCTGTCAACTATGTGTCTGTCTATCCCTGTTCTCTCCTCTCTGCACAGACCATACAAACGCTCCACACCGCGTGGCCTCGGCCACCCTAATCTGGTGGTCCCAGCGCGCACGACCCACGTGGAGTTCCAGGTCTCCGGTAGCCTCTGGAACTGCCGATCTGCGGCCAACAAGGCAGAGTTCATCTCAGCCTATGCCTCCCTCCAGTCCCTCGACTTCTTGGCACTGACGGAAACATGGATCACCACAGACAACACTGCTACTCCTACTGCTCTCTCTTCGTCCGCCCACGTGTTCTCGCACACCCCGAGAGCTTCTGGTCAGCGGGGTGGTGGCACCGGGATCCTCATCTCTCCCAAGTGGTCATTCTCTCTTTCTCCCCTTACCCATCTGTCTATCGCCTCCTTTGAATTCCATGCTGTCACAGTTACCAGCCCTTTCAAGCTTAACATCCTTATCATTTATCGCCCTCCAGGTTCCCTCGGTGAGTTCATCAATGAGCTTGATGCCTTGATAAGCTCCTTTCCTGAGGACGGCTCACCTCTCACAGTTCTGGGCGACTTTAACCTCCCCACATCTACCTTTGACTCATTCCTCTCTGCCTCCTTCTTTCCACTCCTCTCCTCTTTTGACCTCACCCTCTCACCTTCCCCCCCTACTCACAAGGCAGGCAATACGCTCGACCTCATCTTTACTAGATGCTGTTCTTCCACTAACCTCATTGCAACTCCCCTCCAAGTCTCCGACCACTACCTTGTATCCTTTTCCCTCTCGCTCTCATCCAACACCTCCCACACTGCCCCTACTCGGATGGTAGTATCGCGCCGTCCCAACCTTCGCTCTCTCTCTCGCGCTACTCTCTCCTCTTCCATCCTATCATCTCTTCCCTCTGCTCAAACCTTCTCCAACCTATCTCCTGATTCTGCCTCCTCAACCCTCCTCTCCTCCCTTTCTGCATCCTTTGACTCTCTATGTCCCCTATCCTCCAGGCCGGCTCGGTCCTCCCCTCCCGCTCCGTGGCTCGACGACTCATTGCGAGCTCACAGAACAGGGCTCCGGGCAGCCGAGCGGAAATGGAGGAAAACTCGCCTCCCTGCGGACCTGGCATCCTTTCACTCCCTCCTCTTTACATTTTCCTCCTCTGTCTCTGCTGCTAAAGCCACTTTCTACCACTCTAAATTCCAAGCATCTGTCTCTAACCCTAGGAAGCTCTTTGCCACCTTCTCCTCCCTCCTGAATCCTCCTCCCCCTCCCCCCTCCTCCCTCTCTGCAGATGACTTCGTCAACCATTTTGAAAAGAAGGTCGACGACATCCGATCCTCATTTGCTAAGTCAAACGACACCGCTGGTTCTGCTCACACTGCCCTACCCTGTGCTCTGACCTCTTTCTCCCCTCTCTCTCCAGATGAAATCTCGCGTCTTGTGACGGCCAGCCGCCCAACAACCTGCCCGCTTGACCCTATCCCCTCCTCTCTTCTCCAGACCATTTCCGGAGACCTTCTCCCTTACCTCACCTCGCTCATCAAGTCATCCCTGACCGCTGGCTACGTCCCTTCCGTCTTCAAGAGAGCGAGAGTTGCACCCCTTCTGAAAAAACCTACACTCGATCCCTCCGATGTCAACAACTACAGACCAGTATCCCTTCTTTCTTTTCTCTCCAAAACTCTTGAACGTGCCGTCCTTGGCCAGCTCTCCCGCTATCTCTCTCAGAATGACCTTCTTGATCCAAATCAGTCAGGTTTCAAGACTAGTCATTCAACTGAGATTGCTCTTCTCTGTATCACGGAGGTGCTCCGCACTGCTAAAGCTAACTCTCTCTCCTCTGCTCTCATCCTTCTAGACCTATCGGCTGCCTTCGATACTGTGAACCATCAGATCCTCCTCTCCACCCTCTCCGAGTTGGGCATCTCCGGCGCGGCCCACGCTTGGATTGCGTCCTACCTGACAGGTCGCTCCTACCAGGTGGCGTGGCGAGAATCTGTCTCCTCACCACGCGCTCTCACCACTGGTGTCCCCCAGGGCTTTGTTCTAGGCCCTCTCCTATTCTCGCTATACACCAAGTCACTTGGCTCTGTCATAACCTCACATGGTCTCTCCTATCATTGCTATGCAGACGACACACAATTAATCTTCTCCTTTCCCCCTTCTGATGACCAGTTGGCGAATCGCATCTCTGCATGTCTGGCAGACATATCAGTGTGGATGACGGATCACCACCTCAAGCTGAACCTCGGCAAGACGGAGCTGCTCTTCCTCCCGGGGAAGGACTGCCCGTTCCATGATCTCGCCATCACGGTTGACAACTCCATTGTGTCCTCCTCCCAGAGCGCTAAGAACCTTGGCGTGATCCTGGACAACACCCTGTCGTTCTCAACTAACATCAAGGCGGTGGCCCGTTCCTGTAGGTTCATGCTCTACAACATCCACAGAGTACGACCCTGCCTCACACAGGAAGCGGCGCAGGTCCTAATCCAGGCACTTGTCATCTCCCGTCTGGATTACTGCAACTCGCTGTTGGCTGGGCTCCCTGCCTGTGCCATTAAACCCCTACAACTCATCCAGAACGCCGCAGCCCGTCTGGTGTTCAACCTTCCCAAGTTCTCTTACGTCACCCCGCTCCTCCGCTCTCTCCACTGGCTTCCAGTTGAAGCTCGCATCCGCTACAAGACCATGGTGCTTGCCTACGGAGCTGTGAGGGGAACGGCACCTCAGTACCTCCAGGCTCTGATCAGGCCCTACACCCAAACAAGGGCACTGCGTTCATCCACCTCTGGCCTGCTCGCCTCCCTACCACTGAGGAAGTACAGTTCCCGCTCAGCCCAGTCAAAACTGTTCGCTGCTCTGGCCCCCCAATGTTGGAACAAACTCCCTCACGACGCCAGGACAGCGGAGTCAATCACCACCTTCCGGAGACACCTGAAACCCCACCTCTTTAAGGAATACCTAGGATAGGATAAAGTAATCCTTCTACCCCCCCTTAAAAGATTTAGATGCACTATTGTAAAGTGGCTGTTCCACTGGATGTCATAAGGTGAATGCACCAATTTGTAAGTCGCTCTGGATAAGAGCGTCTGCTAAATGACTTAAATGTAAATGTAAATGTAACTATATCTGGTTAAATAAAGTGTAATTTTGAGGTCCACACACAAAAATGGTTGTACCGTCCCTACTCCCCAGCAGGAGAAAACCAACAATCATTATAATTGTCACGTGTCTCCTTAAACAGTAGGTATTGTTATTTTATTCAGAACTATTCAGGACCAAACTGGACAAATCTGATTTATCTAGTGGAGAGAGGAGTAGTAATGTAAATCTAGCAAACACTGATTCAGCTGCCCTTAATGAGATGGCAACACAGCTCACAACTCTTGGAAGGAGAATGTCAAAAGATGACTCTGTTGTTGCACTCTAAAACCCTTCTTGAGCTTGCATGAATGTCTCTTATAACAACTCAATACCACTCATAAAAAGTTGATACTGTCTGAGTGGTTCTAAACTGCCAAGGGTATGAGACCAAAAACCATACATCTGAAGAAAGATGTCATCATCCTCTCAGACACATTAACACATGTTCCACACGGCAGATCCCCTTGGTCTCAGAGAGGCGTCTCTGGCCACTCACACCCTCACATTCGGAGACTTAACATATCTATCAACTGGCTGGGACTTCTCAGGGGATTGTCACTCAGTACAACACTTTCTCCTTTGGTCCTTCTCTCACCCTCCCAGACTACATGCAAACAACACTTTATTAAGGATTTTGTGAAAATTGGTCCCAATATGGGTCCCTTCTGTTTGGGGAAAAGTGTGTAGAACATATTCCCCCCAAAATATCAAAGCCATGGGGCTCTATTTTCAGCTGGCGCTAAGGAGGCAAAAGTGTCAAACGCACGTTAGTTAGCAATTTTGTCAGGTAAAAACTGGGGCACTGGCCTTTTCCAGCCCCAACACCAGGTTCAGGCCTCTTGTCCGATTACCAAAGACATGCACCTCCAAGCTATTCACTTCAGTATAAACACAGATTTTTTTGGGACAATCTGCCTCGCACATTGGCAATGATACAATTGACTGGAGCCTGGTATTTATGTATAGACGTGTGAATGTTATGAGTAAAGACATTTAGGTCAACGTGTGCACACAAGTGCCATGTAACGAGAGAAGCAATATATTATATCATGCTTGTGACCCGATCCTATTTAAAAAATAGGTTTAAAAAACAGATTGTTTTTTGTTTCATTTAATTAAAAACCAATCAAACTAATTAGAACGATTCAACGTCCATGGGTTGACAGTGAGAACATACTGTACATGGCTCCAATGCAACGCAATTTTGTCTGCTATTTCTGGAGAAGTGGAAATATGGTCTGTACGATGGTTCTGTGATGTTTATAAAACATTACATTTGCGAGCAGTATAACGCTGAGTGGACATTCCCCAGTCTCTTCATATTGAAATATATATTCAGTTCCTGTGAAAAGTTTGGAAGTGTGTAAAATCCTCCATATTCTAGGTGGCTCTATCTGTATTATAGCAATTATTATATTATAGCAATGATGTTGCCTGTAACTGTATTCAGACAAAGCCAATTTAAAACAAGTTGTCGTTTCGTTTATATTAGAATTTGATTAGAATTATGCAAGGTCTTTTTGGCCTCAATAGCCTAGTAAATGTAATCTTGCTTATTTGACTACATTTGGCATGTTCATGTCCAGACTGCAATTTACAGTAGGTCCTAGCCACTATATCAGTGTGAATGTTTAACCATGTATTTGATATTGAATTACAGTGCATTCGGGAAAGTATTCAGACCCCTTCACCTTTTCCACATTTTTTTACGTTCCAGCCTAATTCTAAAATGTATCACATTATTTTTCACCTCATCTTCCTACACACAGTACCCATAATGACAGTACCCATAATACCCACAGTACCCACAGTACCCATAATGACAAAGTGAAAACAGGTTTTTAGAATACATTTTTAAAAAACAGCCCGGCTGCCCTATCTGTCAGTGCCATCCTTCTTTTCTTACAGTATAAAGCATGGCAATGCCCCTTTTCCATTGGTTGGGAAATTGTGTAGGACAAGATGTATACGCTTCAAAAACTGAGTCAGAACACTGCTCTGTGATTTGTCCATTGCATCTCATTGTCTGTTCACTCAGCTCCATCAGTGCAATGCAAGGTCCTCCAGATCAGAATAACCCAGTTGCATTTAGCAAGTGTGATGACTCCAGGAGGTGGGCTGGCAGGAGGAAGGGTGTGTGTGGTGGAGTTGTGTTTGGAGGGAAGAAGTGGAAAAAAATAAGAGCTTCCAGTGAAGATCTCTCTCATAAAACATGCAGCATCTGATGTAGGCTGCCTGGTGTAGGATCTCCATATGAACCAGTTCTGTCAACGCAACGCTGAGCACTCATAATGCATCCATCTCCAGCAGCCCTGTAATTCATCCTTGTGTCCTGCCTCCAGACACTAGCAAGGATGTTAAAAGAGTGAAAAACCAGGCTGGGTAAATACACAGCATGTGCTGGAACATGTAAACTCCATGTACCTCTCCTCTCTCCACAGCTAGGTGGGCTGGTGCTGGTGGGTTGGGAGGTAGTGTTTCTCGTCACTTTAAGTCCATGGAGAGACTCAAATCAAATCAAATGTTATTTGTTACATGTCCCGAATACCTTACAGGGAAATGCTTACTTACAAGCCCTTAACCAACAATGCAGTTCAATAAATGCAGAGTCAAGAAAATATTTTCGAAATACACTAAAGTTATTTTTAAAATAAGATGTAACAAAATAAAATAACAATAATGAGGCTATATACAGGGGGTACAGGTTAGTCGAGGTAACTTGTACATGTAGGTACTGTAAGGGTAAAGTGACGATGCACGGGGCCTGTGGGGCCATTTGATTAATTGTTCAGAAGTTTTATAGCTTGGGGTTCGAATCTGTTATGGAGCCTTTTGGACCTAGACTTGGCACTCCGTTGCCATGTGGTAGCAGAGAGAACAATCTATGACTTGGGTGACTGGAGTCTTTGACATTTTTTTGGGCCTTCCTCTGACTCTATAATAAGCTGTGTACAGCCATGACAGTGAGGTCAAGTCATGAGTATGGCAAAAGGGCAAGAAGTGTCAGGGGAAGAGATCCCTGTCACAAGGCCAATGTTGCAATCCTCTCCATCGCAAGATGTAAATTCATAAAACATGTATCCAAGCTGAAGTTTCAGTTCAAATCAAATCCCTAACTCCGAAATGACTTTTACCAGATGCAAAGGGTTGGGCTGACCTCCTTTTCCAGTAGAAATGTGTTTGGAAAAGAAGAGCTGTAAGAAAAAACTAGCAAAGTCACAGAGTGCAGGAGAGTGGCACAATCAGTGAGGGAAAAAAAATCGAACATACAAGTGGCTTGAATGGATCACAGGATTCTCAATCAGCCCCATGATTAATCATACTTAGTGGCATTTTACATGTCTCTGGCCAGAGAATTTGTATCTCTGTCTCTGCAACTCCAAACTTTCTCTCTCTCAGCACTCCATTTTTTTTGTGGAATTCAGGTGCTCGTCTTTCATTTGTATGGTAATGGCCACCTCAGCGCAGAGATAAAGTTGTTTTTCAAGGGGAGAGAGGGAAAAACATTTTCAAGGTAAACTGAGCGTATAAACAAAGGAGTATATTTATGGATTCTGTGGCCATTATGTGAAATAATAGGCAGTGAGCTGAGGGAGGGGTGAGTGAGGCATCAGGTGAGGAACGTTTAAGCTAATAGAAACACTTTTTTTGGGGGGGATGGAGTTTGTCCCTGGCTGGCGTCAAGGACATCACCTGAGACTCACTGCCTTTATCTACCCAGTCCACTCCAAATCCACTTGAATAGAAATTGAACAAGAGTCCTGAACCCACAACTCTGTCATTGCCCAAGACTAATAACAAATGTTCCCACGACTTTAGAGAACGTTCTCTTTAGACCCATTCGGCCATTAACTAATGTTTTCATAGGAATATTCCTTTGATGTTGCAAGCAATGTTTCCAAGAGATCAAATAGAACTTACCCAGAACGTGGTTACCATGTTCTCAGAATACACGATAGGATTGTTCCCAACATGTTTCATGGGAACGTTGCAAGAACATTCATGCGTCAAGTTTTCTGAGGGTTAGGAGAATATTCGATAAACGTCCCACCAAACCTACACAAAATATGGCTGCCATGTTCTCAGAATATAAGATATTAACGTTCTAGAAACATTTCCTGAAAACTTTGCAAGAACATTCATGTGTACAATTTTCTGAGGGTTATGGGAATATTCCATCAATGTCCCACCGAACATACACAGAACATGGTTGCCATGTTCTCAGAAAGTAAAATATGAATGTTCTCGACAGGTTTCATTGGAACGTTGCAAAAACATTTGTCGAAAATTCATTAAATATCACGTCTTATTATTGTTGCCGAGCCAATGAGAGCCCTGATTGGTGAACCACTGATCCATTCAAAGCTTTTTGTCTGTCGGTAAGGTTAAGGATACTCACAGTGCATTTAAGATACAACATTTTCAATTGACATATTTGACGCACTTTGACATACATGATTACATTGTGCATGTTCAATTAATCGGTACTTATTATTCAACATGTTCTCGCCTGGGGTTTGAACTCAACTTCTTGTTTCACGGTACTCCAATCTTCCTCCTACGTCAACATGTCCATATACTGTAAGATATCAGTTAATCTGACTATTCTCTCATCATTGATTTTTTAAAAACTTATTTCAGCAATTTTAGGGTTTTCTGTATAGTTTTCTAATGTGGGTGGGGCATATTAACCTGTTTTATTGATACCCCTGAATCACAATGATCCATAAAACATTTATTGAGTGTACTTTAAACAGGACTGAGATTTACTTTAAGGTGCATTTACTGTATTGATTAAACCTATCAAGTTGTTTCAGATCTACACAATTGCCTAGCGAGGAGGGGTTATGGATTCTTAAGGGCAGGGCCTAACTATACTGGCCCAATAAGCACATGCCCTAGTGATATCACTTATTGGGACATTGGTTAGGGAATACATCATTGGTGCTGGTGGCCTGGGATCGAGACCCGCTAGTGGAGTTACCCTACTGTCACATTCCTAGCAATACATGTTAATGTCATTATTTGGCAACAGTTACAACACACTTATCAGATCTAATTAAAATGAGTCTCATTGAAAGATAGGAATCTATAGGATTACCCCTTGAGCATGAAGGATGTACACATTTCCACTACCTCTCATATAGTATATGTACAAAAGTATGTGGACACCCCTTCAAATTACTGGAATCGGCTATTTCCGCCACACCCATTGTTGACAGGTGTATAACATCAAGCACACAGCCATGCAATCTCCATAGACAAACATTGACAGTAGAATGACCTTACTGAAGAAATCAGTGACTTTCAAAGTGGCATAGGATCATAGGATTCCACCTTTACAATAACGCACAAAAACTCAACTCCTTTTGTACACCCAACAAAGAAAACCTAAAAATAAAATGCAGACCGTATTACTTCCCAAGAGAATCCGTTCACCCACACCGCATCTCACAAAGACATGGTGGTTGTAACCAAAAATCTCAAATTTGGACTCCAGACAAAAGGACACATTTCAACCGTTCTAATGTCCATTGCTCGTGTTTCTTGGCCCAAGCAAGTCTCTCTTTCTTATTGGTGTCCTTGAGTAGTGTTTTTTTTGCAGCAATTGGACCATTAAGGCCTGATTCACACAGTCTCCTCCGGACAGTTGATGTTGAGATGTGTCTGTTACTTGAACTCTGTGAAGCATTTATTTGGAATAGTAACTCGAATTAACTTATCCTCTGCAGCAGAGGTAACTCTGGCGCTTCCATTCCTGTGGCGGTCCTCATGAGAACCAGTTTCATCATAGCGCTTGATGGTTTTTGCGACTGCACTTGAAGAAACTTTCAAAGTTCTTGAAATGTTCCATATTGACTGACCTTCATGTCTTAAAGTAATGATGGACTGTCAATTCTCTTTGTTTATTTGAGCTGTTCTTGCCATGATATGGACTTGGTATTTTGCCAAATAGAGCTATCTTCTGTATACCACCCCGCCTTTTCACAGCACACCTGATTGGAACAAACACATTAAGGAAAGAAATTCCACAAATTAACTTTTAAGACAGCACATCTATTAATTGAAATGCATTCCAGGTGGTCAAATCAAATTTGTCACATGCACCACACAGTGAAATTACAAGCCCTTATCCAACATGCAGTTTTAAGAAAAATACCTAAAAAAGGAAATAAAAGTAACACATAATTAAAGAGCAGCAGTAAAATAACAATAGCGATGCTATTCGTCTTCGTCCTCCTCAGACGAGGAGTAAGAAATGTCAGACCATTGCGCAGCGTGGTAGGTGTCCATATTGTATTTAATATGAATACTGAACACATGAACAAAAACAATAAAACGACAAAAACTAACAGTCCTGAACGGTGAAGCAAAACGCAGAACAGAAAATAATCACCCACAACTCAAAGGTGAAACCAGGCTACCTAAGTTTGGTTCTCAATCAGGGACAACGATTGACAGCTGTTTCTGATTGAGAACCATACCAGGCCAAACACAGAAATCCCAAATGATGGAAAAAAGAACATAGACTGCCCACCCCAACTCACACCCTGACCATACTAAAACAAAGACAATACAAAGGAACTAAGGTCAGAACGTGACAGTACGCCCCCCCCCCTCAAATGTGTGGACTCCGGCCGCAAAACCTGAACCTATAGGGGAGGGTCTGGGTGGAAGTCTGTCTGCGGTGGCGGCTCTGGCGCGGGAGGTGGACCCCACTCCAACATAGTCTTTGTCCGCCTCTTAACCTGCCTCCGTGGCCTCTTTAGAGTGACAAAACCTTGCCGCCGACCTCGGACTGGGGACCCTAGCCACGGGTCCCGAATGGAGAGGAGATTCCGGGCAGCACCGGATGGACGGGAGATTTCGGCAGCACCGGACAGGTGGGAGACTCCGGCAGCTCCGGAGTGAAGGGCGCTTCCGGCAGCTCCGGAGTGAAGGGCGATTCCGGCAGCACCGGAGTAACGGACGGCTCCGGCAACTGACCAGCGGCTCTGGCAGCTCCTGACTGACCGGCGGCTCCTGACTGAGCGGCGGCTCCGGCAGCTCCTGACTGACCGGTGGCTCCGGCAGCTCCTGACTGGCGGGCTGCTCCGGCAGCTCCTGACTGGGGAGGCGGCTCTGGCTGGCAGCTCAGGACAGACGGGCGGCTCTGGCAGCTCAGGACAGACGGGCGGCTCTGGCAGCTCAGGACAGATGGGCGACTCTGGCAGCTCAGGACAGACGGGAGACTCTGGCAGCTCAGGGCAGATGGGAGATGGAGAGACAGCCTGGTGCGGGGGGCTACCACCAGAGGCCTGGTGTGTGGAGGAGACACCGGATAGACCAGACCGTGGAGGAGCACTGGAGGTCTCGAGCACCGAGCCTGCCCAACCCTACCTGGCTGGATGCTGCCCGTAGCCAGGCCAGTGTGGCGAGGTGGAATCGACTGCACTAGGCTATGCTGGCGAACCGGGGACACCATGCGCAGGGCTGGTGCCATGTACCCCAGCCCGAGGAGAAGCACTGGAGACCAGATGCGCTGAGCTGGCTTCATGGCACCTGACTAGATGCCCACTCTAGCACGGCCGATACGAGGCGCTGCTATGTAACGCACCGGGCTATTGCCTGCGTACCGGGGACACCGTGCGCCTCAAGGCATAACACGGTGCCTGCCCGGTCCACCTCTCTCCACGGTAAGCACGGGGAGTTGGCGCAGGTATCCTACCTGACTTAGCCACACTCCCCGTGTGCCCCCTCCAATAAATGTTTGGGGCTGCCTCTCGTCCCAGTCTCCTCGTACCAACACCTCTCGGTTTTCGCTGCCTCCAGCTCTGTCTTGGGGCGGCGATATTCTCCCGGCTGTACCCAGGGTCCCTTGCCATCCAAGATCTCCTCCCATGTCCAGCAGTCTGGAGATCGCTGCTGCTGCCCGTTACCACGCTGCTTGGTCCTTGGTTGATGGGTGATTCTGTAACGCTTGTCTTCGTCCTCCTCAGACAAGGAGTAAGAAATGTCAGACCAATGGGCAGGGTGGTAGGTGTCCATATTGTATTTAATACGAATACTGAACACATGAACAAAAACAATACAATGACAAAAACTAACAGTCCTGAACGGTGAAGCATAACACAGAACAGAAAATAATCACCCACAACTCAAAGGTGAAGCCAGGCTACTTAAGTATGGTTCTCAATCAGGGACAGTGATTGACAGCTGCCTCTGATTGAGAACCATACCAGGCCAAACACAGAAATCCCAAAATAACATAGACAAAGACAAAGACAAAACAAAGGAACTAAGGTCATAACGTGACAAACAGTCTATGACTGGGGTGGCTGGAGTCTTTGACAATTTTTAGGGCCTTCCTCTAAAACTGCCTGGTATAGAGGTCCAGGATGGCAGGAGGCTTGGCCCCAGTTATGTATTTGTCCGTACGCATTACCCTCTGTAGTGCCTTGTGGTCAGAGCCCGAGCAGAGTGATGCAACCAGTCAGGATGCTCTCGATGGTGCAGCTGTAGAACCTTTTGAGGATCTGAGGACCCATGCCAAATCTTTTCAGTCTCCTGAGGGGGAATAAGTTTTGTCGTGCCCTCTTCACGACTGTGTTGGTGTGCTTGGACCATGTTAGTTTGTTGGTGATGTGAACACCAAGAAACTTGAAGCTCTTAACCTGCTCCACTACAGCCCCATCGATGAGAATGGGGGCGTGCTCGGTCCTCCTTTTGCTGTAGTCCTCATGATTACCTCATGAAGCTGGTTGAGATAATGCCAAGAGTGTGCAAAGCTTTCATCACGGCAAAGGGTAGCTATTTCAAGAATCTCAAATATAACACTCTTTTGGTTACTACAAGATTCAATGTGTTATTTCACAGTTTTGATGTACTCACTATTATTCTACAATGTATAAAATAGTAAAAAGAAAGAAAATCCCTGGAATAAGAATTTGTTTCTAAAATGTTAATTGGTACCTTATGTAATAATTATTTGAAAAAAAGAATACCATATTTCTCTTGATGTAGTGATTCTGAATGTAAAAAATGGTTCATCTCACCCCATTCTCCCCTACTCATTCATTTTGATCTCAAATCCAGGCAGGCGAAAACCCTCCCATGTGAATTCTCTAAAACACCTGTGCTCCATCTGGAGGAGTCCATTGGCTGCACAGAACACACACAGAAGAGTGAGGCAGGATGATGAGGTAGAGCACTGATATGATATGACAAGTAACGCATAACCTGGCAGAGGAACACAAAGAGAGACAGCTGTCACACATCACAGGGGATGTGTACCAGTGTCTGCTGAGGCAGGGATACGCTCAGTGCTTCTACAGCTGTAGCCACACTATTGAGACACTCTTGGGAACTCAGGCCTCTTTCTAGAGCTCCGATCGGAAGATCAGTGACGTTATCATAATTCAACCTTGTTCCCAGTTGTCTTGAAAGCACCATAAATCCAGAGAATTACAATGTTTGATGACAAAATTTGCCCAAGAAGGACCGCCTCAACACCTTCCTGTTCAAATTGAGCACAGCACAACAAGGTGAGTCCAACAATGTCTTGTATGCTGCTGTATAAATTATGTAATATGCCAGGGAGATATGTAGATAAGAAAGTAATACTAATTGTATGTTGTGTAGTAAGCTGTTAGTAGCCCATGTGCTTCACCCCAATAATTTGTTCCCTTTTCCCCCTCTTAATTCTGCCTACTGTTCTGACTGGTGGTGCACATGTAGCCTATAGCCTGTTTTAGGATAATATAATTATTTAATATTGTTAGAGCTTTCACTGTCTGCTTATGTGCCCCCTTTATTTATCATACGGTTCTGACTTGGTGTACAGGGAGAATACCGTAAAAGTGCTGAACAAAGAGTTATATTTACTACGTCCGTCCTAGGTCACTCATTAATGTCTTAATCAAAATTACAGATTGCCTCTCATCTGCTCGTCGTTCCCTTATGCAATAGTTTGTACATCTCACTTGTCAGTAGAAACCACATTTGTTTAATTAAGCAAGTCAGCCATATCAGCTATGTTTTTTTTAAAGGCAGTAAATGAGGCTGAATTAACTGTTTCGCTGCTGGACAAGGCTCTGCTGATAGCCAGGTGTAGCAGTGGTAAGGTGTTGGGATATCTTTATGTAGGCCCTAACAGTTTGTGGGCACTTTTTGCCACCATTATAGTGCAAATGTATTGTTTAGTGTTATGTTGTGTAGTGGCCTTGCTGATAATCATCTAACAAAAATACATTTTTGGTTTGGCCCACCAAGATTTACATGATTAAAATTTCAACTGACCCTATGCCATGATCTCTTTCTCCCCTCTCACTCCAGAAGAAATCCTGTGGCTAGTGATGTCTGGCCGCCTGAAAACCTGCCCATACGAACCCGTCCCCTCTTCCCTTCTCCACATCATCTCTGGAGACCCACTCCTATTTCTCCCTTCCCTCATCAACGCACCACTGACCACTGGCTGCATCCCCTCTGACTTCAAGATGGCCAGATTCACTCCCCTCCTCATGAAATCAACAACACTCTGACGTCCAAAACTACAGACGAGTATCCTATCTTTCTTTTCTTTCCAAAACAATTGAGCTTGCTGTCCCTGACCAACTCTCTCGTTATCTCTCTCAGAACAATCTTCTTGACCAGTCAGGCTTCAAGGTGATTCACTCAACTGAGACCGCTCTCCTCTGTGTAGAGCTGACTTTCTTATCCTTCTGGATCTATCTACTGCTTTTGCACCGTGAAACATCCGATCTTCCTCTCCACCCTCTCTGGGCTGGGCGTCTCAGGCTCTGCACACTCCTGGATTGCATCCTACCTGGCTGGTCCTCTAACCAGATGGCATAGATAGGATCTCTGTCTGCATCACAGGCTCTCTACTGGTGTCCCCCAGGGCTCAGTTCAAGGCCTTCTCCTCTTTTGTCTTTACTGGCATATCCTCACATGGTCTCTCCTATCATTGCTATGCCGTTGACAATCGACTATTTGTATTTGTATTTATTATGCATACCCATTAGCTGCTGCCAAGGAAACTACTCTTCCTGGGGTCCAACAAAATTAAGGCAGCTTATACCATTTTAAAAATATGACAATACATTCACAGACTGTGTGCCCTCAGGCCCCTACTCCACCACTACCACACATATACAGTACAAAATCCATGTGTACAGTTGAAGTCGGAAGTTTACATACACCTTAGCCAAATACATTTAAACTCAGTTTTTCACAATTCCTGATATTTAATCCTAGTAGAAATTCCCGGTCAGTTAGGATCACCACTTTATATTAAGAATGTGAAATATCAGAATAATAGCAGAAAGAATTATTTATTTCCGCTTTTATTTCTTTCATCACATTCCCAGTGGGTCAGAAGTTTACATACACTCAATTATTATTTGGTAGCATTACCGTTAAATTGTTTAACTTGGGTAACTTGGGACAGAGATGGGGTAACTGAGTCAGGTTTGTAGGCCTCCTTGCTTTTTCAGATCTGCCCACACAATTTCTATAGGGTTGAGGTCAGGGCTTTGTGATGGCCACTCCAATACCTTCACTTTGCGGTACTTAAGCCATTTTGCCACAACCTTGGAAGTATGCTTGGGGTCATTGTCCATTTGGAAGACCCATTTGCAATCAAGCTTTAACTTCCTGACTGATGTCTTGAGATGTTGCTTCAATATATCCACATCATTTTCCTAACTCATGATGCCATCTATTTTGTGAAGTGCACCAGTCCCTCCTGCAGCAAAGCACCCCCACAGCGTGATGCTGCCACCCCTGTGCTTCACGGTTGGGATGGTGTTCTTCGGCTTGCAAACCTCCCCCTTTTTCCTCCAAACATAACTATGGTCATTATGGCCAAACAGTTCTATTTTTGTTTCAGCAGACCAGAGGACATTTCTCCAAAAAGTACGATCTTTGTCCCCATGTGCAGTTGCAAACTGTAGTCTGGCTTTTTTATGGCGGTTTTGGAGCAGTGGCTTCGTCTTTGCTAAGCAGCCTATCAGGTTATGTTGATATAGGACTTGTTTTGCTGTGGATATAGATACTTTGTACTTGTTTCCTCCAGCATCTTCACAAGGTCCTTTGCTGTTCTGGGATTGATTTGCACTTTTCGCACTAAAGTACGTTCATCTCTAGGAGACAGAACGCGTCTTCTTGCTGAGCGGTATGACAGCTGCGTGGTCCCATGGTGTTTATACTTGCATACTATTGTTTGTACAGATGAACGTGGTACCTTGAGGCATTTGGAAATTGCTCCCAAGGATGAACAATACTTGTGGAGGCCTACAATTATTTGTATTTTCCCATAATGTCAAGCAAAGAGGCACTGTTTGTGGTCGGCCTTGAAATACATCCACAGATACACCTCCAATTGTCTCAAATTATGTCTATTAGTCTATCAGAAGCTTCTAAAGCCATGACATCATTTTCTGTAGTTTTCCAAGCTGTTAAAAGGCACAGTCAATTTAGTGTATATAAACTTCTGACCCACTGGAATTGTGAGACAATGAATTAGAAGTGAAATAATCTGTCTGTAAACAATTGTTGGAAAAATGACTTGTGTCATGCACACAGTAGATGTCCTTACCGTTTTGCCAAAATTATAGTTTGCTAACAATAAATGTGTGTGTATGCAGTGGTTGAGTGGTTGAAAAACAAGTTTTAATGACTCCATCCTAAGTAAATAATGTAAACTTCTGGATTGAACTATACATGTGTGTATAGTGCGTATGCTATTGTGTGTGTGTGTGTGCGTGTGTGTATGCATGTGTCTGTGTCCCCTACTCTTCTCCCTTCCCCCTTCTGACACCCAGGTGGCAACAGTCGTCTCTGCGTGCCTGGCAGACATCTCGGCTTGGATGTAGTCTCACCACCTCAAGATCAACCTTTACAAAACGGAACTGCTCTTCCTACCGGGAAAGGCCTGCCCGCTCCAAGACCTCTCCATCACAGTTGAGAACTCCACGGTGTCCCCCACCCCGAGTGCAAAGAATCTTGGTGTAATCCTGGATACAACACCCTGTCGTTCTCTGCAAACATCAAAGCTGTGAGTCCCTCCTGCAGGTTCATGCTCTACAACATCCGTAGAATAATACCTTTCCTCACACAGGAAGCGGAGCAGGTCCTAATTCAGGCACTTGTCATCTCTCTTGATTGATTGATTGATTGCTTGAATATATTAGACAACTTTAAAAAAAAATACATATATAAGGCCGTCTAGCCGGTGACACCTCTACATACGATTTAAGAAAATCATCAAGGATAACACAATAAAGCTTAAAAGCTTATTTCCATTGTGAACCTTTTGAAGAGGGAAGAGGGAAGGGGGAATGACGAATGCAACAAGGTTGGGCGGCAATTGTAGTGGCAACAGTCAATGACAGACAAAATAACATGAGATAATTTGTACAATTCCCTTTCCTAATAAACAACTATGGACAGGTACATCTCCCTTGTCTCACATACCCTTAATATATAAAACAATCAATCCCTAAGACAATCACAATAAGATGAACCACATGCACCAAAAAGGCAGACCATATGTGACTGACCGGCTCAAATCGGTCTTATGTAGCAACATCTTTTGTTGGGTAAAACATTGGATAAAAGTAGAGACTCAGAGCTACAAAATGGTATATCACACACTGAATATTTGAGGAACAATGGGAACGTAATTCTGCTTTGAATGTTGATAAACTTGTAAACTCACTTTTGAGAAAAGGGCCTTTAAATGTTTTGGTACCTACTGGAGAGCTCTCCTTTGTCTGCACCCACTCAGCATTGTTCACACCCTCTTAAGGCAACCCCACCCATCTCTTTAAATATTCACATGTGAGGTCATGTGCTAAACAGTGGTTAGTGTAGTAAAGATTAAGACTGAAAGTGGTAGTAGCCTACAATAAGGAAAAAATCCAGGTAAACAGAAAGTGTCCAGAAAAAAAAACATTTTATAAATATTGGATGACGCTTACCCAGACACAGTTGTCTAAATGTATGGGTCATGTGAAAGAAATGCATTAACCCCCAGCCACATCCAGTGGTGGAAAAAGTACTAAATTGTCATACTTGAGTAAAAGTATAAATAATAAATAAAAACATCCTTATATTAAACCAGATGGCATTACATAACATACTATTTTTGTATTTTTTGAAAAATTGAAGATAGCCAGGGGCACTCAGATATCATTTACAAACAAAGCATTTGTGTTTAGTGAGTCTGCAAGATCAGATGCAGTAGGGATGTTCTCTTGATAAGTGTGTGAATTGGACAATTTTCCTGTCAAAATGTAACAAGCACTTTTTGGGTGTCAGGGAAAATGTATGGAGTAAAAAGTACATTATCTTCTTTCGGAATGTAGTGAAGTAAAAGTTGCCAGAAATATAAATAGTACAGTAATGTACAGATACACCCCACCCCCCAAAAAACATTTGTACTTTAAAGTATTTTTACTGAGTACTTTACTCCACTACCCAAATGACTTCACACCAGGACATTAGCATACTTTACATACCGTTACACACGCACTTATCACATAGTATTCCATATATAGGTTAAGGCCATGCAACCTGAATTGAAACCTGAGTGAGGTGCACATGTACAGTACATAAACAGATGCATGCACCATATATTTATGTGGTGGACACTCCATACGGTCACTTTATATTGTTGTGGTATGCCACAAAAACATGTTATGACCACACATATCAATATTAATTTTACATATCCATATTTAGCTAAATCTTGCTAAGTGGATGGTCTCTACAGAAGGTGTAAACGGTACAGACAAATGGTTACTTGCATAGTAACATTATCAGAAATAATGTCAATATAAAGAAAATAATATACAGTATGTACCATAAGAAGAACCATATCAATGATGATATCAGTGACAGACGAGGTAGTTATATGCATACAATCAGGGGTAAAGTGGCTGAGCAGCAGGATAAAAAAATAGTAGCAGGAACTTATGGCGTGTGTATTAGGAGGGAGTAATTTAAAATGAGGCACTGCAGATAGTGCTGATGACTGGTCCATCCAAACCACCCATGAACAAGGGAATCTATATTCGGAGAGCCTGTTTCTGTCCTGCCCTTGACTTTGGTGCAGGGCATGTGATGCCCATAGCCTCTTTGTCACAAAGCTCCCTGATCTTCTCAAAATGATACGTTTGCATAGCTGTGTCCAGTCCAGGTGGTGCGTGTTCAGGCAGACCATCTATGGGAGGAAGGATGTCAGCGTTGCGCAGCAGCTGAAACCTGTTCCTGACAGTCAGAACGCTCTTTGGCAACAACAACCCCAGGCTCCAGAGCATTGAAGCTGTTTAACAGGGAATTACAACAACAAAAAAATCAGAAGACATTACTACCCTGCACAACATCAATTCACCTCCCAAGTTTAGATAAGAAGACTAACCTTATACAATGCTATGAAAATGATTTTCACCTGAAGTGCTGGTACTGCTTGATCTGTGGCAGCGGCCTGAAGAACGGAGTCAGGGGAAGTTGCCAGCCATAGCCTTCCACCAACACCGTATCATCCTCCAGTCCAACCAGCTGTGGGATGTTGACCCCTGTCACAGTGCTGTCCTTCAAAACACCAGCAATCTCGGACAAAGTATTCACTCTGGCAAACTTGGTGTGGCCTGTGATCAGGAAATTAAGGTCCAGACTGTTTGCAGGTTCAGTACGGGACCCCAGAGACAGAAATAATATGAGATCAATAAAAGTAGTGCCAATTACGTTGGAAGTCAATTAAATAATCAAAACGTGTTTATGCTTTACATACCAAGTGTTGTCATCGATTCCTTGTAGAGACGCCACACTGCTGCTTTTGCCACATGGGATGGCAGTAGCTTTCCACCAAAGTGTTTGTGTCCTGGGTGGCGCCCAGGTAACACTGTTGCATTATCCTCTGCGTAGTCGTTGATGAAGTTCACCACTCGCTGCAAGTCCTCATGCTTCAAGTGTAACTTGAGCTGGCCCAAGCAAGCACTCTTTTTAATGGGAGGCATTAGAACATTCTTCTTGTATGACTGGTGGAGGAGACTCAAGTGTAACAGGGTTATATTGCTGATTCCCCTCGCCACTTTATTGTTAAGACAATGGGTTTTTGGTTTGAGTTTGTCTTGACTTCACCTACTCAACATGGCATCTTATTGGCTGGTTTGTGTAGCTTGCTTACGAGGGGGGATGTTCCAGTTAGAAAAAAACATGTTATGAACAAGCACCAAACCAGCGGAAAGTTGTTGGTTGCAAAGCACTGTACATCAAAAAAGTGATTTTTATACTCTCAAGTGATGATTTAAATGTACAATTTATATCAAGTTGTTTGTAAATGTTATTCGAACATCACACATAAGATGCAGCGGTTTTTGGAGAATATTTGTTGTGCATTCTGTTGTAAAGAATTCCCACCAGTACTAGCTAGCAACTTACTGTGTCTGGTGGGGGGGGTTCATATATTTTGTACAGTGCGTGAGTGCAGAGTTGGATGTTGAGACGTGCATTGCATGACGTGCAATTTTGTGCCGTTCCTATCAGAATAAAGCTACATGACTGGTGCTACATATTGGAGTTCCGTGTCGATGACTGATTGTACACAACGCAAGAAGAGTACTGTTACATAGGCATGTTCTACTGATGCGGGATGTGATCATCCTGTCTGGGTTGGCGTCCCCCCCCCTGGGTTGTGCCGTGGCGGAGATCTTTGTGGGCTATACTCAGCCTTGTCTCAGGATGGTAAGTTGGTGGTTGAAGATATCCCTCTAGTGGTGTGGGGACTGTGCTTTGGCAAATTGGGTGGTGTTATATCCTTCCTGTTTGGGCCTGTCCGGGGGTGTCCTCGAATGGGGCCACAGTGTCTCCTGACCCCTCCTGTCTCAGCCTCCAGTATTTATGCTGCAGTAGTTTATGTGTTGGGGGGCTAGGGTTAGTTTGTTATATCTGGAGTACTTCTCCTGTCCTATTCGGTGTCCTGTGTGAATTTAAGTGTGCTCTCTCTAATTCTCTCTTTCTTTCTCTCTTTCTTTCTCTCTCTCGGAGGACCTGAGCCCTTAGACCATGCCTCAGGACTACCTGACATGATGACTCCTTGCTGTCCCCAGTCCACCTAGCCGTGCTGCTGCTCCAGTTTCAACTGTTCTGCCTTATTATTATTGGACCATGCTGGTCATTTATGAACATTTGAACATCTTGGCCATGTTCTGTTATAATCCTCACCCGGCACAACCAGAAGAGGACTGGCCACCCCGCATAGCCTGGTTCCTCTCTAGGTTTCTTCCTAGGTTTTGACCTTTTTCGGGAGTTTTTCCTAGCCACCGTGCTTCTACACCTGCATTGCTTGCTGTTTTGGGGTTTTAGGCTGGGTTTCTGTACATCACTTTGAGATATCAGCTGATGTACGAAGGGCTATATAAATAAATTTGATTTGATATGATGCTGAAAGACAAGTTCCGGATACAATCATTTTTGCGTTATTATACAATAGATGCAAAATGGCATTCTGAGATATCACTTCACACAGTTCATACGCGTCATGTTAGCTAGCTAGCCAGCCATCTAACTTCAGCTAACCTTATCTAGCTAACAGCCAGCTTTAATTTGGGGTCTTTTGTTTAGACATGTAGAAAGCTAAATAGTGAACCATAAGCCCAATCCACAGAGTACTATCAACTCAAACCGATTGTCAAAGTTAGCTAAAGTTAAACAAATAAGTTAAATGTTAGCTATCTAACGTTAGGCTGTAACTAAAAATCTGAAATGGCATTCTGAGAAAACTGGCTTTCAACCTGGGAATGGTAAAGATTTTTTGTTTTTTAATATTTTTATTTTACCTTTATTTAACTAGGCAAGTCAGTTAAGAACAAATTCTTATTTTAAATGACAGCCTAGGAACTGTTGGTTAAATACCTAACCACAGCATAATTGATGGAGTTTAAGAATAATCCTGACTAATTTGTTCTGAGATGTCTGCAATTAATTTTTTTATTCTCTTGGGGGCACTATTGTACCAAGAAGAGCATGCGTAGTCAAAGTGGCACTGAACAAGGGCCCCTGCTAATGCCCATATTGAATTATTATCCAGGTATTTAGAGGTTCTTGCCAGAAACCATGTTTTATGGTTCACTTTGGAGATGTTTTGTGCCATTGCTCTCCCCTGTCAAAGAGTTATCTAGCACACATCCAAGATAATGAACAGAGTATTTTGCTGTGATTACTACCACCTTAAAATCAAGGGGATATCCACAGTTTCACCGAACAAGATGGACTTTCTTTTTCCAAGGTGAAGGGACAGCTTGTTGTTATACGGCCATTTACTGACATTCAGAAGTTCAGCACTGGGGGCTTTTGCAACCACAATTTCTTTGTTGTTGTTGGTAAACCAACAGTGCACTCATCTGCATACAGGAAAAGTTCACATGTCCAGGCAGATTTCAGATCATTTATATACAATAAAAAGAAAAGTGGGACCCAGCAAACTCGCTTGGGATACCACGCAGTTCAAGATTTTGGGTTTAGACAGCCCATTGGCTCTTAGTTCGATTAACAGAATCTCATGATCCACTGTATCAAACTCCTTTTGGAGATCTAACATAACCATACCACAACATTTCCCTCAGTCGACTTCCTTCCTTGTTGGTCAGTTAGATATAGTAGGAAAGTGTCAGTGGAATGGGATTTCCTAAAGCCAGATTGGAGCTCATATAACAGGTTATGTAAGGAAATATAACTGTCAATCTGCTTGAACATAATCTTTTTCATGACCTTCGATAAAACACACAGGATTGAGACAGGCCGATAGTTTCCATGATCTAACTTATTCCCTTTTTATATAAAGGAATGACCATTGCAAATTTTAGTTCACTGGGAAAACATCATAGTTCAAAAGACAGATTTACAATGTGAGTTACACAGGGGGGGTAACTACTGCAGTATCCTTTAGAATCTGTCAGGAATGTTGTCAAGGCCAGTTGCTTTGGAATGGTCAAGTTCTTTCAGCTTCTCTAGCACAGTTGACTCAGACATCTTTTCAAATAAAAAAGCATCTACTTGAACCCCCTGCTATGAGTAAAACTGCTGGACATGACTCTCCCCATAGCAACCTGATTGACAGCCCATCCAACTACCTCATCCCAATACTATATTCATTTATTTATCTTGCTCCTTTGCGCCCCAGTATCTCTACTTGCACATTCATCTTCTGCACATCTACCATTCCAGTGTTTAATTGCTATATTGTAATTACTTCGCCACCATGGCCTATTTATTGCCTTACCTCCCTTATCATACCTCATTTGCACTCACTGTATATAGACTTTTCTTTCTACTGTATTATTGACTGTTTGTTTATTCCATGTGTAACTCTGTGCTGCTGTATGTGTTGAACTGCTGTGCTTTATCTTGGCCAGGTCACAGTTGTAAATGAGAACTTGTTCTCAACTAGCCTACCTGATTAAATAAAGCTGAAATATATATATTTTTAATAATATAATAATATATGCCATTTAGCAGATGCTTTTATCCAAAGCGACTTACAGTCTTGTGTGCATACATTCTACGTATGGGTGGTCCCGGGAATCGAACCCACTACCCTGGCGTTACAAGCGCCATGCTCTACCAACTGAGCTACAGAAGGACCTTTTTGAAGTTGACAATGTAACTTGCTAACTAATGTATTAGCTATAGTTTTAAAATAGCTATTCAGACTGTCTGCAACCATGGTCTTATATGATGTAACTTGCAGGCTTGTTTTCGAGTTGCTGTGCGTTTTGTTGCCAACCTATTTTGCTACCTGACAACTTTACGGTTTTCACTTTTTAATTACCGTTCATATATTTATTTATTTTTTCCTCAAACTTTTCACTCCGGACGCTTTATCTGGACACGATTCGTCAGGACCTCCAACAGCCGAAGCTAAGTAGTAACATTAACATGATGACTTCTAATTGTAGTCGTTGTACTCGCCTTAAGGCGAGGATAGCTGTGCTACAAGCCCAGCTTCAGACGCAATCGTTAGGCAAGGGTAATTTCAGTGTAGGAAAGGATGAAACAGCGTCTGTGCCGCCAGTAAGTACAGATAGTAGTATAACTCCCCTGAACAGTCCTCGCAGCCGGAGAATTTTCTCACGGTTTCTGGAAGGAAATGCTGTAGGAATGCTCAACCGGTGTCGCTCATTCAGCCGACAGAAACTTTCAACCGGTTTTGGGTCGGAGTCAGAGGCCAAGTCTTCTCTGGTCTCTACTCCTCCCGTTACGGGGTCTGAGACGCCGAAGCTTCCCACCATTAGCTCTGACAAATTGAAGACTCTAGTCATTGGTGACTCCATTACCCGCAGTATTAGACTTAAAACGAATCATCCAGCGATCATACACTGTTTACCAGGGGGCAGGGCGACCGACGTTAAGGCTAATCTGAAGATGGTGCTGGCTAAAGCTAAAAATGGCGAGTGTAGAGAGTATAGAGATATTGTTATCCACGTCGGCACCAACGATGTTAGGATGAAACAGTCAGAGATCACCAAGCGCAACATAGCTTCTGCGTGCATATCAGCTAGAAAGATGTGTTGGCATCAAGTAATTGTCTCTGGCCCCCTCCCAGTTAGGGGGAGTGATGAGCTCTACAGCAGAGTCTCACAACTCAATCGCTGGTTGAAAACTGTTTTCTGCCCCTCCCAAAAGATAGAATTTGTAGATAACTGGCCCTCTTTCTGGGACTCGCCCACAAACAGGACCAAGCCTGACCTGCTGAGGAGTGACGGACTCCATCCTAGCTGGAGGGGTGCTCTCATCTTATCTACCAACATAGACAGGGCTCTAACTCCTCTAGCTCCACAATGAAATAGGGTGCAGGCCAGGCAGCAGGCTGTTAGCCAGCCTGCCAGCATAGTGGAGTCTGCCACTAACACAGTCAGTGTAGTCAGCTCAGCTATCACCATTGAGACCGTGTCTGTGCATCGACCTAGGTTGGGCAAAACTAAACATGGCGGTGTTCGCCTTAACAATCTCACTAGGATAAAGACCACCTCCATTCCTGTCATTACTGAAGGAGATCATGATAATTCACATCTCAAAATAGGGCTACTTAATGTTAGATCCCTTACTTCAAAGGCAATTATAGTCAATGAACTAATCACTGATCATAATCTTGATGTGATTGGCCTGACTGAAACATGGCTTAAGCCTGATGAATTTACTGTTTTAAATGAGGCCTCACCTCCTGGCTACACTAGTGACCATATCCCCCGTGCATCCCGCAAAGGCGGAGGTGTTGCTAACATTTACGATAGCAAATTTCAATTTACAAAAAAAAAATGACGTTTTCGTCTTTTGAGCTTCTAGTCATGAAATCTATGCAGCCAACTCAATCACTTTTTATAGCTACTGTTTACAGGCCTCCTGGGCCATATACAGCGTTTCTCACTGAGTTCCCTGAATTCCTATCGGACCTTGTAGTCATAGCAGATAATATTCTAATCTTTGGTGACTTTAATATTCACATGGAAAAGTCCACAGACCCACTCCAAAAGGCTTTCGGAGCCATCATCGACTCAGTGGGTTTTGTCCAACATATCTCTGGACCCACTCACTGTCACAGTCATACGCTGGACCTAGTTTTGTCCCATGGAATAAATGTTGTCGATCTTAATGTTTTTCCTCATAATCCTGGACTATCGGACCACCATTTTAATACGTTTGCAATTGCAACAAATAATCTGCTCAGACCCCAACCAAGGACCATCAAAAGTCGTGCTATAAATTCACAGACAACACAAAGATTACTTGATGCCCTTCCAGACTCCCTCTGCCTACCCAAGGACGCCAGAGGACAAAAATCAGTTAACCACCTAACTGAGGATCTCGATTTAACCTTGCGCAATACCCTAGATGCAGTTGCACCCCTAAAAACTAAAAACATTTCTCATAAGAAACTAGCTCCCTGGTACACAGAAAATACCCGAGCTCTGAAGCAGGCTTCCAGAAAATTGGAACGGAAATGGCTCCACACCAAACTGGAAGTCTTCCGACTAGCTTGGAAAGACAGTACCGTGCAGTACCGAAGAGCCCTTACTGCTGCTCGATCATCCTATTTTTCTAACTTAATTGAGGAAAATAAGAACAATCCGAAATTCCTTTTTGATACTGTCGCAAAGCTAACTAAAAAGCAGCATTCCCCAAGAGAGGATGACTTTCACTTTAGCAGTGATAAATTCATGAACTTCTTTGAGGAAAAGATTATGATTATTAGAAAGCAAATTACGGACTCCTCTTTAAACCTGCGTATTCCTCCAAACCTCAGTTGTCCTGAGTATGCACAACTCTGCCAGGACCTAGGATCAAGAGAGACGCTCAAGTGTTTTAGTACTATATCTCTTGACACAATGATGAAAATAATCATGGCCTCTAAACCTTCAAGCTGCATACTGGACCCTATTCCAACTAAACTACTGAAAGAGCTACTTCCTGTGCTTGGCCCTCCTATGTTGAACATAACAAACTCACTAAAAGTGGCAGTAATAAAGCCTCTCTTGAAAAAGCCAAAACTTGACCCAGAAAATATAAAAAACTATCGGCCTATATCGAATCTTCCATTCCTCTCCAAAATTTTAGAAAAGGCTGTTGCGCAGCAACTCACTGCCTTCCTGAAGACAAACAATGTATACGAAATGCTTCAGTCTGGTTTTAGACCCCATCATAGCACTGAGGTGGCACTTGTGAAGGTGGTAAATTACATTTTAATGGCATCGGACCGAGGCTCTGTATCTGTCCTCGAGCTCCTAGACCTTAGTGCTGCTTTTGATGCCATCGATCACCACATTCTTTTGGAGAGATTGGAAACCCAAATTGGTCTACACGGACATGTTCTGGCCTGGTTTAGATCTTATCTGTCGGAAAGATATCAGTTTGTCTCTGTGAATGGTTTGCCCTCTGACAAATCAACTGTAAATTTCAGTGTTCCTCAAGGTTCTGTTTTAGGACCACTATTGTTTTCACTATACATTTTACCTCTTGGGCATGTTATTCGAAAACAAAATGTTAACTTTCACTGCTATGCGGATGACACACAGCTGTACATTTCAATGAAACATGGTGAAGCCCCAAAATTGCCCTTGCTAGAAGCATGTGTTTCAGACATAAGGAAGTGGACGGCTGCAAACTTTCTACTATCAAACTCGGACAAAACAGAGATGCTTGTTCTAGGTCCCAAGAAACAAAGAGATCTTCTGTTGAATCTGACAATTAATCTTAATGGTTGTACAGTTGTCTCAAATAAAACTGTGAAGGACCTCGGCGTTACTCTGGACCCTGATCTCTCTTTTGAAGAACATATCAAGACCATTTTGAGGACAGCTTTTTTCCATCTATGTAATATTGCAAAAATCAGAAACTTTCTGGCCAAAAATGATGCAGAAAAATTAATCCATGCTTTTGTCACTTCTAGGTTAGACTACTGCAATGCTCTACTTTCCGGCTACCCGGATAAAGCACTAAATAAACTTCAGTTAGTGCTAAATACGGCTGCTAGAATCCTGACTAGAACCAAAAAAATTGGATCATATTACTCCAGTGCTAGCCTCTCTACACTGGCTTCCTGTCAAAGCAAGGGCTGATTTCAAGGTTTTACTGCTAACCTACAAAGCATTACATGGGCTTGCTCCTACCTATCTCTCTGATGTGGTCCTGCCGTACATACCTACATGTACGCTACGGTCACAAGACGCAGGCCTCCTAATTGTCCCTAGAATTTCTAAGCAAACAGCTGGAAGCAGGGATTTCTCCTATAGAGCTCCATTTTTATGGAACGGTCTGCCTACCCATGTCAGAGACGCAAACTCGGTCTCAACCTTTAAGTCTTTACTGAAGACTCATCTCTTCAGTGGGTCATATGATTGAGTGTAGTCTGGCCCAGGAGTGGGAAGGTGAACGGAAAGGCTCTGGAGCAACGAACCCCCCTTGCTGTCTCTGCCTGGCCAGTTCCCCTCTTTCCACTGGGATTCTCTGCCTCTAACCCTATTACAGGGGCTGAGTCACTGGCTTACTGGGGCTCTCTCATGCCGTCCCTGCAGGGGTTGCATCACCTGAGTGGGTTGATTCACTATTGTGGTCATCCTGTCTGGGTTGGCGCCCCCCCCCTTGGGTTGTGCCATGGCGGAGATCTTTGTGGCCTATACTCAGCCTTGTCTCAGGATGGTAAGTTGGTGGTTGAAGATATCCCTCTAGTGGTGTGGGGGCTGTGCTTTGGCAAAGTGGGTGGGGTTATATCCTTCCTGTTTGGCCCTGTCCGGGGGTGTCCTTGGATGGGGCCACAGTGTCTCCTGACCCCTCCTGTCTCAGCCTCCAGTATTTATGCTTCAGTAGTTTGTGTCGGGGGGCTAGGGTCAGTTTGTTATATCTGAAGTACTTCTCCTGTCCTATTCGGTGTCCTGTGTGAATCTAAGTGTGTGTTCTCTAATTCTCTCCTTCTTTCTTTCTCTCTCTCGGAGGACCTGAGCCCTAGGACCATGCCCCAGGACTACCTGACATGATGACTCCTTGCTGTCCCCAGTCCACCTGGCCATGCTGCTGCTCCAGTTTCAACTGTTCTGCCTTACTATTATTTGACCATGCTGGTAATTTATGAACATTTGAACATCTTGGCCATGTTCTGTTATAATCTCCACCCGGCACAGCCAGAAGAGGACTGGCCACCCCACATATGCTCTCTCTAATTCTCTCTTTCTTTCTCTCTCTCGGAGGACCTGAGCCCAAGGACCGTGCCCCAGGACGACCTGACATGATGACTCCTTGCTGTCCCCAGTCCACCTGACTGTGCTGCTGCTCCAGTTTCAACTGTTCTGCCTTGTTATTATTCGACCATGCTGGTCATTTATGAACATTTGAACATCTTGGCCATGTTCTGTTATAATCTCCACCCGGCACAGCCAGAAGAGGACTGGCCACCCCACATAGCCTGGTTCCTCTCTAGGTTTCTTCCTAGGTTTTGGCCTTTCTAGGGAGTTTTTCCTAGCCACCGTGCTTCTACACCTGCATTGCTTGCTCTTTGGGGTTTTAGGCTGGGTTTCTGTACAGCACTTTGAGATATCAGCTGATGTACGAAGAGCTATATAAATAAAATTTGATTTGATGTAACCTTTCTTCCACTGTTCAAGCTAAAATTGAGTTTTGGTCTTTAATCTGTTATTATAGCCTAACAGCTTCAGACACTTCCATAATGTACTCGGATTGTTCCTATTTTCAACTATTTTGTCATTACAATAATCTTTCTTGGCCTTCTGTGTCATCCTGTTAACCTCATTTCTTAGTCTATAAATATATAATCTGCCCTGGATTTCCTGAACTCCAGAAAGCATTCATTTCCACGCTTAATTACCTTTAAAATTGTAACGATGTTCTCTGAGAGACGGAAAGCAAGTTCAGGGAGTGAATACATTTGATTAATAAATGAACAAAACAAGAACCACAAACAGAGCACCAACATGAAACAGCAACAATGACGACTGGAGAAGAAACCAAAGGGAGTGACATGTAAAGGACAGGTATTCAAGGAGGTGATGGAGTCCAGGTGAGTGTCATAATGCGCGTAACGATGGTGACAGGTGTGCTCCATAACGAGCAGCATGGTGACCTAGAGACCGGAGAGGGAGCACATGTGACAAACTTTTTATCGTTTATCCATGGTTCTGTTCTTTGCTTAATAAATATATATATATATTTTTTTTTATTGAGTTATGACAATTAAAAACTGTTTTCTGAATCTTCCTACTACAGAAAATTATGGAATGATCATTGAGCATACAACAACCTCATTGTTTGATATCTTTGATCGATCCGACACCAACACAAGGTCAATGATGGTTTGGGTCGAAGGACAGACCATGGTGGGCTCATTAATCAGCTGGTATAAGGCAAACAGATTACAACAATTCTTAAGAGCTTTAAAAGTAGCATGGCCCTTTTTGAGCATATCTGTATTAAAATCACCAGTAACAATAACCTCTGATTTATCAAAGTCTGTACAGTTTGCAAGTCTCCTCCCACAATTCATACAACTTGTACTGGTCTGGTGGTCTGTAACAGATTCCGGCTATAATGTGTTTGCATTTTGGTAATAAAATGTCCAACCACACAGCTTCAATCTCGTCATGGCTTAAATCGGATCTACAGTGCCTTGCGAAAGTATTCGGCCCACTTGAACTTTGCGACCTTTTGCCACATTTCAGGCTTCAAACATAAATATATAAAACTGTATTTTTTTGTGAACAATCAACAACAAGTGGGACACAATCATGAAGTGGAACGACATATATTGGATATTTCAAACTTTTTTAACAAATCAAAAACTGAAAAATTGGGCATGCAACATTATTCAGCCCCTTTACTTTTGGTGCAGCAAACTCTCTCCAGAAGTTCAGTGAGGATCTCTGAATGATCCAATGTTGACCTAAATGACTAATGATGATAAATACAATCCACCTGTGTGTAATCAAGTCTTTGTATAAATGCACCTGCACTGTGATAGTCTCAGAGGTCAGTTAAAAGCGCAGAGAGCATCATGAAGAACAAGGAACACACCAGGCAGGTCCGAGATACTGTTGTGAAGAAGTTTAAAGCCGGATTTAAACATCCCAAAGAGCACTGTGCAAGCGATAATATTGAAATGGAAGGAGTATCAGACCACTGCAAATCTACCAAGACCTGGCCGTCCCTCTAAACTTTCAGCTCATACAAGGAGAAGACTGATCAGAGATGCAGCCAAGAGGCCCATGATCACTCTGGATGAACTGCAGAGATCTACAGCTGAGGTGGGAGACTCTGTCCATAGGACAATAATCAGTCGTATATTGCACAAATCTGGCCTTTATGGAAGAGTGGCAAGAAGAAAGCCATTTCTTAAAGATATCCATAAAAAGTGTTGTTTGAAGTTTGCCACAAGCCACCTGGGAGACACACCAAACATGTGGAAGAAGGTGCTCTGGTCAGATGAACCAAAATTGAACTTTTTGGCAACAATGCAAAACGTTATGTTTGGCGTAAAAGCAACACAGCTCATCACCCTGAACACACCGTCTCCACTGTCAAACATGGTGGTGGCAGCATCATGGTTTGGGCCTGCTTTTCTTCAGCAGGGACAGGGAAGATGGTTAGAAAACCTGATGGAGTCTGCAAAAGACCTGAGTCTGGGACGGAGATTTACATTTACATTTAATTCATTTAGCAGACGCTCTTATCCAGAGCGACTTACAAATTTGTCTTCCAACAAGACAATGATCCAAAACATAAAGCAAAATCTACAATGGAATGGTTCAAAAATAAACATATCCAGGTTAGAATGGCCAAGTCAAAGTCCAGACCTGAATCCAATCGAGAATCTGTGGAAAGAACTGAAAACTGCTGTTCACAAATGCTCTCCATCCAACCTCACTGAGCTCGAGCTGTTTTGCAAGGAGGAATGGGAAGAAATTTCAGTCTCTCGATGTGCAAAACTGATAGAGACATACCCCAAGCGACTTACAGCTGTAATCACAGCAAAAGGTGGCGCTACAAAGTATTAACTTAAGGGGGCTGAATAATTTTGCACGCCCAATTTTTCCGTTTTTGATTTGTTAAAAAAGTTTGAAATATCCAATAAATGTCGTTCCACTTCATGATTGTGTCCCACTTGTTGTTGATTCTTCACAAAAAAATCTTTATGTTTGAAACCTGAAATGTGGCAAAAGGTCGCAAAGTTCAAGGGGGCCGAATACTTTCGCAAGGCATGGTATAGTATATTTCTGTTTTAGTATTTGTTTTGTTCACAATAATAATAATAATAATAATACAAAAATAGCAGTCAAGCACCCATTCTAACTTGCTAGCTGAATTTACGAACGCACCCAAAATGGTTAATTGCATCCTACAATTTAAGCTTGATGCCCTCAATCTCACACAAATGGTCAATGAACCTACCAGGTACAACCCCAAATCTGTAAACATGGGCACCCTCATAGATATCATCCTAACCAACTTGCCCTCCAAATACACATCTGCTGTCTTCAACCAAGATCTCAGCGATCACTGCCTCATTACCTGCATCCGTAATGGGTCTGCGGTCAAATGACCACCCTTCATCACTGTCAAACACTCCCTAAAACACTTCAGCGAGCAGGCCTTTCTAATCGACCTGGCCCGGGTATCCTGGAAAGATATTTACCTCATTCCGTCAGTAGAGGATGCCTGGTTATTCTTTAAAAGTGCTTTCCTCACCATCTTAAATAAGCATGCACCCTTCAAAAAAATAGAACCAGAAACAGATATAGCCCTTGGTTCACTCCAGACCTGACTGCCCTTGACCAGCACAAAAACATCCCGTGGTGTACTGCATTAGCATCAAATAGCCCCCGTGATATACACATTTTCAGGGAAGTTAGGAAAGCTAAGGCTAGCTTTTTCCAACAGAAATTTGCATCCTGTAGCACAAACTCAAAAAGGTTCATGGCGAATAAGAGCACTTCCTTCCCAGCTGCCCACTTTACTGAGGCTAGGAAACACTGTCACCACCAATAAATAATTGAGAATTTCAATAAGCATTTTTCTACGGCTGGCCATGCTTTCCACCTGGCTACCCCTACCCCGGTCAAATGCCCTGCACCCCCCACAGCAACTCGCCCAAGCCTCCCCATTTCTCCTTCACCCAAATCCAGATAGCTGATGTTCTGAAAGAGCTGCAAAATCTGGACCCCTACAAATCAGCCAGGCTAGACAATCTCGACCCTCTCTGTCTAAAATTATCTGCCAAATTTGTCAACATCAATGATGTCGCTTTTGCTTCTGGTGATTCTCTGATCCACATCTATGCAGATGACACTATTCTGTATACTTCTGGCCCTTCTTTGGACACTGTGCTAACTAACATCCAGACGATACCATACAACTCTCCTTCTGTGGCCTCCAACTGCTCTTAAATGCAAGTAAAACTAAATGCATGTTCTTCAATCGATCGCTGCCCACAGCTGCCCGGCCATCCAGCATCACTACTCTGGATGGTTCTGACCTATAATATATGGACAACTACAAATACCTAGGTGTCTGGTTAGACTGTAAACTCTCCTTCCAGACCCACATTAAGCATCTCCAATCCAAAAATAAATCTAGAACCGGCTTCCTAGTTCGCAAAAAAGCATCCTTCACTCATGCTGCCAAACATACCCTCGTAAAACTGACTATCCTACCGATCCTCGACTTCGGCGATGTCATTTACAAAATAGCCTCCAACACTCTACTCAACAAATTGCATGCAGTCTATCACAGTGTCATCCGTTTTGTCACCAAAGCCCCATATACTACCCACCGCTGCGACCTGTACACACTTGTTGGCTGGCCCTCGCTTCATACTCATCGCCAAACCCACTGGCTCCAGGTCATCTACAAGTCTTTGCTAGGTAAAGCCCTGCCTTTTCTCAAGTCACTGGTCACCATAGCAGCACCCACCCGTAGCACACGCTCCAGCAGGTATATTTCACTGGTCACCCGCAAAGCCAATTCCTAATTTGGCCACCTTTCCTTCCAGTTTTCTGCTGCCAATGACTGGAACTAACTGCAGAAATCGCTGAAGCTGGAGACTCTTATCTCCTTCAATAACTTAAAAGCTCCACAGCGGAGATTGGAGTATCTGTCCATAGGACCACTTGAAGCCGTACACTCCACAGAGCTGGGCTTTATGGAAGAGTGGCTAGAAAAAAGACATTGCTTAACCTCTTCCTCCTACCCCCTAATTTTTCGAACATTCTGTTAAAAATCACGCAACATTTCAGCGCCCTGCTACTCATGCCAGGAATATAGTATATGCATATGATTAGTATGTGTGGATAGAAAACACTCAGACGTTTATAAAACTGGTTAAATCACGGCTGTGGCTATAACAGAACGTGAGTTTCATCGAAGAGCGCAGGAAAACCTGATCACTGAAAATGGAAATAAATATCCTTCCGCTACTTCCAGGAATTGTTCAAAGTGAACCGAATTACATGAGACCGAGGTTTCAGAGACTACAGCTTCCACACGTTGTCTAGAGTCTTGTCATTTGATTCAGCTTTGATTCTTGGTCTAACCGGATCAAGGGAACTCCTTCCCTCCGGTCTCCGACCGGATGTTTTGGTCGAGCTCTCTCCGGACATGTTTTTCCAGACGACACCTATAGAATTTACATCGCCTCCTGATGAATTTTATCGCTTATTAACGTGTACTAATACCTACAGTTGCATTACAAAAGTATTTCGAAGTGTTTTGTGAAAGTTTATCGTCGACTTTTTGAATTTAAAAAAATGACGTTACGTTATGAAACGCTATTTTTTTTCGTTTATCACACAGTCTTCATAGAACGATATCTAGGCTTTATATGGACCGATTTAATCGAAAAAAGACGCAATAGTGATTATGGGACATCTAGGAGTGCCAACAAAGAAGATGGTCAAAGGTAATGAATGTTTTATATTTTATTGTGCGGTTTGTGTAGCGCCAAATATGCTAATTATTTTGTTTACGTCCCCTGCGGGTCTTTTGTGGTGTTACATGCTATAATAGCTTCTCATGCTTTCGCCGAAAAGCATTTTAAAAATCTGACTTGTTGCCTGGATTCACAACGAGTGTAGCTTTAATTCAATACCATGCATGTGTATTTTAATGAACGTTTGAGTTTTAACTAATACTATTAGCATTTAGCGTAGCGCATTTGCATTTCCAGAGCTCTAGATGGGACGCTTGCGTGCCAGGTAGGAGCAAGAGGTTAAAGAAAGAAATAAGCAATTTGCCAAAAGGCATGTGAGAGACTCCGCAAATATATGGAAGAAGGTACTCTGGTCAGATGAAACTAAAATTGAGCTATTTGGCCATCAAGGAAAATGCTATGTCTGGCGCAAACCCAACATCTCCCATCACCCCCACAGTTTTTGGCAGCATCATGCTGTAGGGTTGTTTTTCATCGGCAGGGACTAGGATACTTGTCAGAATTGAATGAATGATGGATGGCGCTAAATATAGGGAAATTCTTGAGGGAAACCTGTTTCCGTCTTCCAGAGATTTGAGACTGGGACGGAGGTTCACCTTCCAGCAACACTTGAGTGGTTTAAAGCAACACTTGAGTGGTTTAAGGGGAAACTTTTAAATGTCTTGGGATGGCCAGGTCAAAACCCAGATCACAATCCAATTGAGAATCCAACTTGAAGGAGCTGGATCAGTTTTGCTTTGAAGAATGGCAAAAAATCCCAATGGCTAGATGTGCAAAGCTTATAGAGACATACCACAAAATACTTGCAGATATAATTACTGCAAAAGGTGACTCTACAAAGTATTGACTTTGGGGGGGATAATAATTATGCATGCTGAAGTTTTATTGCTTGTTTCACAAGAAAAAATATTTTGCATCTTATTAAAAGTGGTAGGCATGTTGTGCAAATCAAATGATACAAACCCCACCCACAAAATCAAGTTTAATTCCAGGTTGTAAGGCAACAAAATAGGAACAATTCCAAGGGAGGTGAATACTTTCACAAGCCACTGTAGCTAGCTAGGTAGCTAGCTAAACAATGAACCATAATCACAACTCATGACATTACTACCCTGCATGCATCTGCAGGTAGCTAACCAATCTCTATCAACAGTTGTCACAGTGACATTCTTTTGAAATGGATACTTGTATAGTGGAGTCTTTTGTTAAATAATGTAGCTAGCTAGCTAAACAATGATCCATAATCCCAACTCATGACAGTACTACCCTGCATAAATCTGAAGGTAGCTAACCATCCAGGTTCAATAATAGCTGGCCAAGCAAATGGCTCTGAGATACGAATAATAAGGTCATACATGTAACGTTAGCTAGCGAACATTAGCTAGCTAACAGTACACAATGAAACCACTTTCTTACTAGTATACATCATAGATGGTCGCGCATTCTGTCATGGATGCCATGGTTGCCCTTAGATTGACGATGTACTCAAGAGACAGCGGTTTTCTCCCTCTCCTTAGGTGTCGTACTTGAATTCCACTGAACTCGGTCCTCCAGAAAATGTAGAGCAACACTTATGCAGTTTTACCCACGCAATAAAACATTTTTTTAAAGCAGTGTTAGACAGGATTACCAACACATACTGACCAGCTCAAATAGACTGTAGCTTGCTATGTAGCAAACCAATCCAAACTCATCTCTCGGCATGGACATCCCACTTATTATCTCAGCCAATCATGGCTATCTGGAAGGTTGCTGTCTTTTTCTGTGGCTAAACCAACTAGGCTCGTAATTTAACAATTGTATTAGTTTTTACAGATGGCATACAAGTTTGTTATTAGGGCACATGAAAGTTCACATGTTTGAGGAGGCATTTCTGACAAAAAACGTATTTTGATTTTAAAAAATAAGATTACGTTCAAACGGCTCTCATGGGATGTAGTGACCAGCGACATACGACTAGTTTCCTGAAATGGGTCACATATACAGTTGGCTGGGTTTTCCATGCACTGGCAGGACAGAACAGCTAAGACGAGGGGTGGGGGTGTGTGTCTATTTGTCAATAACAGCTGGTGCTCAATGTCTAATATTAAGGTAGTCTCGGGGTATTGCTCGCCTGAGGTAGAGTACTCATGATAAGCTGTAGACCACACTATCTACCAAGAGCTTTAATCGAAATTTTTCATAACCGTCTATTTACCACCACAAACCGATGCTGGCACTCATGAGCTGTATAAGGTCATAAGCAAACAAGAAAATGCTCATCCAGAAGTGACGCTCCTAGTGGCCGGGACTTAACTACGTTTTACCTAATTTATACCAGCATGTCACATGTGGACCCAGATGAGAAAATCACTTTATTCTCCCTCGTCCTCCATTTAGAAAATTTGACCATAATTCTATCCTCCTGATACCTACTTACAAGCAAAAACTATTGCAGGAAGTAACTGTGACTTCTCTCAATACGGAAGTGGTCAGAAGATGCGGATGCTAAGCTACAGGACTGCTTTGCTATCACAGAATGGAATATGTTCCGGGATTCATTCAATGGCATTGAGGAGTATACCACCTCAGTCACCAGATTCATCAGTAAGTGCATCGACAACGTCGTCCCCAAAGGGACTGTACGTACATATTCCAACCAGACGCCAAGGATTACAGGCAACATCGGCACCGAGCCAAAGGCTTGGAGCAGGACGCTAACCCAGACGGTTATAAGAAATCCCGCTGTGCTCTCAGACAAACCATCAAACAGGCAAATCGTCAATACGGGGACCAAGATTGAACCTTAGTACCTGCTCTGATGCTCATCGGATGTAGCAGGGCTTGTAAACTATTATGGACTACAAAGGGAAACCCAGCCTCAAGCTGTCCAATGACGTAAACCTACCAGATTACCAAAATACCTTTTATGCTCGCTTCGAAGCAAGCAAAACTGAAGCATGGATGAGATCACCCGCTGTTCCAAACAACTGTGATCACAATCTCCGTAGCCTATGTGAGCAAAAAGCTTAAACAGGTCAACATTCACAAGGCTGCGGGGCCAGACGGATAACCAGGACGTGTACTCAGATTAATGCGCGGACCAACTGGCAAGTGTTTTCACTGACATTTTCAAATTCTCCCTGACCGAGTCTGTAATACCTACATATTTCAAGCAGGCCTCTCCCTGTGCCCAAGAAAGCGAAGGTAACCTGAATTAATGACTTACGCCCCTTAGCACTCATGTCGTAGTCATGAAGCGTTTTGAAAGGCTGGCCATGGCTCACATCATCATCATAGAAACCCTAGACCCAGTCTATTTGCATACCGCCCCAGCAGATCCACAGATGATGCAATCTCAATTGCACTCCACACTGCCCTTTCCCACCTGAACATAAGGAACACCTATGTGAGAAAGCGGTTTATTGACTACAGCTCAGCGTTCAACACCATTATACCCATAAAGCTCATCACAAAGATAAGGAACCTGGGACTTAACACCTCCCTCTGCAACTGGATCCTGAAATTCCTGATGGGCAACAACATATCTGCCATGCTGATCCTCAACACTGGGGCCTCTCAGGGGTGCGTGCTTAGTCCCCTTCTGTACTCCCTGTTCACCCACCATAGCTTGGCCAAGCACAACTCCAATACAGTTTTCTCATGACTTAATGGTGGAAAGCCTGATCAATGACAATGATGAGACAGCCTATAGGGAGGAGGTCAACGACTGCCAAGATAACAACCTCTCCCTCAATGTAGCATGACAAAGGAGATGATCGTGGACTACCGGAAAAGGAGGGCCGAACACGCCACCATTCACATCAACGGGGCAGTAGTGGATTGGGTCGAGAGTTTCAAGTTCCTTGGTGTCCACATCACCAACAAACTATCCTGGTCCAAACACATCAAGAAAGTTGTGTAGAGGGCACGACAATGCCCTTTCACCTTCAAGAGACTGAAAAGATTTGACATTGGTCACTAGATCCTCAAAGGTCGACAGCTGCACCAGCGAGAGCATCCTGACCGGTTGCATCGCTGCATGGTATGGCAACTGCTCGGCATCCGAACGTAAGGCATTACAGAGGGTTATGTGTACAGCCCAGTACATCCCTGGGGCCAAGCTTCCTGTAATCCAGGACCTATATACTAGGTAGTGTCAGATGTTGTCTATGACTCCAGTCACCCAAGTCATAGACTCTTCTATCTGCTCCCCAAGCCATAAGAGTTCTGTATAATTAATCAAATGGCCACCCTGACTTTTTGCAAATGTCCCCCCACCCCTTTGTTTTTACACTGCTGCTACTCACTGTTTATTAACCATGCATAGTCACTTTACCCCTACGTACAAGTACAAATTACCTCGACTAACCTGTACCCCTGCACATTGACTCTGTATCGGTAACCCCTGTATATAGCCTAATTATTGTTATTTTATTGTGTTACTTTTTATTGTGTATTTTATACTTTAGTTTTCTTAACTGCATTGTTGGTTAAGGGTTTGTAAGTAAGCATTCACGGTAAGGTCTACCTGTTGTATTTGGCGCATAAGACAAATAAAAATGGATTTATAAAAAATGCTGACGTGGGCTAATTGAGTGACTTTCGGTGACTGACATAACAAGAGAAAAACTGCTGATGCACAATCAAATGTTGAATGTGCACCTTGTGTATTCTACTATTCTACCTCTCAACAGTAAGTTGAGACCCTTACTGAGTTCCTAAAGTAAGTGATATATGTATTTAATTTTTTTTTTTTTTTTTTTTTTTTTTTTTTGGGGGGTTAATCATGGGACAACAAAAGGGAGGCTGCAGGCCGCCAGTTGTTCATCCCTGCTGTAGGTGCTATTGCTTTCATGGCTTCCCATGGCCAAATGTGTAATGGATGGCAAATAATTTGGGTAAAACCCAGCTCACATAACAAATGTTTACTCTTTTCAGATGACTTCATGCAACATTAAACACAGAGATAGAGGGATGTTAGGACACTAACAGACTGTATAAGTTCACCTCTCAGAGAGAGAGAATGACACAGGAGGAGGCATAAGCTCACACTCATCCATTCACAATGCACTGCATGTCTGACACGACCTTCATCACTATTGATCATCAGCTCACTTTACTGTAAGTGTAAAATTTGTTATGAGTAATTTCTTATATGAACGCCATGCTGATGCACAGACAGATTTCATAGTGAAATGAAGATTACAAAGCTTAAAGTTAACTTTCCATTGTTGTTTATCCTTTTATCAAACAGTGGTTGAATGGAATTGCCTGCTAGCGTGAAGATGTGTGTGTCTGAGTTGCTTTCTTTGTTTGTCCTAGGAGTGACTGGGTTTTTTTTTTCTTTGTCCATGGGGGGACTGGATTTGGTTTGTGAGCGGGTGGTCTATTGGTTTACCAGATATGTAATATGTTGATGTATAAATAGATTGACAAAGAACCTGGAGTCGTTTGTTCTGGTTATGAAAAGAAAAAGGGACTGGAAAGTATGATTACCATGCAGAGTCCATGAAATATGAATTAAAAGAATATTAAAAACTTGTAATTTTACTCTCCACCTTGAAGTCAGCCAGGGCAACCTTTTCAATATCTACGGTTTGACACCCAATCCACCTGACAATACACAAATATCTGATAAAAGAGAAATGAGGAGTATCTAGAATGGCTCTGCTTCTTATATTGTTATTGCAATATTGCCAGACTTATTAGATTTTCCGTCACATAACTCTGTCTGAAATGTCTGCAGTAAGACTACGACAGACTTGCTTCCCACTGGGCACACACTGGTTGAATCAATGTTGTTTCCACGTCATTTCAATGAAATTACACTGAACCAACATGAAATAGACACTGAATTGAAGTGCACAGTGGGTTTCTTCTTATTGACAAAACGAATCCCCTGCCATCCTCAAGCCTTCTCCATTTTCTGAGTGGGCATAGAGCAGCCTTCATTTCCACTTTCCATTGTTGATGTGCTATCGCAATAAAACACTATTTTGAGTAAGTCTAAAAGTATTTGCTTTTAGAATATGCAAGCATCGGTGCTTGCAAGCATCTACTGGTAAGATTGATATGGTTTGTGGTTTAGCACAAAGGGCATAAGTGCTCTTATACCTGCACCCTAGTGGAAATTATGGACATTTTTTGATTGTCTTAATAGTGAGTCTGAGATTACAGGTGTGTCAGTAGTACTGATTTTAAAAAGTATTTATTAGTTAGCATGCAATTGTCCATATAACTTGCCCTCTGAAAATGAGCTACAAGATCAGTGATTACTCAGGCCCAGAAACTAAGATATGCATATAATTGAAAACACTCTAAAGTTTCTAAAACTGTTAAAATAATGTCTGTGATTATAACACAACTGATATGGAAGGCGAAACCCCTCGGACATACCACCCCCCCCCCAAAATAATTCAGCCTACCACTATTTTCAATGGCTGTCACTTTTATTATAAGGCGAAGTCCTCCCAGATTGCAGTTCCTAGTGCTTCCACTAGATGTCAACAGTCGTTAGAAAGAGTTTCAGGCTGGATTTTGGAAAAATGAGCCAGCAATTGTAGTTTTTCTAGGTGGCTCCTATTTTGGATGTAGTGTGTCCAAGCGCGTGAATGAGAGCGCGTTCTTTGGTATTTTCTCCAGTAAAGACAATAACGATTCTCCGTCTTAAATTTGATTGTTTATTTACATATTAGGGTACCTAAGGTTTGATTATAAACGTTGTTTGACTTGTTTGGAAAAGTTTAATAGTAACGTTTGGGATTTTGATGGAGGGAAACTGAGTTTTTATGGATATAGAAAAGGACATTATCGAACAAAAGGACATTTTTTGATGTAACTGGGACCTTTTGGAGTGCCAACAGAAGAAGGTAAGACATTTTTATATCACTATTTCTGACTTTCGTGTTGAACCTGCCTGGTTGAAATATGTTTTTCATGGTTTTGTACGCGGGTCGCTGTCCTCAGATAATTGCATAGTGTGCTTTCACTGTTTCACAATTCCAATAGGTCAGAAGTTTACATACACTAAGTTGACTGTGTCTTTAAACAGCTTGGAAAAGTACCGAAAGTGATGTCATGGTTTAGAAGCTTCTGATAGTATAATTGACATATGAGTCAAATGGTGGTGTACCTGTATTTCAAGGCCTACCTTCAAACTCAGTGCCTCTTTGCTTGAAATCATGGGAAAATCAAAAGATATCAACTAAGACCTCAAAAATAAATTGTAAACCTCCACAGGTCTGGTTCATCCTTGGGAGCAATTTCCAAATGCCTGAAGGTACCATGTTCATCTGTACAAACAACAGTACACAAGTATAAACACCATGGAACCACACAGCCGTCATACCGCCCAGGAAGGAGACGAGTTCTCTTTCCTAGAGATGAACGTACTTTGTTGCAAAAAGTACAAATCAATCGAAGAACAATAGCAAAGGACCTTGTGAAGATGCTGAAGCAAACAGGTACAAAAGTGTCTAAATCCACAGTAATACGAGTCCTATATCGACATAACTTGAAAGGCTGCTCAGCAAGGAAGATGACACGGCTCCCAAACTGCCATAAAAATGCCAGACTACGGTTTGCAACTGCACATGGGGACTAAGATCGTAATTTTGGAGAAATGTCCTCTACTCTGATGAAACTAAAATAGAACCGTTTGGCCACAATGACCATTGTTATGTTTGGAGGAAAAAGGGGGAGGCTTGCAAGCCGAAGAACACCATCCCAACCGTGAAGCACGGGGGTGGCAGCATCATGTTGCGGGGGTGCTTTGCTGCAGGAGGGACTGGTGCTCTTCACAAAATAGATGGCTTCATGAGCAAGGAATAGTATGTGGATATATTGAAGCAACATGGGACTTCCAAATGGACTATGACCTCAAGCTTACTTCCAAAGTTGTGGCAAAATGGCTTAAAGACAATGCAGTCAAGGTATTATAGTGGCCATCACAAAGCCCTGACCTCAATGTCATAGAGCAATTTTGGGCAGAACTGAAAAAGTGTGTGCGAGGAAGGAGTCCTACAAACCTGACTTACACCAGCTCTGTCAGGAGGAATGGGCCAAAATTCACCCAACTTATTGTGGGAAGCTTGTGCAAGGCTACCCAAAACGTTTGTGTTATGCAGGTGAATGAGGACCCAAAAGCGACTTGGCGAAAACAGTCTTTAATCCAGTAAGATACTTAACAAAACAAAAGGCATAATACTACTCGTAAAGACGAGAACAGACTGGAGACTAGATCAAGAACTGCAGGTTGCCTCGGGAAGGCACTTGAACCTAGCAGACTCAGACACCTGCTCTCCACGCAGCATCTGAGGGAAACACGACACGACAGGGCAAAACATAGACACAGCACGGTGAATATAGACAAGGATCCGACAGGGCAGGTACGGAAAACAAGGAGAGAAATAGGGACTCTAATCAGGGAAAAGGATCGGGAACAGGTGTGGGAAGACTAAATGATTGATTAGGGGAATAGGAACAGCTGGGAGCAGGAACGGAACGATAGAGAGAAGAGAGAGCGAGAGAGTGAGAGAGGGAGGGGGAGAGAGAGGGTTAGAAAGAGGGAAAGAACCTAATAAGACCAGCAGAGGGAAACGAATAGAAGGGGAAGCACAGGGACAAGACATGATAATTAATGACAAAACATGACAGTTTGACCCAAGTTAAACAATTTAAAGACAATGCTACCAAATACTAATTGAGTGTATGTAAACTCCTGACCCACTGGGAATGTGATGAAAGAAATAAAAGCTGAAATAAATTATTCTCTATACTTTTACTCTGACATTTCACAATCTTAAAATAAAGTGGTGATTCTAACTGACCTAAGCCAGGGAATGTTTACTAGGATTAAATGTCAGGAATTGTGAAAAACTGAGTTTAAATGTATTTGGCGAAGGTGTATGTAAACTTCAGACTTCAACTGTATTTATCTGGTGTATTTGTTAAAATAAGATCAATCTGAGTTAACTTTTAAGGATCTTTGGGGTTGGGTCGTGTAGGCTTATTCACCAGATTGGATAGGTTTAGATCATTGCACATGTCTTTTAGATTGTTTGACGTTTGCATTTCTCAATCATAATTTAGTTTATAACTACAGATATATAAAAAGAAGACAACAAATTAGCTAACTGCTCGAGTACACAAAGGTAAACCGAGGGAGGGGGGTAGACCTCGTTTAGCAGTAGACCCCTATACATTTTTCACCAGACAAAGGTGTAAAGTTAATAGCTGATGAGTTTGGAGGGTACTTTGGTGTTGAATGCTGAGCTATAGTCATCGAACAGCATTCATACATAGGTATTCTTCATGTCCAGAAGTGGTAGGACAGTGTGATGGTAATTGCATCGTCTGTGGACCTATTGGGGCGGTAGGCAAATTGGAGTGGGTCTAGGGTGTCAGGTAGGGTGCAAGTGATGTGATCCTGGACATGTCTATCGAAGCACTTCATTGTGACAGAAGTGAGTGCTCTGAAGTGATAGTCATTTAGTTCAGTTACCTTAGCTTTCTTGGGAACAGGAACAATGGTGGCCATCTTGAAGCATGTGGGGACAGCAGACTGGGATAGAGATTGATTGAATATGTCCGTAAACACACCAGCCTCTGAAGACGAGCCTAGGGATGCCGTCTGGGCCGGCAGCCTTGCAAGGGTTAACGATTTTAAATGTTTCAGGTCGGCCACGGAGAAGGAGAGACCACTGTCTTTGGTAGCGGGCAGTGTTGGTGACACTGTATTGTCCTCAAAACGCACAAATAAGTTGTTTAATTTGTCTGGGAGCTAGACGTCGATGTCCGCGATGGTGCTGGTTTTCTTTTTGTAATCCGTGATTGTCTGTAGATCCTGCCACATACGTCTCGTGTTTGAGCTGTTGCATTGCGATGCTTTGCTTGTTTGATTGCATTGCGGAGGGAATAACAACACTGTTTGTATTCGGTCATGTTTCCAGTCACCTTTCCATGATTTAATGTATAGTTTGCTCTTTTAGTTTTGCGCGAATGATGTCATCAACCTACGGTTTCTGGTTAGGGAAGGTTTTAATAGTCACGGCAACATCTCCAATGCACTTCCTAATAAACTCACTCACCGAGTCAGTGTGTACGTGAATCTTATTGTCTGAGGCTACCTGGAACATATCCCAGTCCACATGATCGAACCAATCTTGAAGCGTGGAATCCGATTGGACAGACCAACGTTGGCTAGACATAAGCACGGTGCTTCCTGCTTTCGTTTCTGCCTTTAGGAGGGGAGCAACAAGATGGAGTCATGGTCAGATTGACTTAAGTATAATTCATATCAAATGCACAAACAAGCTGATGGTCACTGGAAATGATAGCTGTGAGGGTTTCATTTTTTCCATGCAAAATGAAAAAGCTAGGTTTGTCTACTGTGAATAATTAGATTTTTGGTGTATTTTGTTTTCAAAGTCTGTCAGAGCGTATAGTTTTACAGGATGACATTTTAATTGATTCAATGTGCATCTGATCACATTAAGTGGTCTGTCTCTGAGGAGAGCAACAACAGGGAGATAATCTGATAATCTGTAAAGCTCTACTAATTCTCTGTGTTCTTGTTTCCCTCCACAAAATATAATTGAGATCAAGCCGAGTTGAAGGAGAGGGGTCAGTCTAGGCTGAGAACACAAGGCTTTTTATGAACATGTACAGTACTCAATGCCTCCAGGATAATTATAGTGACATTTTATTGAGCGCTACAAAAATGACTGGAACACTAATTCATCTCTGAGTTGTTTTATAAAGCCAAAGAATATTTTTTATCTTCCTAATTTGGCTTTGTGACTGTAGGTAATGATAACAATTTGTTCTGGGCTCTGATTTCTACTTCACCTGACTGCTAAATTGGCGTTCTTTGTCTCTAACGTTAATGACTATTTTAAACATCAAATAACTTTCAAAAAGTCTCTCCAAAGATCATTTCCACTTCGAGCTGAGCTTGGACTTTTATCCACATCTGTTGTCTTCTCAAAACCATCAAAGGGCAAGACAGTGAGTGTGGGAAAAAGTATTATCCACCACCGACAGCGCTGTTATTGGCAGGAAAAGTATTTCTGGGGAGTCTTTGTATAGAGAGGAATGTGAAGGGTAACATAACTATGCAAGAGCGGTCCCTGTGGCCAGTGGTGCAGAGCTAATGCAACCCTCACCAGACTGGAGCCCCATGATTGGAACCAGAGTGAGGGATGAGGAGATGGTGACAGAGGGTCTGCCTGCAGCTTTTTCTCACCCTCTGCATGTGCTGCATTTAATAAAAGCCATGCATACTTGACCTTGAACTCTCCACTGCTCCTTTTCATGAGGAAATCTCTCTGCATCACATGCTTTAGTAAGCGAACGATGGAAAAGAACCAACTGGAGGAGAGAGGTGAGTACCACCAAAAAGGACAACAGCCCACAACCCTCAAACCTCCACGTCTGGGAGGAACCAGAGGTGTTCCATCTGCCTTAAAGGTTTCCATTGCCCCATCATGCTCCACTGTTAGCCTAGGGCACATGTGTCTAAACTCATTCCAATGTTTGTCTGTGGGTTTTCGCTCCTCCCTTGTACTTGATTGATGAATTAAGGTCACTAATTAGTAAGGATCTCCACTTACCTGGTTGTCCAGGTCTTAATTGAAAAGAATTTAAAAAAAAATTCAGACACAAGGCCCTCCATGGAATACGTTTGACACCCCTGGCCTGAGGGAATAGAGGAGTTGACATGCAGTTGACCCTCGTGGTGATAGAAGGTACTTGTTAGTGCAAGGTGAAAGGGTCACTGCGTCTGGTGCCACCAAGTACATGAAATTAAATCAAATATATATACAATACAAAATCACACAGGCCCGTACTTTGCACCGGCAAAGTACACAAGCACCCTGGCTACATGCTGCCTGATTAGCATTTCAAACATGACCTAAATTCTGGAAGCTGGGAGCACATGTTCCCCACTTCAAAGTAGATCTCCAGATGAGCTTATTATTCAATTTCCTCTTCCACACAAGGGCTCGCTGGACAGCCAGGGAGCTGAGCAAACGGCTAGCCACAACTAGCACAGCAGATATTGTACAGCCACTGCCAGCAAGCACAGAAGCCTTTATCAGCGGATGAACAGGGCCTTTTCTGAACTCTCAGAGACTGGGCATCCCCTGTAGAACAGTTCTCCTCTGTCTGTCCAGCTTTCAGCAGAGCCCCTGGTGCTAGATACAGCACTCAGAGACCTCTGACAGGGCAACCATGATTAAGGCTTTCAGAACGTTTCCTATATCGTTAGCCCAGATGGCACACAGTCATCAGAAGTCCCTCGACGATGATGACCATGTTCCCTGTCCTGATTAACCCAGCACGAGGCAATGCAATCACAAACCAGTCCTAATCAAAGTAATAGGTTTGTACCTAATTATGGCCTCAACTTTGGGGACAGCAAGGACAGTGAGGTCTGGCATGAAAGATTGGATGGGGCTTCAAACTTCAATATATGGCAATTATCCATAGGGGTTGGTTGCAATATTCAGATTATGGTATCTGGGTTATTAAACCTGTGCCACTAAATTTGCATTCCTGTAATAACAAATATAATCTAATTCAAAATACTGGTGAATTGAATCACCCATAATAAACACAATATAGGATATATATAGGATTCTTTCAAGTCGTTTTAATTCTGGCTGCTGTGGCATAAGTTTCATCGACTCCATTAGATTTCCTTCATGGAAAAACAAATAAATAAATGGCATATTTGGCGAGATGACTGTCATATTGTCGCTTCCCGGTTCCTTTCCGTGTCTCATCGCTACGTTTGAACCAACAGATAGAAAACCACCAGACCTAATTTACAGATACTTTGCCCAATTAATCTGTGTGCTGCAGATGTTTTTCATTTATTTTACTCCTCCAACCTCCTGCCGTGGCAGCTGTTGTGGGATGGGGGAGGGGGGGGACTTTGTCAGTTTGCCAGTGCTGCGTGGTGTAGGGCAGAGGAACAGGTGCGGCACAGAGTAGGACACACACGGTGAGTGGCACAGCACACATCTTTGAACGGCATCCAGAACAGAGGACGTGACCAGACTGCAGCCGCTGCCAAACACTGCACAGATAGTAACGTGGGATGAGACAGACAGAGAGAGAGAGAGAGAGAGAGAGAGAGAGAGAGAGAGAGAGAGAGAGAGAGAGAGAGAGAGAGAGAGAGAGAGAGAGAGAGAGAGAGATTGTATTGTATTATATTATTATCAGTGTATGTGTATTTTTTTATTCACGTGTGGCTGCTCAAAACATATTTTTGTCTGACATTTTCTGATTGCATTTCAAGTGATGATTTTCAAGGGAAATATGCTTGATTTATAAAACAATCGGTTCCTTCAGTAGCTTGTACATCAATACATTTTAAACTCAATATTTCTCTCACGATAATGAAATAATACCATGAAAGTAATTATAATTATTGAATTCCTTTTCCTCTTTATATAGTGATTTTTTAAAGTTTTGTAAAACTATTTTTGTAACACTCCTTTCATATACAGCAGCGTCTGGAATTATTTGATTCCTTGATAAAGATGAGCAAATTTAGACTGTATGAACTAAATAATAAAATAGTGAGCTATATTGTTGGCTATTTGTATTATATTATTTTAACCTAATACAAATGCACAGATAAATAGATTTTGGGTTTAACAAGTAAAAAATATAAAGGTTAAAATGATTGGATCCCTTGTTTTCAATAGTCCAACACTTTCCCCGTGAGAGGGCAATGACACTTTTTCTCAAATGTTTTATGAGATTGAAGAAAACATAGTGAAGGTACTTACACCATTCTTCCATACAGAATCTTTCCAGATCTTTCCAGACATACTTTGTCTGATCTTATGGGCTGCCCTCTTCAATTAAAACCACATGTTTTCAGTGGGGTTAAAGTCCGGAGACTGAGATGGTCATTGCAAAATGTTGATTTTGTGTTAAATTAACCCCTTCTTTGTGTATTTTGATTTGTGCTTGGAGTTATTGTCTTGCTGGAAGATTCATTTGTTGCCAAGTTTCAGCCTGCTGGCAGAGGCAACCAGATTTTTGGCTAAAATGTCCTGTTACTTGGTAAAGTTCACGATGCCGTTGACCTTAACAAGGGCCCTAGGACCAGTGGCAGCAAAATAGCGCCTTAACATCAAAGATCCACAACCATATTTTACAGTAGGCATGATGTGTTTTGTGTGTATGCATAGTTATTTCGAAGGCCAAACCCATAATCTTTCTTCCACCATCTCTTATGACCCAAGAAGAGCTTGTGGATATCAGAACAGTGCTTACACATCTCATACTGGACAAAGATTTATTCTTTAACGAGTCGAACGCAAAGGATTTACCTCGGACACCGGGCAACATCCCTGTCATTCACATGAAGAAGAGACAAAGATATAGGGGCCGTAGGTCGGGAGGCGGGGGTAGCCCGCCTGTACCATCTGTCTTATTAGCCAACGTGCAATCATTTCATAATAAACTGCTCAGATCAAAATTATCCTACCAATGGGACATTAAAAACGTTAATATATTATGTTTCACTGGGTCGGGGCTGAAGGACTACATGGATAACATACATCTGGTTGAGTTTTCCGTGCATCGGCAAGATAGAATGGCAGCCTCCGGTAAGACAAGGGGTGGCGGTCTGTGTCTATTTGTCAATACCAGCTGGTGCACAAAATCTAATATTAATGAAGTCTCAAGGTTTTGCTCGCCTGATTTAGACTATCATATGATAAGCTGTAGACCACACTATTTAGCAAGAGAGTTTATCTATATTTTTCATAGCTGTCTCTTTACCACTACAAACCAATGCTGGCACTAAGACTGCACTCAACGAGCTGTAAAAGGCCATAACAAAACAAGAAAATATTCATTCAGAGGTTGGCACTCCTAGTGGCCAGGGACTTTAATGCAGGGAAACTTATATTAGTTTTAACTCATTTCTAACAGAGGAAAAACAACCTCTAGACCTCATGATTCCTGCTTACAAGATACAACTAAAGCAAGAAGTACCAGTGACTCGCTCAATACGGAAGTGGTCAGATGACACTGATGCTGAGCTACGGGACTGTTTTGCTAGCACACTGGAATATGTTCCGGGATTCTTCCGATGACGTCATTCCCACAGTGACCATACTTACAAATGCCTACCAGAAGCCATGGATTAAATAAAATATCCACACTGATCTAAAGGGTAGAGCTGTCACTTTCAAGGAGCGGGACTCTAACCGCTTATAAAAAAATCCCTCAATGCCATCCAACGAACCATCAAACAGGCAAAGTGTCAATACAGGACTAAGATTGAATCCTACTACACCGGCTCCAACATTCATCGGACGTGGCAGGGCTTGCAAACTATAGCGGACTACAAATTGAAGCACAGCCGCGAGCTGCCCAGTGACACAAGCTTACCAGATGAGCTAAATAACTTCTATGCTCACTTTGAGGCAAGCAACACTGAAGCATGCATGAGAGCACCAGCTGTTCTGGATGACTGTGTGATCACGCTCTCCATAGCCGATGTGAGTAAAACCTTTAAACAGGTTAACATTCACAAGGCCGCAGGGCCAGACGGATTACCAGGACATGTACTCAGAGCATGCCCAACTGGCAAGTGTCTTAACTGACATTTTCTACCTATCCCTGACCGGGTCTGTAATATCAACATGTTTGAAACAGACCACCAGTGTCCCTGTGCCCAAGAACACCAAGGTAATCTGCCTAAATGACCACTGACCCGTAGCACTCACGTCTGTAGCCATGAAGTGCTTTCAAAGGTTGGTCATGGCTCACATTAACACCATTATCCCATAAACCCTAGACACACTCCAATTTGCGTAATGCCCCAACAGATCCACAGATGATGCAATCTCTATAGCACTCCACACTGCCCTTTCACACCTGGACAAAACGAAAACCTACGTGAGAATGCTATTCATTGACTACAGCTCAGCACTCAACACCATAGTGACCTCAAAAATCATCATTAAGATAAGGGCACTGGAACTAAACACCTGCCTCTGCAACTGGATCCTGGACATCATTATGGGCCACTCCCAGGTGGTAATGATAGGTAACAACACATCTGCCACGTTGATCCTCAACACGGGGGCCACTCAGGGGTGCTTGCTCAGTCCCCTCTTGTCCTACTCCCTGTTTACCCATGACTGCATGGCCAAGCATGACTCAAACACCATCATTAAGTTGGACAACGACGACACAACAGTGGTAGGCCTGATCACCAATAACGAGGACACAGCCTATAGGGAGGAGGTCAGAGACCTGGCAGTGTGGTGCAAGGATAACAACCTCTCCCTCAATGGGATAACGTCACAGGATATGATCGTGAACTACAGGAAAATGATGGCCAAACAGGCCCCTCACCAACAAACTGTCACACATCATCAACGAAATGTTATGGTCCAAACACACCAAGACAGTTGTGAAGACGGCACGACAACACCTATCCCACCTGAGGAGGCTGAAAAGAGTTGGTATGGGTCCTCAGATCCTCCAATTATACAGCTGCACCATCGAGAGCATGGTTCCATCACTGCCTGGTATGGTAACTGCTCAGCCTACGACCACAAGGCACTTCAGAGGGTAGAGCATACGGCCCAGTACATCACTGGGGCCGTGCTTCCTGCCATGCAGGACCTCCATACCAGGTGGTGTCAGTGGAAGGCCCTAAAAAATGCCAAAGACTCTAGCCATGCTAGTCATAGACTATTCTCTCTGCTACAGCATGGCAAGCGTTTCCGGAATGCCAAGTCTAGGTCCAAAAGGCTTAACAGCTTCTGCCTCCAAGCCATAAGACTTCTGAACAGCTAATCAAATGGTTACCCGGACTATTTGGATTGACCCCCCCCCATAGTCACTTTACCTCTACCTACACATGTACATATTACCTCAATTACCTTGACTAACCGGTGCCCCCGGTAACCCCTGTACATAGCCTTGTTTCTGCTATTTTACGTTTCTCTTTAATTATTAATTTTTTTCTTTTAATTTTTAAAATGTGTATTTATTATTGTTTACTTTCTTAACACTTATTTTCTTATTAAAACTGCATTGTTGGTTAAGGGCTTGTAAGGAAGCATTTCACTGTAAGGTATACATACACCTGTTGTATTCGGAGCATGTGACAAATAACATTTGATTTGATATTTTCTGACTTTTTGTCATCCAACTGTATGCTCGCCACCATCTTGTCTATTTTAAATGTCTCTGATTGAGATAAGGGGCTCCTGAGTGGCGGAGCTGTCTAAGGCACTGCATCTCAGTGCTGGAGGCATCACTACGGACCCTGGTTTGATTCTAGGCTGTATCACAAACGGCCGTGATTGGGAGTCGCATAGGGCGGTGCACAATTGGCCCAGCGCCATCCGTGCTAGGGTTTGGCCGGGGTAGTTCGTCATTGTAGATAAGAATTTGTTCTTAACTGTCTTGCCCAGTTAGATAAAGGTTAAATAAAATATATTAAAATAAAGTGGGTGTCCACTAGTGATGTTTGGGTCAGATGTTTGTTATCCTGCAATTGGTGATAACCGATCGACTATTTGTGATAAAGTGAAAATCTCAGGGCCGCATATCCTACATTATGCATCTCATATATTTACATTTAAGTCATTTAGCAGACGCTCTTATCCAGAGCGACTTACAAATTGGTGCATTCACCTTATGACATCCAGTGGAGCAACCACTTTACAATAGTGCATCTAAATATTTTAAGGGGGTTGGGGGGGGGGGATTACTTTATCCTATCCTAGGTATTCCTTAAAGAGGTGGGGTTTCAGGTGTCTCCGGAAGGTGGTGATTGACTCCGCTGTCCTGGCGTCGTGAGGAAGTTTGTTCCACCATTGGGGAGTCAGAGCAGCGAACAGTTTTGACTGGGCTGAGCGGGAACTGTACTTTCTCAGTGGTAGGGAGGCGAGTAGGCCAGAGGTGGATGAACGCAGTGCCCTTATTTGGGTGTAGGGCCTGATCAGAGCCTGGAGGTACTGAGGTGCTGTTCCCCTCACAGCTCCGTAGGCAAGCACCATGGTCTTGTAGCGGATGCGAGCTTCAACTGGAAGCCAGTGGAGAGAGCGGAGGAGCGGGGTGACGTGAGAGAACTTGGGAAGGTTGAACACTAGACGGGCTGCGGCGTTCTGGATGAGTTGTAGGTGCGTGAGAAAGGAGCGGCACTCAGTGGGCTGCCCGGAGTAATGGCACAGGCAGGGAGCCCAGCCAACAGCGAGTTGCAGTAATCCAGACGGGAGATGACAAGTGCCTGGATTAGGACCTGCGCCGCTTCCTGTGTGAGGCAGGGTCGTACTCTGCGGATGTTGTAGAGCATGAACCTACAGGAACGGGCCACCGCCTTGATGTTAGTTGAGAACGACAGGGTGTTGTCTAGGATCACGCCAAGGTTCTTAGCGCTCTGGGAGGAGGACACAATGGAGTTGTCAACCGTGATGGCGAGATCATGGAACGGGCAGTCCTTCCCGGGAGGAAGAGCAGCTCCGTCTTGCCGAAGTTCAGCTTGAGGTGGTGATCCGTCATCCACACTGATATGTCTGCCAGACATGCAGAGATGCGATTCGCCACCTGGTCATCAGAAGGGGGAAAGGAGAAGATTAATTGTGTGTCGTCTGCATAGCAATGATAGGAGAGACCATGTGAGGTTATACCAGAGCCAAGTGACTTGGTGTATAGCGAGAATAGGAGAGGGCCTAGAACAGAGCCCTGGGGGACACCAGTGGTGAGAGCGCGTGGTGAGGAGACAGATTCTCGCCACGCCACCTGGTAGGAGCGACCTGTCAGGTAGGACGCAATCCAAGCATGGGCCGCGCCGGAGATGCCCAACTCGGAGAGGGTGGAGAGGAGGATCTGATGGTTCACAGTATCGAAGGCAGCCGATAGGTCTAGAAGGATGAGAGCAGAGGAGAGAGAGTTAGCTTTAGCGGTGCGGAGCACCTCCGTGATACAGAGAAGAGCAGTCTCAGTTGAATGACTAGTCTTGAAACCTGACTGATTTGGATCAAGAAGGTCATTCTGAGAGAGATAGCGGGAGATAGCGGGAGAGCTATCTGTGTCGTTTGACTTAGCAAACGAGGATCGGATGTCTTCGACCTTCTTTTCAAAATGGTTGACGAAGTCATCTGCAGAGAGGGAGGAGGGGGGGGAGGGGGAGGAGGATTCAGGAGGGAGGAGAAGGTGGCAAAGAGCTTCCTAGGGTTAGAGGCAGATGCTTGGAATTTAGAGTGGTAGAAAGTGGCTTTAGCAGCAGAGACGGAGGAGGAAAATGTAGAGAGGAGGGAGTGAAAGTATGCCAGGTCCGCAGGGAGGCGAGTTTTCCTCCATTTCCGCTCGGCTGCCCGGAGCCCTGTTCTGTGAGCTCGCAATGAGTCATCAAGCCACGGAGCGGGAGGGGAGGACCGAGCCAGCCTGGAAGATAGGGGACATAGAGAGTCAAAGGATGCAGAAAGGGAGGAGAGGAGGGTTGCGGAGGCATATGTACGTATATACTGTATTCTATACCATCTACTGCATCTTGCCTATGCCGTTTGGCCATAATACATATTCTTATTCATTCCTTTACACTTGTGTGTATCAGGTAGTTGTTGTGAAATTGTTAGGTTAGATTACTCTTTAGTTATTACTGCATGGTCGGAACTAGAAGCACAAGCATTTCGCTACACTCGCATTAACATCTGCTAACCATGTGACAAATCAAATTTGATCAAACATAATGTGTTATTTCATAGTTTTGATGTATTCACTATTATTATACAATGTAGAAAATAGTCAAATAAAATAAAACTTTGAAATGAGTAGGTGTGGCCAAACATTTGACTGGTACTGTGTGTGTCTATATATATATATATTTTTAAATCGAACAAACACCCTGCAACTAGACATAGACGTTTAGAAGACATTGGTTGTCATCTAAGTTGGGAATTGAGGAAGTATCACCAAGTTAAGGTTGGTAGAACATGCTCTGTGCTACCCCAAACCGTTAATGGCTAATGGAGCAAATATACCAGATTCACTGGAAGCAAGGAGTCTGACGCATTTGATAGCTCGCTGATCAACAGTGAAATTAAGCTAGGAGGTGGATCTAAGTGACTAGCTGATCCACTGTCTGAGTGGGACAGTATCTATCTCTGTCAGAGATAGTTAATGAGACTCTGGAAGTGAACCCCTACGAACAACTTGCTCTACTCCCCCCATCAAAAAATGGATTCTAATCAAATGATATGTGCTGAATACAACAGGTATATACCTTACTGTGAAATGCTTACGTACAAGCCCTTACCCAACAATGCGGTTCAAGGAAAAATAGTTAAGAATAGATTTACTAAATAAAATAAAAATTAACAGAATAAAATAAGTTGGTGCAGATGTCAAACTTTTTGAGGATCTAGGGACCCACGCCAAATCATTTCAGTCTCCTGAGGGGGAAAATGTGTTGTCGTGCCCTCTTTACAACTGTCCTGGTGTGTTTGGACCATGATAGATGTGGACACAGTCAATGTTAATGTGGGCCTGTTTGGCCCTCCTTTTCCTGTAGTCCATGATCAGCTCCTTTGTCTTGCTCACGTTGAGGGAGAGGCTGTCGCCCTGGCACCACACTGGCAGGTCTCTGACCTCCTCCCTATAGGCTGTCTCATCATTGTCGCTGATCAGGCCTACAAACCTTGTGTAGTCAGCAAACTTAATGATGGTGTTGAAGTTGTGCTTGGCCAAACAGTCGTGGGTGAACAGGAAGTACAGGAGGGGATTAAGCACGCACCCCCGAGGGGCCCCAGTGCTGAGGATCAGCATGGCAGATGTGTTGTTGCTTACCCTTACCACCTGGGGGTGGCCTGTCAGGAAGCCCAGGATCCAGTTGCAGAGGGAGGTGTGAAATCCCAGGGTCCTTAGCATAGTGATGAGCTTTGTGGGCACTATGGTGTTGAACGCTGAGCTGTAGTCAATGAACAGCATTCTCTCATTGGTGTTCCTTTTTTTGCAAGTGGGAAAGGGCAGCGTGGAGTGCTATTGAGATGGCACCATCTGTGGATCTGTTGGGGCGGTATGAGAATTGGAGTGGTTCTAGGGTTTTGTTGTTGCCCTAGCACTACAAAGCAGATTCAAATCATCAAAGCTTGATGATGAGTTGATCATTGAATCAGCCATGGAGTTTTGCATTTTGCTACACCCGCAATAACATCTAATAGCAGCACATAACATGCTAAATATGCGTACGTGAACAATAAAAATTTATTTGATAGTGCTAAGGCAAAAACAAAAAGCATCACCCTTTGGCATCCCCTGGACCAAAACACTGATATAGAGGACTGCTGAGAGACACTATAGAGGCTACATGGCATCATGCGATCATCCTCACTCCTCAGCTCACTTACGTCGACCCATCATATCGCAACCAAGCACTGTTGGGGAAGACGCAAGAGGAAAATAAATTAAAAATAAATGAAAAAACCCAGTAGCACCGACAACTATGTTGTGCGTAGTGGCCGGCATCAGTGGATCATGTATCATCGGACCGAAGCAGGGCCATATGTTTAGGCAGAGGGAGGCTGAGCCACAGAGGTATGAAGTCAGGGTTCTGGGGCCCATTGGTGGCTCCAAACTGCTTGGCCATATGGAGCCCAGGGTGGGTGTGGGGGAAGAGGGGGAAGCGGGCAGAGGCAGGAAGCTGGGATCTGAGTGGGTGACGCCAGGACTTTGTCGGGGCGAAACAGACGGCGTGACGGACTGGCAGATTGGATGGCAGCACCTGCCCGCTCAGGCCCCTTAAGTGACTCTTACCTCGTCTCACCCCCCCCTCGTCTCACCCCCTCTATCTCCTGTAGTCAGACAAGATGCTGCTGATACTGAGGTGCCAATACTGCTATGTATACAGTATTGTGTGTCTCCTGCATACAATCAGAAGTCAGAAGCAATCTGCATTCTAATTTAAGGAGTGCTTCAATCAGTCAGACACTGTGTGCATGCAGGAATTCATCTCATCCACAGATCCACAATCCAAACTGCAGTTAACAAATAGCTTGAGGCAGACACTTAAAGTGACAGAGCACTTACGCAATGCAATCAACTAAATCTAAAGCCAACCATTAAACCACATGTCCATAATGTATTTGAACGAGCAGGAAATGGCAGCTAGCCAAACGCAATGGCCCCTATTTCAGTACCCTCCATTGTAAAAAATAAAAAGAAGAAAAATAGATTCACAGATGTTGGAGAAAATGTCAAGGTCAAATCAGCAATGCTATAGCATACCTGAATGTGAATCAGGGGCCATTAGACTGCCAGGAGAGAAGTCACATAGTACATGCAATGTACTACTGCATAATCACGCTGCCGACTGGCTGGGGCTTAAGCAGGCCTCCTGCTGAGGCTCTGCAGTGCTGGAAAATGGTCCATTCTCATCTGAATCAGGCTTACAAAGGCTGCTTGCAATGATGGGAACAGATAAAAACAGAATATAGATAAACTGGTGTTTGCTTTGAACTGCTACACCTTGGTTCTTCAGTGCAGTTAGGACACCTACTGTCTGCAAGATAAGCGTTTTTGCTTAAGAAGAAAAGAGAAACAAATTAGAGGTGTTTCTGCAAACAAGTCTCCTGATTGTGTCTTTTTGAGGGAGACATCTTAGTGCTCATGGTCTCACACACACACAACTAACCTTGTGGTGACAGTCCCATTCAAAATCCTATTTTCCCTAACCCCTAACCCTAAACCTAACCCATACTCTGACCCTAACCTGAACCCGAAAACCTAAACCTAGCTCCGAACCCTAAAACTAACCATGGCTCCTAACCCTAAACCTAATTCTAACCATCAGACTAATTCTAACCTTTAACCCTAAATCCCCTAGAAATCGCATTTTACCTTGTGGGGACCAACAAAATTCCCCCAGTTGGTTACATTTTTGTTTGTTTACTATTGTTGTGTGGACTTCTGGTCCCTACTAGTATAGTTAAACACACACACACACACACAGGTGTCCAGGTCCGGACAGAGTGAAGGTTCTATTTGGACCTCTACATATTTCTCATAAATAATTGTTAAATGAAATACTGATGATGTAACCCTTTTTTTCAATGTACACATACTGCACTGGCTCAGCGCAGCTGGAAAGGTCCCAGACAGCGCCCCGTACTACTGTGTGTTGTCCAATCACGTGCGTTATTTAAATCACTTCACGAAACTCAGCCAATCAAAGAGAATGTTTACAATGCATGTTAGAGACAGTGAGAGGAGAAATTATAGAATGGCGTGCGCAAAAGTCAGGAAAGTTGATACAGGAAATTGAGCTTTCATAGAGGAGTGGACAGACAAATATGCCTTTATCCTTCCTGCAGCAAGTGCCAAACCACTCTGCCTGATATGTTCAGCGACCGTGGCTCTAATAAAAAGTGCCAACGTGAAGCCAACGAGACAAAGCACAGATCTTTTGAGCAAACATATCCACAGCAGTCTGAGGTGACGCAAAATAAACAAAGTCAAAGCCCAGTGTGATCGGTCCCACCAGTGTCCTCTCCCATGCATTCACTGCCCAACAACGTGCAAACTAATGTTCACTAAAAATAGCTTGGATTTTTAGGTCAACACCAAAAGCCATTCACTGACGGGGGAGTGGTGATGGAGTGCATGAATGCTGTTGCTGTTGCTTTACTTGACGGGAAAAACAAAAAGACGAGCTGTGTGAAAAGATCAAGCAAATCCCACTGCCACGTACAACAACAGGAAGAAAGAGTGAAATACTAGCAGAGGATGTATTCACACAGATTGATGAGGCTATTCGGAGTGAACCATGCAGAGCATTAGCTGTTGATGAACCTACGGATGTGGGTGATAATGTCCAGCTTCTGGTGTATGTTAGATTTTATTTGAAGACCTGTTGGGTGTAACACCACTCAAGACACATACAAGAGGAAAGGACATATACACGGCCATAAAGGAGAAGCTGAGAAGAGGGCGACGGATCTAAAACTTGTGATCTCTATCACCTCAGACGGGTCCCCTGCCATGGCAGGAAGAGAGTGAGGAGCTGTGGTACGGCTGAAAGAAGACAACCCTGATCTCACAGCTTACCACTGCATCATTCATCAGTCCTGTCCTGTCCTGTGCGCCAATCTGTCATGAGAGTGAAGTGATGAATACAATGATGAAGCTCATCAACTTCCTCGGGGAATCCTCATTTCATCAACCGCGGCCTGTTGAGAGAATTCCTGAAAGAAGCTGAGGCAAATGCAAATGACCTAATGCTGCACGACAACGTAAGATGGCTCAGTAAAGGCAGGGGGTTGGAACGCTTTTGGTCCATTCGAAAGGAAATAACAGCTTTCCTAGTAGAGCTCAAGAGTCAGAAGGCAACATAGTTTTCACTTTTTTTGCGAGACGAGAGCAAAATGGATGTTGGTGCTTTTTTGGTAGACAATCACATCACACCTTAATGAGCGCCACGTGAAACTACAGGGCAAGAACAATTCAGTTTGTGATATGATGACATCTGTCCGCTCCTTCCAGAGGAAACTGGAAGTGTTCGAGGAAGATCTTCAAGGAGACTGTGCACACTTCCCTAAAGTGCAGGAAAAGATTCAGGATGTGAGATATGTTTCTTCTCATGTTGACTTCATAGACACGCTGATTGGAAACTTCAGAAATCGCTTTGACAGCTTCAGCCTTGGACAGCAGCTCCTTCTTCTAATTTAGAATCCATTCTTCATCACAGATGTCAGGGGATTTTTAAAGGAGGTGACAGACCTTCAAATGGGCACATGCTGTATCTCTACAGGTGGAACTGCTTGATCTACAAGCAAATGTTGCATTAAGAGAGCACTTTCAACTAACTGTTCATGACACTCTCTGGCTGCAGGCTGTGTCTGAGACTGTTTTCCCTGGTCTAACCCAAGTAGCACTACACACCTTGACCATGTTTGGCTCCACATACAGTTGTGAGTCTTCTTTCTCCACTATGAACTAGAGGTCTACCGATTAATCGGAATGCCCGATTAATTGGGACCGATTTCAATTTTTCATAACAATCGGAAATTGGTCATTTTGAACGCCGATTTTGCCCCAATTTTTTTTAACGTCTTTATTTTTAACTGGGAAAGTCAGTTAAGAACACATTCTTATTTTCAATGACGGCCTAGGAACAGTGGTTTAACTGCCTTGTTCAGGGGTAGAACGACAGATTTGTACCTTGTCAGCTCAGGGATTCAATCTTGCAACCTTACGGTTAAATAGTCCAACGCTCTAACCACCTGCCTCACGAGGAGCCCTCCTGTTACGCGAACACAGTAAGAAGCCAAGGTAAGTTGCTAGCTAGCATTAAACTTAATCAATCATAATCACTAGTTATAACTACACATGGTTGATGATATTACTAGTTTATCTAGCGTGTCCTGCTTTGCATATAATCGATGCAGAGCGCATTCGCGAAAAAGGACTGTCGTTGCTCCAACTTGTACCTAACCATAAACACCAATGCCTTTCTTAAACCTGCATATTTAGCTAAAAGAAATCCATGTTAGCAGGCAATATTAACCAGGTGAAATTGTGTCACTTGTCTTGCGTTCATTGCACTCAGGGTATATGCAGCAGTTTGGGCCGCCTGGTTCATTGCGAACAAATTAGCCAGAATTTTACATAATTATGACATAACATTGACATAACATTGATGGTTGTGCAATGTAACAATGTAATAAACGTCTTGTTTTCGAGATGATAGTTTCCGGATTCGACCATATTAATGACCTAAGGCTCGCATTTCTGTGTGTTATTATGTAATAATTAAGTCCATGACTTAGCGATGGTTGTCATCAGCAGGCTCAGAAGCATTCATTCAAACAGCACTTTCGCACGTTTTGCCAGCAGGTCTGCTGTTTATGACTTTAAGCCTGTCAACTCCCGAGATTAGGCTGGTGTAACGATGTGATGTGAAATGGCTAGCTAGTTAGCGGGGTGCGCGCTAATAGCGTTTCAAACGTCACTCGCTCTGAGACTTGGAGTAGTTGTTCCCCTTGCTCTGCATGGGTAACGCTGCTTCCAGGGTGGCTGTTGTCGTTGTGTTCCTGGTTCGAGCCAAGGTAGGAGCGAGGAGAGGTATGGAAGCTATACTGTTACACTGGCAATACTAAAGTGCCTATAAGAACATCCAATAGTAAAAGGTACAGTATATGAAATACAAATGGTATAGAGAGAAATAGTCCTATAATTCATACAGTAACTAAAACCTAAAACTTCTTACCTGGAAATATTGAAGACTCATGTTAAAAGGAAACACCAGCTTTCATATGTTCTCATGTTTGGAGCAAGGAACTTAAACGTTAGCTTTCTTACATGGCACATATTGCACTTTTACTTTCTTAATGCATTATTTAAACCAAATTGAACATGTTTCATTATTTATTTGAGGCTAAATTGATTTTATTGATGTATTATATTAAGTTAAAATAACTGTTAATTCAGTATTGTTGTAATTGTCATGCAGGTGAAAGAGGACCCAAAAGCGACTTGGCGAAAACAGAGTCTTTAATCCAGTAAAGTAAATACAATCAAAAAAACACAACTTTCACTCGAAATGACGAGGACAAACTGGAGACTCGATCTTGAACAGCAGGTGAACAGCAGGTTGCCTCGGGAAGGCACTTGAACCAAACAGACTCAGACACCTGCTCACCACGCAGCATCTGAGGACAACACGACACGACAGGGCGATACACAAACACAGCACGGTGAATTCTAGACAAGGAACCGACAGGGCAGAAACGAATAACAAGGAGAGAAATAGGGACTCTAATCAGGGAAAAGGATCGGGAACAGGTGTGGGAAGACTAAATGATTGATTAGGGGAATAGGAACAGCTGGGAGCAGGAACGGAACGATAGAGAGAAGAGAGAGCGGGAGAGTGAGAGAGGGAGGGGAGAGAGAGGGATAGAAAGAGGGAAAGAACCTAATAAGACCAGCAGAGGGAAACGAATAGAAGGAGAAGAACAGGGACAAGGCATGATAATCAATGACAAAACATGACAGTACCCCCCACTCACCGAGCGCCTCCTGGCGCACTCGAGGAGGAATCCTGGCGGCAACGGAGGAAATCATCAATGAGTGAACGGTCCAGCACGTCCCGAGACGGAACCCAACTCCTCTCCTCAGGACCGTAACCCTCCCAATCCACTAAGTATTGGTGACCCCGTCCCCGAGAACGCATGTCCATGATCTTATGTACCTTGTAAATAGGTGCGCTCTCGACAAGGACGGGAGGGGGGGAGGGAAGACGAACGGGAGTGCGAAGAAATGGCTTGACACAGGAGACATGGAAGACAGGATGGACGCGACGAAGATGTCGCGGAAGAAGCAGTCGCACAGCGACAGGATTGACGACCTGGGAGACACGGAACGGACCAATGAACCGCGGAGTCAACTTACGAGAAGCTGTCGTAAGAGGAAGGTTGCGAGTGGAAAGCCACACTCTCTGGCCGCAACAATACCTTGGACTCTTAATCCTGCGTTTATTGGCGGCTCTCACAGTCTGTGCCCTGTAACGGCAAAGTGCAGACCTCACCCTCCTCCAGGTGCGCTCACAACGTTGGACAAACGCTTGAGCGGAGGGAACGCTGGACTCGGCAAGCTGGGATGAGAACAGAGGAGGCTGGTAACCCAGACTACTCTGAAACGGAGATAACCCGGTAGCAGACGAAGGAAGCGAATTGTGAGCGTATTCTGCCCAGGGGAGCTGTTCTGCCCAAGACGCAGGGTTTCTGAAAGAAAGGCTGCGTAGTATGCGACCAATCGTCTGATTGGCCCTCTCTGCTTGACCGTTAGACTGGGGATGAAACCCGGAAGAGAGACTGACGGACGCACCAATCAAACGACAGAACTCCCTCCAAAACTGTGACGTGAATTGCGGGCCTCTGTCTGAAACGGCGTCTAACGGGAGGCCATGAATTCTGAATACATTCTCGATAATGATTTGTGCCGTCTCCTTAGCGGAAGGAAGTTTAGCGAGGGGAATGAAATGTGCCGCCTTAGAGAACCTATCGACAACCGTAAGAATCACAGTCTTCCCCGCAGACAAAGGCAGACCGGTAATGAAGTCTAGGGCGATGTGAGACCATGGTCGAGAAGGAATGGGGAGCGGTCTGAGACGACCGGCAGGAGGAGAGTTACCCGACTTAGTCTGCGCGCAGTCCGAACAAGCAGCCACGAAACGGCGCGTGTCACGCTCCTGAGTCGGCCACCAAAAGCGCTGGCGAATAGACGCAAGAGTGCCTCGAACACCGGGATGACCAGCTAACTTGGCAGAGTGAGCCCACTGAAGAACAGCCAGACGAGTGGAAACAGGAACGAAAAGGAGGTTACTAGGACAAGCGCGCGGCGACGCAGTGTGCGTGAGTGCTTGCTTAACCTGTCTTTCAATTCCCCAGACTGTTAACCCGACAACACGCCCATAAGGAAGAATCCCCTCGGGATCAGTAGAAGCCACAGAAGAACTAAACAGACGGGATAAGGCATCAGGCTTGGTGTTCTTGCTACCCGGACGGTAAGAAATCACAAACTCGAAACGAGCGAAAAACAATGCCCAACGAGCTTGACGGGCATTAAGTCGTTTGGCAGAACGGATGTACTCAAGGTTCTTATGGTCTGTCCAAACGACAAAAGGAACGGTCGCCCCCTCCAACCACTGTCGCCATTCGCCTAGGGCTAAGCGGATGGCGAGCAGTTCACGGTTACCCACATCATAGTTGCGCTCAGATGGCGACAGGCGATGAGAAAAATAAGCGCAAGGATGAACCTTATCGTCAGACTGGAAGCGCTGGGATAGAATGGCTCCCACGCCTACCTCTGAAGCGTCAACCTCGACAATGAATTGTCTAGTGACGTCAGGAGTAACGAGGATAGGAGCGGACGTAAAACGTTCTTTTAGAAGATCAAAAGCTCCCTGGGCGGAACCGGACCACTTAAAACACGTCTTGACAGAAGTAAGAGCTGTGAGAGGGGCAGCAACTTGACCGAAATTACGAATGAAACGCCGATAGAAATTAGCGAAACCTAAAAGCGCTGCAACTCGACACGTGACCTTGGAACGGGCCAATCACTGACAGCTTGGACCTTAGCGGAATCCATCTGAATGCCTTCAGCGGAAATAACGGAACCGAGAAAAGTAACGGAGGAGACATGAAAAGAGCACTTCTCAGCCTTTACGTAGAGACAATTCTCTAAAAGGCGCTGTAGAACACGTCGAACGTGCTGAACATGAATCTCGAGTGACGGAGAAAAAATCAGGATATCGTCAAGATAGACAAAAACAAAGATGTTCAGCATGTCTCTCAGAACATCATTAACTAATGCCTGAAAAACAGCTGGCGCATTGGCGAGACCAAACGGCAGAACCCGGTACTCAAAATGCCCTAACGGAGTGTTAAACGCCGTTTTCCACTCGTCCCCCTCTCTGATGCGCACGAGATGGTAAGCGTTACGAAGGTCCAACTTAGTAAAGCACCTGGCTCCCTGCAGAATCTCGAAGGCTGATGACATAAGGGGAAGCGGATAACGATTCTTAACCGTTATGTCATTCAGCCCTCGATAATCCACGCAGGGGCGCAGAGTACTGTCCTTCTTCTTAACAAAAAGAACCCCGCCCCGGCCGGAGAGGAAGAAGGCACTATGGTACCGGCGTCAAGAGACACAGACAAATAATCCTCGAGAGCCTTACGTTCGGGAGCCGACAGAGAGTATAGTCTACCCCGAGGAGGAGTGGTCCCCGGAAGGAGATCAATACTACAATCATACGACCGGTGAGGAGGAAGGGAGTTGGCTCGGGACCGACTGAAGACCGTGCGCAGATCATGATATTCCTCCGGCACTCCTGTCAAATCGCCAGGTTCCTCCTGAGAAGTAGGGACAGAAGAAACGGGAGGGATGGCAGACATTAAACACTTCACATGACAAGAAACGTTCCAGGATAGGATAGAATTACTAGACCAATTAATAGAAGGATTATGACATACTAGCCAGGGATGACCCAAAACAACAGGTGTAAACGGTGAACGAAAAATCAAAAAAGAAATAGTCTCACTGTGGTTACCAGATACTGTGAGGGTTAAAGGTAGTGTCTCAAATCTGATACTGGGAAGATGACTACCATCTAAGGCGAACATGGGCGTAGGCTTCTCTAACTCTCTGAAAGGAATGTCATGTTTCCGAACCCATGCTTCGTCCATGAAACAACCCTCAGCCCCAGAGTCTATCAAGGCACTACATGTAGCACCCGAACCGGTCCAGCGTAGATGGACCGACAAAGTAGTACAGGATTTTGATGGAGAGACTTGAGTAGTTGCGCTCACCTGTAGCCCTCCGCTTACTGATGAGCTCTGGCTTTTACTGGACATGAATTAACAAAATGTCCAGCAACTCCGCAATAGAGGCACAGGCGGTTGGTGATCCTCCGTTCCCTCTCCTTAGTCGAGATGCGAATCCCTCCCAGCTGCATGGGCTCAGTCTCTGAGCCAGAGGAGGGAGATGGTTGCGATGCGGAGCAGGGAAACACCGTTGATGCGAGCTCTCTTCCACGAGCCCGGTGACGAAGATCTACCCGTCGTTCTATGCGGATGGCGAGAGCAATCAAAGAGTCCACATCTGAAGGAACCTCCCGGGAGAGAATCTCATCCTTAACCACTGCGTGGAGTCCCTCCAGAAAACGAGCGAGCAGCGCCGGCTCGTTCCACTCACTAGAGGCAGCAAGAGTGCGAAACTCAATAGAATAATCCGTTATGGACCGTTCACCTTGGCATAGGGAAGCCAGGGCCCTAGAAGCCTCCCTACCAAAAACTGAACGGTCAAAAACCCGAATCATCTCCTCTTTAAAGTTCTGGTACTTGTTAGAGCAATCAGCCCTTGCCTCCCAGATAGCTGTGCCCCATTCTCGAGCCCGGCCAGTAAGGAGTGAAATGACGTAAGCAACCCGAGCTCTCTCTCTAGAGTATGTGTTGGGTTGGAGAGAGAACACAATCTCACACTGCGTGAGAAAGGAGCGGCACTCAGTGGGCTGCCCGGAGTAGCAAGGTGGGTTATTAACCCTAGGTTCTGGAGGCTCGGCAGGCCAGGAAGTAACAGGTGGCGCGAGACGAAGACTCTGGAACTGTCCAGAGAGGTCGGAAACCTGAGCGGCCAGGTTCTCCACGGCATGGCGAGCAGCAGACAATTCCTGCTCGTGTCTGCCGAGCATGGCTCCTTGGATCTCGACGGCAGTGTAACGAGCGTCTGAAGTCGCTGGGTCCATTCCTTGGTCGGTTCCTTCTGTCATGCAGGTGAAAGAGGACCCAAAAGCGACTTGGCGAAAACAGAGTCTTTAATCCAGTAAAGTAAATACAATCAAAAAAACACAACTTTCACTCGAAATGACGAGGACAAACTGGAGACTCGATCTTGAACAGCAGGTGAACAGCAGGTTGCCTCGGGAAGGCACTTGAACCAAACAGACTCAGACACCTGCTCACCACACAGCATCTGAGGACAACACGACACGACAGGGCGATACACAAACACAGCACGGTGAATTCTAGACAAGGAACCGACAGGGCAGAAACGAATAACAAGGAGAGAAATAGGGACTCTAATCAGGGAAAAGGATCGGGAACAGGTGTGGGAAGACTAAATGATTGATTAGGGGAATAGGAACAGCTGGGAGCAGGAACGGAACGATAGAGAGAAGAGAGAGCGGGAGAGTGAGAGAGGGAGGGGGAGAGAGAGGGATAGAAAGAGGGAAAGAACCTAATAAGACCAGCAGAGGGAAACGAATAGAAGGAGAAGAACAGGGACAAGGCATGATAATCAATGACAAAACATGACAGTAATTGTCATTATTAGAAATACATTTTAAAAATCTGCTGATTAATCGGTATCGGCTTTTTTTGTCCTCCAATAATCGGTATCGGTGTTGAAAAATCATAATTGGTCGACCTCTACTATGAACATCATTAAAAATAAGTACCATTCTAGACTCACCAATGAGCACCTACAGTACATATGTGCATGAGAATGGCACTGGCTCAATCCAGCCAAGGTTCAAATTACTGGCAAGACAAGCAAAAGCACATTTCTCTCACTAAAGAAGAGAGATGGAGAAGTGAAGTGGGAGAGAGTAGGAAAGATAAATATTAAACCTGTAGTTTCTTATCTGTTCAAAAATCATAGCAGTTTTTTCAGAAACAGTCACTTGTGTTATTTTTTGGTGAAGATGCAGTCTTGTTTTGCTTGAAATGAGAACATTTGTGATCGGCCTACTTTTATATATGATTGGCTGCATAGTTATTTTTGCACTGGAGGTCTCGAGCGCAGAGCTGGCACAACCCCATGCCCACTTCCACCCGGCAAATGCGAGACGCTGGCACAGAGCACACCGGCCTGTGAATGCTCAATCGAGACACCGTGCGCATCACCCCATAACACGGTGCCTGACCAGTCACATGCTCCCCACGGTAAGCATGGGGAGTTGGCTCAGGTCTAGACTCCGCTAATCTCCCCGTGTGCCCCCCGTAAATCCTCCCTTGGACGGCGATACTCCCAGGCCTTTGTCCAGGGTCTCTTTCCGTCCAGGACCTCCTCCCATGTCCAGGAGTCCTCTTTACCACACTGCTTGGTCCTTTGGTGGTGGGTAGTTCTGTCACGGCCGTCGAAAGAAGTGGACCAAAGTGCAACGTCGTGAGTGTACATTTTCCTTTTATTTAAAATGTCGCCAACAAAACAACAAACGAAGAAACAACCGTGAAGCTTACAGGGCTATAGTGCCACTAACAAAAGTAAACTACCCACACTGAAGGAAGGGAAAAAGGGCTACCTAAGTATGATTCCCAGTCAGAGACAACAATAGACAGCTGTCCCTGATTGAGAACCATACCCGGCCAACACATAGAAACACAAGTCATAGAAATAAAGGACATAGAATGCCCACCCAAATCACACCCTGACCAAACCAAAAAGATACATAAAAAATTCTCTCTAAGGTCAAGGCGTGACAATTTTACCTCATATTTCATGTGTCTGCATTAAAAATGTGCAATAAATATTGTTGCAATGTTATTGAAATGTAGTACTTTGTTTATTAGCTATACATATACAAGAACTACATATTCCCCCCAAATCATAGAGCACGTTAGACATTGTAATGCTTTGGACCTTTGGGGTCAGTCACTGGACTTCTTTGAATTCTAACTGTGCACCCCTGGACTAGAGTATAGACACACAAACAGTAGGAGCCACGGCTGGGCATGCGATTTGGTTTGGCTGCAGTCATAGCTGGGAGTCGGAGCTGGGAGAGAGAGTGAGTACACAGGGAGGCAGCCCTAAAATAGAATTCACTCTGAGGGAAATCGATGGCCTATATTCAGCCCGGGGGTGGCTATTAAAGAATCACTCACCACTCACCAGCCAGCATTCCCACTCAGAACAACTAGGATCATGGCAAAGAGCATTGTTGAACCATGGTAATGGAATAAGCAGCATCAGCAGTGGAGTTCACTTTCTCCAGCCATTTGGCTCCATGTGATATATACTAAAAATAATAGTGTTGTGGCCTTGGTTCAGTTGACCCACTGTGTTATTTGCTACTTGCAAATAACTCTGGCATGTATAAGTAATGGCATGGCGATTCCCAGAGAGCATGCGGCCGATGGACTGCCAGCAGGATTAATTCAGACATGTTGTTTACCCACTCCCCATCTATATGCATCACTTGTAAAGGTAAAGTGATGACACAGACTCTCTCTGTCTACTTGCTGTCTACATATGACAACTGAGTGTAATGTGGCAATTAAATACAGATAAATAAATTGCATAGAGCTGAGGCATGCTGGAGAGGAAGTATGTCACTGTTCATCTTACTCTTCAGATTTGACACAACCACCCAGGGCCAGTGCCAGAATGAATCAGTTGGACGTGCATTTGATTTCCATAGGGGGGCACATTTTTTTCACGGAAGCTTTTTTAATGGATGTAATAGTAAAGTCCATAGGCGAGGCGTGGGTTTCAAGTCTAGGGAAGCTTGCAATTTATCCTATGATATCTATCGATCTGCGTGCCAGTTATGATTTTCATGTGGTACAGTTTCATCTCAAAGTCATTGTCATCTGGTTAATCATAAAAATCTGAGGTGAAATGATAAAAATCTAAAAGTAAATATTCAACTAATGCAAGAGCACCAACCTCTGCCATATGGACAGGTTGATACACCGATCCATTAGTGGCTAAAGTAATGAACGATTGGAACTCAGAGGCCAACGTAGCAGAACTGTCACAAGTTACTAGGAGTGGTGGGTAGGAGTCAGGCGCAGAGTGCAGAGGGTTCAGTGATTCGTAGATTTATTTCTCCGGCACAACGCGGTCACGTCAAATACAGGGCGCATAAACACTGACCAGCCCAAACACAGGGCAAACGATCCGGAGAACAATGAAAACACATCCACAACCGACAGAGAACACAAATCATTCCGCACAAACCTAAGCGGGCCTAACAGGCTTAAATAGACCAAAAATCAAGAAACAGGAACAGGTGGAACTAATTAGAATAAACTAACAGAAAAGGAAAAAGGGATCGGTGGCGGTTAGTAGACCGGCGACGACGACCGCCGAGCACCGCCCGACAGGCAGGGGAGCCACCTTTGGTGGGAGTCGTGACAGTACCCCCCCCCCCCCCCCCCCTGACGCGGGGGTGAGGGTGACTGGGGGGGGGCGAGGTACGGGCGATCCGGATGGAGGCGGTGGAAGTCCCTCAGAAGTGAAGGGTCCAAAATGTCCCCCACCGGTACCCAGCACTTCTCCTCCCGGCCGTACCCGTCCCAGTCCACGAGGTACTGTAGAACCCTCACCCGGCATCTCGAGTCCAAAATAGCAGGTACTGTGTACGCCTGGGACCCCTCAATGTCCAGATGGGGCGGATGGACCTCAGACACCTCACCTTCTTGCAGGGGACCAGCCACCACCGGCCTGAGGAGAAACACATGAAACGAGGGGTTAATGCGATAGTAAGTAGGAAGCTGTAACCTATAACATACCTTGTTTATGCTCCTGAGGACTTTAAATGGCCCTACAACCTGGGGCCCCAGCTTCCGGCAGGGCAGGCGGAAGAGAAGGTTTCGGGTCGAGAGCCAGACCCGGTCCCCCGGTGCGAACACGGGGGCCTCACTGCGGTGCTGGTCAGCGCTCTTCTTCTGCCATCCACTAGCCTGTTTTAAAGATTCCTGGATGGCTCTCCAGGCGTACTTCGAGCGCTGCACCCATTCCTCCACTGAAGGAGCCTCGGCCTGGCTCTGATGCCATGGAGCCAGGACCGGCTGGTAACCCAACATGCACTGGAACGGAGACATGTTAGTAGAGGAGTGGCGAAGGGAGTTCTGAGCGAGCTCCGCCCATGGGACGTACATCGCCCACTCACCAGGCCGGTCCCGGCAATACGACCGCAGAAACCTACCCACATCCTGGTTCACTCTCTCCACCTGCCCATAACTCTGGGGGTGGAAACCCGAGGTCAGGCTGACTGAGACCCCCAGCCGTTCCAGGAACGCCCTCCAAACTCTGGACATGAACTGGGGACCCCGATCAGAAACGATGTCCTCAGGCACCCCGTAGTGCCGGAAGAGATAGGTAAACAGAGCCTCCGCAGTCTGCAGGGCCGTAGGGAGACCGGGTAATGGGATGAGACGGCAGGACTTAGAAAACCAATCCACAATGACCAGGATCGTGGTACTTCCCTGAGACGGGGGAAGGTCAGCGAGAAAGTCCACCGACAAGTGCGACCACGGCCGTTGTGAAACGGGGAGGGGCTGTATCTTCCCTCTCGGTAGGTGTCGAGGAGCCTTGCTCTGAGCGCACACCGAGCAGGAGGAGACATAAAACCTCACGTCCTTAGCCAACGTGGGCCACCAGTACCTCCCACTAAGACTCTGCACTGTCTTCTCAATGCCAGGATGACCCCAGGAGGGTAATGTATGGGCCCATCGAATCGACTTATCACGGACACCAAGCGGCACGTACTGAACCCCTGCTGGACACTGAGGGGGTGCAGGTTCCAACCGGGACGCCCGCTCGATCTCCACGTCCACCTCCCATACCACCGGTGCCATCAGAAATGAAGCTGGGAGGATGGGAGTCGTCTCAATGGACCGCTCCTCGGTATCATAGAGGCGGGACAGCGCCTTCATATTTTGGGAGCCTGGCCGATATGAAATCGTGTAACGGAAACGGGTAAAGAACATGGCCCACCTAGCATGATGTGGATTCAATCTCCTCGCTGCCCGGATATATTCAAGATTATGACCGTGATAGCATGGCTCCCGCCCCAGCCTCGGACGCGTCCGCCTCCACTAAGAACACCAAAGAGGGGTCCGGATGCGCCAGCATGGGTGGATCGGTGAACAGCTCCTTCAGATGACTGAAGGCTCTGCCCACCTCTGCTGACCAGTGCAAGTGCGCCAGCCCTCCCTTCAGCAGTGAGGTAATGGGAGCAACCACCTGACCAAAACCCCAGATAAACCTCTGGTAGTAATTGGCAAACCCTAAAAACCGCTGCACCTACTTTACCGTGGTCGGAGTCGGCCACTTACGCACGGCTGTAAAGCGGTCACACTCCATCACCACCCCAGAGGTGGAAATGCGATAACCCAGGAAGGAAACAGCTTGTTTGGAGAACACACATTTCTCAGCCTTGACGTACAGGTCATGCTCCAGCTGTCGCCCAAGTACCTTACGGACCAGAGACACGTGCACGGCGCGTGTGGCAGAATAGATCCGCATGTCATCGATGTACACTACCACCCCCTGCCCGTGCAGGTCTCTGAGAATCTCGTCTACGAAAGATTGGAAATTGGCTGGAGTATTCTTCAACCCATACGGCATGACGAGGTACTCATAATTGCCCGATGTGGTACTAAATGCGGTCTTCCACTCATCTCCCCCCCGGATACACACCAGATCATACGCACTCTTAATGTCCAGTTTTGTGAAGAAACGCACCCCGTGAAAGGATTCCACCGCTGTGGCGATGAGAGGTAGCGGGTAACTAAACCCCACTGTGATGGAATTTAGACCTCTATAATCAATGCATGGACGCATGACCTCCCTCCTTCTTCACAAAAAAAGAAGCTAGAGGAGACGGTGACGTGAAGGGCCGAATGTACCCCTGTCAGAGATTCAGTGACATATCTCCATAGCCACTGTCTCCTCCTGGGACAATGGGTACACGTGATTCCTGGGAAGTTTAGCATTTTCCAGGAGGTTTATCGCTCAGTCCCCTCGTCGATGGGGTGGTAATTGGGTCGCCTTCTTCTTACAGAAGGAGATCGGCATAATCGGCATATTCAGACGGAATGCGCACAGTGGAAACCTGGTCTGGACTCTCCACCGTTGTCGCACCAATGGAAACTCCTATGCACCTGCCTGAACACTCCTCTGACCACCCTAGAAGAGCCCCCTGTCTCTGTGAAATCACCGGATTGTGATGAGCCAGCCAGGGAATTTCCAGCACCACTGGAAACGCAGGTGAATCAATAAGGAAGAGACTATTCAGCTCCTAATGATTCCCCTTTTTACCACGTCCAGTGGAACCGTGGCCTCCCTGAACAGCCCTGACCCAAATGATCTGCTATCTAAGGCAGGGAAAGTTTACAGGGAAAGTTTGGACTAACTACACCAGGGGAATCCCTAGCCTTAACGCGAGCCCACGATCCATAATGTTCCCAGCTGCACCTCAATTGACTAGCGCCTTATTCTGTAGAGGGAGAAAAAACAGAAAAAGAAATTAGCAAAAACATATGGCCGACAGGAAGCTCTGGGTGAGTCTGGTGCTGACTCACCTGGGGTGAACGAGGAGTGCTCTGCCTGCCATCTGTCAGGACCCGGTTACGAACCCAGGTCTCCGGAGTGAGAAACAGTCACTAAACCAACTGAGCCACGAATAGTCAGCAGGACCCAGAAGATGAGGCAGACACAGCAGTACTTGAGACGGTGTATTTAATGAAGTAAAAAGTGAAGTTCTTCAGGAAAACATGTAACTCCACAACCTCAAAAGGAATTCCACAAGAACAAAGGTAATCCTCCAAGACAAAAAGGTAAATCCACAAGGTGGAAGGTATAGCACAAAAAAGCCTCAAAAGATACTCAAAAACAAACAAACAAGAACAAAAAACAGAATTCCACAAGAGAGTCCACCGGGATCAACAAGAGTTCACAGAGTACTAGGGCTGGGTGCTAACATACAAACACAGAGCAAAGAACTGAGTAAAACAAAGGGTTTAAATACAATCAGGGGAAACGAGGCACAGGTGCAAATAATAATGGGGATCAAGGGAAAAGAAAAGGTCAAAAGGCACAATGGGGGCATCTAGTGACCAAAAACCGGAACAACCCTGGCCAAATCCTGACACCATCCCGACTCCCAGATGAGCTCCTCCAGCACTGATCGGCAGTGTGTCCTCTCCGACCACACTCGATGCGCCCCCCCCCCCTAACTCCATGGGGATTGGAGCAGGAGGGCCTGGAGGTGGAATCGACAGGGCCCATTCTGGACGCCCGCGGGCAGCCAGTCGAATGGACATATCGATCAGTTTGTCGAGGGAGAGGGTGGTGTCCCGACACGCTACCTCCCTGCGGACGTCCTCCTGGAGGCTACAATGATAGTGGTCCATCAAGGCCCTGTCGTTCCACCCCGCCCCTGCGGCCAAGGTCCGGAACTACAGTGCAAATTCCTGCGCACTCCTCGTCTCCTGTCACAGGTGGAACAGCCGTTCACCCGCCGCTCGGCCCTCTGGTGGGTAGTCAAACATAGCCCGGAACCGGCGGGTGAACTCGGGGTAGTGATCCCTCGCCTAGTCTGGGCCATTCCACACTGCGTTGGCCCACTCCAGGGCTCGACCCGTCAGACAGGAGACGAGGACGCTCACGCTCTCCTCCCTCGAGGGAGTCGGACAAACGGTAGCCAGGTACAGCTCCAGCTGTAGTAGGAACCCCTGGCCCCCAGCCGCCATTGCATCGTACTCCCTGGGGAGCGCCAGACGCAAGGCACCGGATCCAGACACTGAAGGAGGGGTAGGTGGTGCTGGTGGAAGAGGCGCTGGAGGTGAGGTAGGGAGGCCACTCCTCTCCCATCGGTCCATCCTCTCCATCATCTGGTCCATAGCCGACCCAATCCGGTGGAGAATGGTTGTATGAAGGACCCTCTCCTCCATCAATGGGAGAGGAGGTGCGGCTGCTCCTGTTGACTCCATAAAACAGGTGCGGGATTCTGTCACGGGTTACTAGGAGTGGTGGGTAGAAGTCAGGCGCAGAGAGCAGAGGGTTCAGTAATTTGTAGATTTACAAGAACGACTATTACTGCTAGTGGTTAGTGCGTTGGGCCAATAACTGAAAGGTTGCTGGATCGAATCCCAGAGCTGACAAGACAAATCTGTCGTTCTGCCCCTGAGCAAGGCAGTTCCTCGAGCGCCAAAGATGTGTATGTCAATTTTGGCAGCCCCCCGCACCTCTCTGATTCAGAGGGGTTGGGTTAAATGTGGAAGACACATTTCAATTGAACAACTGACTAGATATCCCCCTTTCCCTTCCATCATCAAATAAGTCAAATACATAGGCCTAAAGCCAACACAACAACAGTAGAAGATATCCTACTGAAAATGCAGGTTCTTTCAATCACATTAATCTCTCTACTCCAGTGGAGGCTCCTTAGAAGAGGAAGGGGAGGATCCTCCTCAGTGAATGTCATATAAATAATAATAGTGAATCAATAAAGTTATCCTTTTTAGATAAAACAATACTAAATATAGCCACGTCACCAAATAATTTATTAAAATGCACTGTTTTGCGGTGAAGATCTACAGTAGCCTCAACAGCATTCTCTGGGGTAGCACCATGGTGTAGCTGGAGGACAGCTAGTGTCCGTCCTCTTCTGGGTCCATTGACTCAAATACAAAACATAGGAGGCTCATGGTTCTCACCCCCTTGCATAGACCTACACAGTAATTATGACAACTTCCGGAAGACATCCTCCAACCTATCAGAGCTGTTGCCCACCCAATCAAAGGATCAGTGAATGAATCTAGTACTGAAAACAAAATCTACAGCTAGCTGGCACTACAGTGCTTAACATATGGTGAATACTTGACACAAAGAGAGAGAAAGGCAATAGCTGAACAGTTTTGAGCAAACTCATTTATTCAAAAATAAAGGAGAAGAGTATTTTTTTCCCTTTCACTTTCTATTGCCTACTACAGCTAGTGAATGCAGCTAGCTAGTGTAGCCTACTCAAACACCTGGCTCAAACAGAGAGGGAGGCTATCTTAGCTGGCTGGCTATGGCTATCCAACACTGGAACTCTTACAAGTCAAGGTAAGCTTTTGGCCAGCCGGTGTAAGTGCTAAACTGCTTGCTGTAACGTGGTTGCAGACAGCTGTTTTATTGTGCACTGAAGACCACAAGCAAAGGGAAAAGGTGAGAGGAGGAGAGCATGTGGATGTGAGTAGGAATTATACAATGAGCAAAAGATCATGCTGTTTGCATGTGGCTGCTATGACAGCGAACTGTGTTTGCGGTGATCATGGGTGTATTCATTCTGCCGATAATGTTGAAAAACATTTTTTAACTGGAAGCAAATGGAACAAAACAGGGATAAACATACTTGAATTTGTCCAATAGAAATGTGCAACAGTTGAACTAATGATTACACCGTAGATCAGGTAAGAGTGTGCAAGGCGGTATTGATTGTGTCACTGTCTGTCATCTTAATTTCAAAAGCATTATCTGGACCTGTGTACCTACGTTGTAATTCACAGGCTAGTTTGTAGCAACCTCATTATGGGTATAGGGAAAATTTGAGGATCATGTAGTAGCCTAAACCTATCGATTGTACATTGAGCTGGGTGACTGGAATAGAAAAATGTCCCTTCCTCATCTTAAACAGCACCAACCACCACTGCCCTACTCGGTCTGCCTCCCTTTCTATCACTAGTGAAGTGCATTGTATCAAATCAATCAACTGGGTCCTGCCCGAAGCTCTTGCCAGCAACTTGCAACAGTCTATTCCAGGTCTTCAGAGTGTCCTGCACCAGTGAGCTCAGGACAGACTGCTGTTATTGTTTAAGAGAAAAATGTTCAAGGTATTTTATGACTTTTACACTGAATATATGGGATCATCAGATTATGATATTTTACTCTTTCACAAAGAGGCTTGGTGATTATCAAGACCGGGAGAGTATTAAAAATATTTTTCAAAGACTGAGGAATTATTATCATTCACAATGAAATGTTAAAAAACAGACTTCTTTGACTTAATGTGCTTCTACACCTGCATTGCTTGCTGTTTGGGGTTTTAGGCTGGGTTTCTGTACAGCACTTTGTGACATCAGCTGATGTAAGAATGGCTTTACAAATACATTTGATTTGATTTGATACTGTGTGATGTGAAGAAAAACATACAGAGAAACTCAGCTTATTAGGAGTGGATGTGGTGAGTTAAAGAATTTGACCTCAGACATTCCCAAATTGGCACTTTCCTTCATTTGCGAGTAGCAGGCCAGGGTAGGCTACTTCTATGTGTGCTCAGGCGAGCGCTCCCTCAACATTATCAGGACAGAGAAGCCAGACACATTCTCATTGCTCACATGGAGCACTCCAAACAAAAGGTAATGAACAAATTTTAAATAACTTGTAAATTATGTTTATGAAATCCACAAAAACGTGTTTCTCACAAGTGTTGCACGTTGGGAACTCGACAAACAATGTTTCCACTCCAAGAATGAGAATGGTAAATGACTGTATCCTAATTAATACATGCATTAACAGAGATGTATGTAACCAAATGACGTGGATGAATGGTACATTTACTAGGCCAACTTTTGTAATGGGAAATGATAAAAATAAACTATTGAAGGGCAAACAATTCACACAATGAATGCGCAATAATTGGTGGGAGACAGCTGAGTGCATTCTGAGAGAGATGCATCGTATCTTAGCAACACACCCCTCCCCTTCTTTTTGTCTCCAACATTTTAAATTATCCTCAAGACACTTTATCTTCACACATATGTTAGATGCTTTTCAGTGACAGCTGCAACTCAATAATCATCTCGGCTTCCCAAATAGGAATAGGCCTACGCGCTTGTGATTTGAAACTATCCACAGCAATTTTTTCTAAAGAAGCTAATGATCGTCTGTGGTTAAGTCATGCTCTCTGGTGAAGTATTTTGAATGATTTAATTTAGACAGCAGTAATTATATAATTTTGGCAAACCAACATCTGAACAGTGCACTGTGCACACAGCATCTTTCCTTTCCAATTCGTAAATGTCAGAGATTGGGTGCAGAGATGTAGCGGAGTCAGGCGCAGGACACAGGTTTTGAGCAACACAACTGAGTTTACACAAAAAAGTCCAGCAAAATTCCAAATAGGAACATACATACACACTAGCACAATCAACAACCACTAAAGACACCAACAATCACGGACAGAACAGAAATGTATGCCAGAGGGTTAAATAAGGAACATGATAAGGGAATTGAAACCAGGTGTGTGTAATACAGACAAAACAAAACAAAACTGAAACATGGATCGGTGGTGACTAGAATGCCGGTGACGTCGACCGCCGAACACCACCCGAACAAGTAGAAGGGCCAACTTTGGCGGAAGTCGTGACAGTAAATGGCTACCTGAAACCTGAGATCTCTATATAATGGGCAACATGTAGTCTAACAGTTAAGAGCAATGTGCGAAAATGTCGCTGGTTTGAATCCCTGTGCCAACTTGGTGAAAAATCTGCCGATGTGTCCTTGAGCAAGGCACTTAACCCTAATTGCTCCTGTACATCACTCTGGGGAAGAGCTTCTGCTAAACGACTTAAATGTATGATGCCGAGATGTTCATGTCTCCGCCCTAACAATGAGAGTTGTTGTCCCAACGGCGGGGAGGCAGGCAACAAGTTTAGATCTGTCTATTAAACCCATAGAAACACATTGTTCAGGACAGATTTTCATGAGAGTGAGCCCTCTTGCTTCATGTCTTCCTGTCAGCATCAGATACATGGTCTACACATACTGAGACCGAGGGGCGCGGTTTCATTCGCTCTGATGCTTAATCTGGGATTGATGTGTCTTTCTGTTGGCGCGCGTCACGGGTCAAATAAATGATCAATATATCACTATTTTACTTGGACGGGCAAGGAGGTACCGCAACCACCGCCCTCCGTTGTTCAGCATCATGACAGCTCTGAGTCAAAGTCAATCAAGGTTAAGCCGAGACAACACGTTGGGAACAGCAGCATTGATCATAGCGAAGGGGAACGTAAACAAATGCATTCTTTATGTAAACCTACATACGTAAGGGGTGGGGATTTAATAGATTTGGTTTGTGTGTATATTTTTCTGAGAGTCATTGATTGTCTCTACGAAAGACTAGGCCACGTCACGTGGAGATGTTTTGGGTTTGGATGACTCGAACAGAGTCTGGAGTCATAGTATCACTCAGAGCGACATTGAGCCACAGTAACCAATTCCACATCGTATTATACAGGGCCATGGCAGGGCAGTGGTCCCGGGGTGAAGAGGACTGTATAGGCTGCCCCTCCATGGCTCCATCATTATTTCCATATCCCATTTTCCTCCTATCTGGTCCCACAGGGGGACAGGGGTTAGCATTTGAAATGAAAGGCCAGTCTCACTGTAGAGATTACACTGGCCCATCTCCTTTAACTCTAGAGCAATGTGATTTAGCCCAGTCCCAGCGAAGCAGATACAGGGTGCAGGGGGGCCACAGTGTGGGTGCGGGGTGATGGAGCGGAGATGATGACACCTCCGATCAGGGTCAAAGAGGTGTGGATTAACACTGGTTAAACCAGATGAGACCGTGACACAACCTTTTCCATGTCATGAGTGTAGCTTTTCCTTTTGACATTGAAATGAATGTAGCTACTGTAGCAGTGAACTTTGCGACTCATGTTTCACTGCTGTTCTGTTTAGAGGTAAATCAGAGGCACATGTTGGAGTATCATGGCTGTGAGTGAAAGCGATCAACCAAAAGAGACAGAATACATTGTATTTTCTATTACCGTAACAGTTGAACATATTACCTGGAGAATGAGTTCTTTAGGTCATTATGTGAATAAAGGAAGAGACTGCTGCCCTTGCCTCACTACCATCAGCGGTGAGAATGGCTGTACAGGTTTAAATGTTCTCTAAATAAATCAGGAGAATATAAACCGATGCCTGCACTGACTAAAACTCAATTATGTAAATTATGCCTGTCAGTCAGTATATTTTTTACTTGGCATCACTTAAACACCATAACCCTTAATTTGACATTGACATGCATAACACACCAGTTGTCTCATACTGGAATTATCATAATTTGATGATCTTAATTAGTTTAATTTATATTCTAGAAATCCACTCCCCATCCCACGTGAAGTATGACAGCGTGAGGCTAGTCATGCTTTGCATGAAAAATAGGATAATACAGACGAGCACAGACTTGGTAACCCTTGGTTTGCTATGTCGGAATGACCCAAAGAGTCCCTATGTCAATATTGTGCTAAACCAAACAAGATACGTATGCACATTTAACTCTAAGTCTCACCCTCGGCATGCATTGGTGTCAATGGGAGATTTGCGTCCAAATTAGAGTTATGCATACCCATCTCTAAAATAGGATTAAGCCCAATGTGCGCATGTACAGTCACATGCAATGAATTCTGTATATTCTTCATCTGCAATTCAGCTCCAACTGGAGAGGTTTAACTTAAACTGATGCACTTTGTCAGAACATGTAGCTTTGTTGCAGCCCATTATTCCAGGTTCTTTTAGTTTGATGCATGGCCATGAGGATCAGTAGTGCTACATACAGCACACACTTAGTTTGTGTCCCAAATAACACCCTATTCCCTGTCTAGTGCACTACTTTTGACCAGGACCCATAGCCTCAAATGCAGTTATATTTACTCTACCTGGCAAAGGAAGGGAGCATGGCATTGATTCTAATGGCTAGAGGACGCATGCAGTGACAAGACAACATGACATGCAATGATATTCCACTAAGTCCCCATATCTGTCACATGGGCCTTTGTAAATAGTTTCTCACAATTTATCTTAAATACTAAGGAGAATTTATGGTTTTGAAGGCAACAATATATACAGTAGTTACAATACTGTAACTAACTACTGCATGTAAAAAGTGCTTGCAATTAAGCAGGACTTGTCACACCCTGACCTTAGTTCTCTTTGTTTTCTTTATTATTTTGGTTAGGTCAGGGTGTGACAAGGGTGATATACTGTATGTGTTTTTGTCCTGCCTAGGGTTTTTGTATGTTTATGGGGTTACCCAGTCTAGGTGTCTTTATGTCTATGGTTGCCTCGATTGGTTCTTAATCAGAGGCAGCTATTTATCGTTGTCTCTGATTGGGGACCATATTTAGGTAGCCATATGCCTTGGATAGTTTGTGGGTTATTGTCTATGTGTAGTTACCTGTGTCTGCACACGTTGGTCATAGCGGCACGTTCGATTTTTGTTGTTTTGGTTAGTTTGTTTAAGTGTTCTTTGTGTTTTTCCCTTCATTAAAATAAGCATGTATCACGCTGCGCCTTGGTCTCATTGTTCTCTTTTCTGTCTTGTAAAGTAGTTCCATACACCACACAAGGCAATTACTGTACATAATTACATAGATGTGGAGGCCTGATTAATAGCCCGATAACATTATAAAAGTGAAAGAGAGATGTTAAAGGTAGCCTATGTTTAATCTTAAAATTGTGTGATAATGTTTTTAAGTATGGAGAAAGTTGACTCTAGTAATATATAATAATATTTAGTAATATTTAGCCTTTTGGGCATATTCTCTTATCGGCAGCCCATTACAACTCCATACTATTTCCTTAGAAATATGCTATTATATTCGTAACCATTTAATAGACAGCATGGGACCAGGCCTAATGCATCCTGGGATTAGGCTAACTGGTGGAGTAATAGTGCCTGACCAAAGCCACCAAAACCCAACTCGCAGACAAATAAATAAACAAATAAATATATAAATTATGCGTGGCCACACAGTTAATGATGAGCAGCAACATTGCCATGGTGCAATAGACTTTTACACAGAGCAACTTCCAAGGCTTTCCACTCATTAGGCTGAGTCAACACTATGGGGAGGGAAAGAGAGATGGAGAGAGAGAGAGCTGGTGAGGAGGAGAGTGAAAAAGAGAGAGGGGCACCTCCAAGCTCCAGTTTCCTGACAGAGAGCCAATACAAATTGGGAGGCAAACAAATAATTGGAATTCAGATCACAGAAGGGGAGGCTTTGTGAAACGAGGCTTTTTGCAGAGACAGACTACTACAAATTCAATGCGCAACTCGTTGCAGACTTCTGCCCTTGTAGACTCTACTCTGCTATTGCAGCAATTTAGAGAGTTTGTCAATGGTGAAAGTCTCAATGAAACAATCCCATCATCCTGCACCATTGTTCCTAAATTATAACTACTTTCCCCAATTCAGTGAATTGATTGGAATTGGTTATTGCCAACTAAAAAAATTAAGATTTGAACTCTTGAAGATTATTCTCTGTTGCTAAGAATTGAACTTAGAATAAGCATGCAGCCCAGCCTTCATAGCTCTCTCCCTACCAACCGTATTATTGCCTTGTCACTTCATATGACAAGTCAGGCAATGTGACCCTATGGTCTCTTCGCTTAAGACAGCTTGCATACAGTGCTATCCTCTGGTGTGTGTGTGTGTGTGTGTGTGTGTGTGTGTGTGTGTGTGTGTGTGTGTGTGTGTGTGTGTGTGTGTGTGTGTGTGTGTGTGTGTGTGTGTGTGTGTGTGTGTGTGTGTGTGTGTGTGTGTGTGTGTGTGTGTGTGTGTGTGTGTGTGTGTGTGTGTGTGTGTGTGTGTGTGTGTGTGTGTTTCTGTCTGTGTGTGTGTGTGTAGTTGCGTGTGCTCCAAATGTAATATCAATGTCCTAAGTTGACATGAGTTCCAGATCTATCCCACTAAGGGCTCAACCCATTTTCCTTACTGCACGATTCTATTCAGGTCAGTGTTCACCATGATCGGGATTGTGGGTTCTGGGGTGAGGCCTCCCTGAGGGTGGACCAGGTGACTGCCACCGAACGGGGGATGATGAGAAAACTCAAACAAACACGAGGGCGTTGCATGCCGCATGAGGTCACAAGTTTAACCTTCCTGTTCTCTTAGTGACTGTTAGCTATACTGTGATCCAATGTGGCATCATTATGTACAGTAATTGCCTTGTGTGGTATATGGAACTACTTTGCATCACCGAACTGTCATTAGAGAGAGCAGACATGATTCCTTCATCCACCTGTAGAGTAACGTCCTGTCCATGTGGCATACATTAACCAACCTTACGCTACAGAAACAGGAAATGGATTCCTGCCCTATGGCTCGGACAAGGCTTACTTACTTGTAGTGTAATACATACAGTATATACAAAGTATGTGGACACCCTTCAAATTAGTGGATTCAGCTATTTCAGCCACACCCGTTGCTGACGGGTATATAAAATTGAGCACACCGCCATGCCATCTCCATAGACAAACATTGGCAGTAACATGGCCTTACTGAAGAGCTCAGTGACTTTCAACGTGGCACCGTCATAGGATGCCACCTTTCCAACAAATGTCTGCCCTGTTTGAGCTGCCCCAGTCCAATGTAAGTGCTGTTGTTGTGAAGCGGAAATGTCTAGGAGCAACAACAGCTCAGGCGTGAAGTGGTCGGCCACACAAGCTCACAGAACAGGACTGCCGAATGCTGAAGCTGTACTCGTCTGTACTCGTTTGCAACACTTTTTACGAGTTCCAAAATGCCACTGGAAGTAACGTCAGCACAATAACTTTTTGTCGGGAGCTTCCCGAAATGAGTGTCCATGGCTGAGCAGCCACACACAAGCCTAAGATAAACCATGTGCAATGCCAAGTGTCGGCTGGAGTGGTGTAAAGCTCGCTGCCATCGGACTCTGGAGTAGTGGAAAACGTGTTCTCTGGAGTGATGAATCACGCTTCTCCATCTGATAGTCTGACAGACAAATATGTGAGAACACAACCTGCCCGAATGCATAATGCCAACTGTAAATTTTGGTGGAGGAAGAATAATGATCTGTGGCTGTTTTTCATGGTTCGTGCTAGGCCCCTTAGTTCCAGTGAAGGAAAATCTTAACGCTACAGCTTACAATGACATTCTATGTGATTCTGTGCTTCCAACTTTGTGGCAACAGTTTGGGTAAGACCATTTCCTATTTCAGCATGTCATTGCCCACATGCATAAAGTGAGGTCCATACAGAAATGGTTTGTCAAGATCAATGTGGAAGAACTTGACTGACCTGCACAGAGCCCTGACCTCAACCTCATCAAACACCTTTGGGAGCCAGGCCTAATCGCCCAACATCAGTGCCCGACCTCACTGATGCTTTTATGGCTGAATGGATGAGAGTCCCTGGAGCAATGTTCCAACCACTAGTGGAAAGCCTTCCCAGAAGAGTAGAAGCTATTATAGCAGCAAAGGGGGGACCAATTCCAATATGCCAGTGATTTTGGAATGAGATGTTCGATGAGAAGGTGTCCACATACTTTTGGTCTAGTAGTGTACATTTGACTGAGGGGAGGGACTCTGACTGGACATCAAAGGTTGGGGAGGAAGGCTCCGCAGTCAGTCCAGTCTTTCTTCATCAGGCATCCTCTAGGACAGTGATCGCCAGGGCTAAACCATATCGGTCAACCTGGATCTTGATTGAAAGAAAGACCTGTCATAAACTGTATGTTTCCATGGTTATGAGATGACGAGATGGAACAGAGGCCTTGAATAGCAAGTCATTCACTTGCCTGCCTTGAATATCAATTCACTTGACTTTTTTTATGGTAGACTAAACTTTTCTGTAAAGGAACTCTGGGTTCTATGAATAGGTTCCGATAATTTGTATCACCTGCCCTTCTGTTGAAATAATGAGGCTCTAATTCAACTATCAATATTTTAATTAGACAGCATATAGCCTACGTGGAGTATGCCCCAGGGTAATAGCTACTTTGGCTTACACAAATGATCCATAACAAAGTTGTACATTTTTTAACTGAGCCTATAATGCCATCATCAATATTCCATCGGACTTAATCATTGTTTCACACTGCAAGGCATACATTGAACCTCTTATATGTAACTAAATGTAGTAGAAAATGTAATCTACATATTCACCTAAATTAATTATTTATCATGAGAGAGACATAAACAATAACTAGTAATGCTGCATACCCCAAGAACATTTAAAATAGTTATCTTCCCCATTATCCCCAGTGTATTTATACTTGTGTTCTCTGTTTGTCTTTTGCCAGTTCGTTTTGTTCGTAATACCTGCCAGGTGTCACGCCTTGGTCATTGTATCTTGTGTTTTTGTTATATGTTTGGGTAGGCCAGGGTGTGACATGGGTTTATATGTTGTATTTCGTATTGGGGTTTGTATTAATTAGGAGTGTTTATTAGTAGGGGTGTGTCTAGTTAGGCTTGGCTGCCTGAGGCGATTCCTAATTGGAGTCAGCTGATTCTCGTTGTCTCGGATTGGGAACCGTATTTAGGCAGCCTGAGTGCGCGTTGTATTTCGTGGGTGATTGTACCTGTCTTAGTGTTAGTCACCAGATAGGCTGTATTTTGTTTCACTTGTTTGTTGTTTTTGTATTTTCAATTATTTCATGTACCGCTTTATCTTTATTAAAGGTCATGAGTAACCTACACGCTGCATTTCGGTCTGCCTCTCTTCAAACAACAGACGAATATCATTACAGAATCACCCACCACGATTCACAGACCGAGCAGCGTGTGAAATGGCAGGAGCTAAAGGAGGACGATATGGACGGCAGAAGCAGGGATTATACGACGTGGGAAGAAATCGACAGGTGGGCAGCCGACCCAGTGCGTGAGCAGGAGCCCACCTGGGATTCCCTACAGCAATGCGAAGAGGGCTACAGGCGAATCGAATCTACGAAAAAGACACGCGGAAAAAAACGGAGAGGCGCTGGTTTAAACAGGCAGCGACAGCTGGAGCAGCAAAGGGAGGATGAATTATTTGGAGAATGGACATGGGAAGACGTATTGGAAGGTAAAGGTTGTTACACTTGGGAGGAGATATTGGCCGGAAGAGATCGCCTCCCATGGGAACAGGTGGAGGCACTAAGGAGAGCAGAGGCAGCGGGAGATAGGAGCCGACGATACGAGGGAACACGGTTGGCAATGAAACCGGAAAAACAGCCCCAAAATTTTTTTGGGGGGGAGCTAGAAGGGAGAATAGTTATGCCAGGTAGGAGACCTGCGCATACTCCCTGTGCTCACCGTTGGGCTAGAGAGACTGGGCAGGCACCGTGTTATGCTATGGAGCGCACGGTGTTTTCAGTGCGGGAGCATAGCCCGGTGAGGCACATACCAGCTCTTCCTATTGGCCGGGCTAGAGTGGGCATTGAGCCAGGGAAGCTTGGGCAGGCTCGGTGCTCTAGAGCTCCAGTGAGCCTGCACGGTCCGGTCTATCCAGAGCCACCTCTACACACCAGTCCTCCGGTAGCAGCTCCCCGCACCAGGCTTCCTGTGCGTGTCCTCGCGCCAGTACCACCAGTTCCAGCACCACGCACCAGGCCTCCAGTGCGCCTCGCCTGTTTAGCGCAGCCAGAGCTGTTCTCCTCTCCTGCGCTGCCGGAGTCTCCTGTCTGTCCAGCGCCACCAGTGCTCCCAGTCGGCCCAGCGCGTCCAGTGCGCATCGCCTGTTCAGCACAGCCAGTGCTTTTCTCCCCTCCTGCGCTGCCGGAGTCTCCCGCTTGTTTAGCGCAACCAGAGCTGTTCTCTTCTCCTGCGCTATCGGAGTCTCCCGCTTGTTTAGTGCAACCAGAGCTGTTCTCCTCTCCTGCGCTGCCGGAGTCTCCTGTCTGTCCAGCGACACCAGTGCTCCCAGTCGGCCCAGCGCGTCCAGTGCGCCTCGCCTGTTCAGCTCAGCCAGAGCCTTTCTCCTCTCCTGCGCTGCCGGAGTCTCCTGTCTGCCCAGCGCCGCCAGTCGGCCCTGCGTCACCAGTCTGCCAGGATCCGCCAGAAGTGCCAGTCTGCCAGGATCCGCCAGAAGTGTCAGTCTGCCAAGATCTTCTAGATCGGCCAGACAACCTGAATCATCCAGGTCCACCAGCCAGCCTGGATTTACCGGAGCCTACTACCTGCCTGAGCTTCCTCTCAGTACTGAGCTTCCTCTCAGTACTAGGCTCCCTCTCTGTACTGGGCTCCCTCTCTGTACTGGGCTCCCTCTCAGTACCGAGCTTCCTCTCAGTACCGAGCTTCCTCTCAGTACCGAGCTTCCTCTCAGTACCGGGCTTCCCCTCAGTACCGGGCTTCCCCTCAGTACCGGGCTTCCCCTCAGTACCGGGCTTCCCCTCAGTACCGGGCTGTTTCGGTCCCGGGCTGCCCCTCTGTCCCGGGCTGCCCCTCTATCCTGAGTTGCCCCTCTATCCTGAGTTGCCCCTCTATCCCGAGTTGCCCCTCTGTCCCGAGCTGCCCCTCTGTCCCGAGCTGCCCCTCTGTCCCGAGCTGCCCCTCTGTCCCGAGCTGCCCCTCTGTCCCGAGCTGCCCCTCTGTCCCGAGCTGCCCCTCAGTTATGTGGGGATCAGGGTGAGGACTATTAGGCCATGGTCGGCGGAGAAGGTGGATTATCCTAGGACGCGAAGGGGAGGAACTAGGACATTTATGGAGTGGGGTCCACGTCCCGAGCCAGAACCGCCACCATGGACAGACGCCCACCCGGACCCTCCCTATGCTCTTGAGGTGCGTCCCGGAGTCCGCACCTTAGGGGGGGTTCTGTCACGCCTTGGTCATTGTATCTTGTGTTTTTGTTATATGTTTGGGTAGGCCAGGGTGTGACATGGGTTTATATGTTGTATTTCGTATTGAGGTTTGTATTAATTAGGAGTGTTTATTAGTAGGGGTGTGTCTAGTTAGGCTTGGCTGCCTGAGGCGATTCCTAATTGGAGTCAGCTGATTCTCGTTGTCTCGGATTGGGAACCGTATTTAGGCAGCCTGAGTGCGCGTTGTATTTCGTGGGTGATTGTACCTGTCTTAGTGTTAGTCACCAGATAGGCTGTATTTTGTTTCACTTGTTTGTTGTTTTTGTATTTTCAATTATTTCATGTACCGCTTTATCTTTATTAAAGGTCATGAGTAACCTACACGCTGCATTTCGGTCTGCCTCTCTTCAAACAACAGACGAATATCATTACACCAGTGTTTGTTTTCCTGCTCCTGCCTGTTTCCCTGCTCCTGCTTTCCAGTCCTTCCCGGTTTTGAACATTCTGCCTGCCCTGACTTTGTCTGCCGTTCTGGAACCTTTACACCCTTTCTGGATTACTGACCCCTACTGTCGTTTGCCTGCCACTGTGGTTGTAATAAACTCCTGATACTTCTACACCATCTGCATCTGGGTCTTACCTCAAACGTGATAGTACGAACGAACTGCTCATGACTGACCCAGCAGACTCGGACCAGCTCCACAACGCCATCTCCTCCCAAGGAGCCACCATTGGTAGGCACGAGGAGTTGCTTCACAGTATTATGGAAGGGCTCCAGACGTTGGCCGAATACCATGACCCGTGCGTTGAACAATTTGCTGGAGCAATTTCGCGACTTGTCTGTCAGACCTCCCCTGAACACTTCGAGAGACGGGAACCTGTCAGGCGTTTCTCACTCAGAGTTCCTTCGTCGTCGAGCTGCAGCTCTTCTCCTTTCCCTCTGACCGCTCTAAGATGGCGTACCTCATCATGCTGAAGTCTGGGAGGGCTCTTGCCTGGGCTACGGACCTTTGAGAACAACAATTGGTCGCATGCTTCGGCCCGGAGGAATTCGTGGAGGAGGTGAGAAAAGTTTGAGGCTCGGTTGTCTGGGAGAGAGGCTGCCTGGATGTTACCACAGCTTCGGCAGGACTCTCTGTATGTAATGTCTGCTTCCAACTCACACACTCAAACACGTAGATCTCCTGAATGCAGCCCACTTTCCAGCTCACACTCTCAAACACATAGTTCCCCTAAATGCAGCTCACTGTCCAGATCCCGATCACCTGTTCACACACCACTATGTCATTATCACACACTATTTAGTTCAGTTCGTTACACCCCATCATTGTGAGGTATTGTTTGTTTTGTGACACACTTCTATTTGGAGCTCTGTTTTTCCCGTAATTGAATCCTTCCGTATATGATAGTTTATGCTTGCCTCACTAACGACGGCCTTTGCCTATTCCCTGCCTGTACTTTATCGGATTTCCTGTTATCAACCTATTGCCTGATCTCCCGGACAACATTACTAGCCTTTTCCCTGCCTGTACTGTTGCCTTTTTGAACCCCATGTGTATGACGTTGTGCCTGCCCCTGCCCCTGGACCCAGCTACCTGCCTCCTCCTGTGGTCCTTTACAAATAAACACCTGCTGCGCCCTGTGCTTGAAACCAGCTCTTTGTCTCCCATCATGTTCATTAAACTGTTTGGCAGACTATGCGGTGGATTTCTGCACGCTAGCAGCGGAGGGTGCCTGGAACCCGGAAGTGCTATTTGACACGTTCCTGCACAAATTATTGGGGGAAGTAAAGGACGAGTTTGCAGCCTGGGAACTACCGACGGATCTCGAATCCCTCATCGCCTTAACCATCTGGATTGATGGACAGCTACGGGAACGCAGGAGGGAGAAGAGGTCTGATTGCAGTCCCAATCGCTTATTCAAGGATCTTACCTTGCATCTGATGAACTCCGGAAGTCTCTGGCATTAACATCCCCGAGCCGATGCAGCTAGGCTGTCTCCAGCCAAACGCGGTAATGCTGGGTGTTATGTGTCTACCTGTCCCTTCAAGAGAACTAGCTCATTTGCAGGAGTGAGTACTCTGGTGGGTTTTACGGATACTTTTCATTCTCCCCTTACTCTCCCCCCTCTCCATGCCAACCTGCTGTGGACCAGTCCAAGTCTCTCCAGGTACTCATCGACTCAGGGGCCGATGAACGCTTTGTGGACGTCACCCTGGCGTCCGAACTGGTTACCCCCACTCAATCCCTATTCATTCTCATGGATGTTAGTGCGCTGGACGGGCGCTCTATAGGCTGGATCACAGGCCGAGTATCGGGGAACCACAGCGAGATGATCCAATTCCTGTTAGTTAAGTCTACGCAGGTTACCATGGTATGGGATTCTCTTGGCTCCAGCGAGACAATCCGTCTATTGACTGGTCTACTAGCGTCATCGTGGGCTGGAGCCCATTCTGCCACGTTCATTGCCTGAAGTTAGCTCTGCCTGCCCTGGGACGTCTTCCTGGGACCTTGTAAATTGCCCCGGACCTCTCCACCATTCCCATGGAGTACCAGGACGTCCGGAATGGGTTCAGTAAGACCCAGGTCACTTCGCTTCCGCAGCACCGACCGGTATCCAAGAATGTCAAGCCAGATGCGTTGGCACTCCTCTACAGCTGCGCAGCTACACCCCCAGAAGCCGATACCATTATCCCTCGCTACAAGATCATTAGGTCCCCTGCTGTTCGTCTTCTGTTGCCCGGTACCCTTTGTATACTGTACATACTACTTTTCATGTGTATAGAATTAAACCCATGTCTCACAGGCCTTTGTCTCCTATTATTGACCCCTGCCTGCCCTGAACTGCCATTTGCCAGCCCATGTGGTTGTAATAAACTCTTTTTACTTCTACACCGTCTGCATCTGGGTCTTACGTCAAATGTGATAATAAGCTGAAGTACACAGTACAAACATTAAATATTTTGGAAAATGTCTTGTGGACTTTTTCCACATTTTGTTGCATTACAGCCATATTCTAAAATAGATTTTTTTTAATTAAAAAAATTCTCATCAATCTACACACAATACCCCATAATGACAAAGCAACTTTTTTTTAAAATTAATGTCAGTTACAAAAACCGATATCTGCCTCCCATCGCAGTGAACGTCTCAGAGCTCTAGCTTGGCTTCCTGAATTCGTTGGGAACTCTCCTTTCATCTCATATTGTCTGTCTATGACAAACAGCAAATAATTTTTGTTTAAAATCTACTATTTTAGATTACTTGCTATATATCGATCTCTGAACATGCTACAGCAATGAAACCAATCTCTCCTGCTGCGTTATGTTAGGGTTCCAGGCTTATGTTAGTGGCTGTGACATATGTAGGTCCCCAAAACAGGAGACTTTACATCTGAGGTTTTAAGAAACAGTTCTGTAATTGCAACCTTTTCAAAGTGCATATGTGATGTGTTTTTTTTTTTTTTTTTTTTTAACTATGCAAGTCAGTTAAGACAAATTCTTATTTACACGATGGCCTAGAAACAGTGGGTTAACTGCCTTGTTTATGGGCAGAACAACAGATATTTATGTTGTCAGCTCAGGGATTCGATCTAGCAACCTTTTGGTTACTGGCCCAACGCTCTAACCACTAGGCTACCTGCCCCAAAAGAAAGACCATTCAGCACTGCAACTGTTATTTTAATTCAGACATTTGGAACACAAATAAATAATCATAACTTTTAAAACTATATAAATATTAAAATAAATACAAAATAACTCATAAATTTCAAAAAGAAGTAACAAAGACAAATAGAAACAAATTGTAGTATATAAATACAAATAAAAATATAATAAATTATTACCCTATTAACAAAAAACGCACAAATCCTATAACACACCTATAAAGAAGAGAACCTGATTATTACACTATTGCATTTCAAACAAGAAACACACAATCTAAATTGCTCAACTAATTGCATTACTAACTGCATTAATACTGTACAAAGTTAGAGGTGGGCTAGATTCCACCGCTCCCCCTACCTCAGGCTTCCAGTGGGGAGACCTGAGGTCAACCTACCCCCACTCCCTCCCCATCTCATACTTCTGAGTGGGAGACCTTCCCAAGCAGTAGCCGCCTAGCTCACAAACTAGAATCAGGGCGCCCACTCCTACAAGGTTTATTGACCCATAGTCCCACACGTTGACATGATATCATTGACTTGACATGCAAATGAGGGATAGAAAACCGATCGCGCAAATGTCACAACTGAGATAAAAAATAATTGTGTGGGCGCCCATGCCAACCCAAGCAAGATGCCGCCCTGGGCAGCTACCCATGTCGCCTATGCCTAAATCTGCCATTGCTCGTTGCAGGAAACTAGGCGTATCAATCAATAGTCATTTGAGAGTAAACGTTTTTTAATCAAATTGCGTATTTTGGCAGAAATGCATTTGGGAACATGTGAACTTTCATACCATCAGTAAATATTAATAAAATTGTAAATTACAAGTTTAGTTGGTCGAGCCACAAAAAAGCGAGCAACCTTCCCACTAGCCATGATTGGCTGAGATAATGAGTGGGCTGGATATGCTGAGAGATGAGTTCGGATTGGTATGTAGCACCCTTCTGTCTGTTTGAGCTGGTCAGTATGTCTAGGTAATCCTGTCAAACGCTGCTTTAAAAAATATATTGCGTAGTAGAACTGGATAAGTGTTCCTCTCCACTTTCTGGAGGACGGAGTTTTGAAATTAGAGTATGATAGCTAAAACGATGGAGAAGATACCTGTCTCCGGATTACATCTTCAAACTAAGGGCAACCATGGCATCCGTGACAGAGAGGGAGAAGCGTCCATCCAGCAAGATAGTCTACCTAGCTACATTTTCAGATATTACCCGTTTATAATTGTCAGAAAGTCATTTTCATTTCAAGTTAAAGTATACTAACGTTACGTGTATGATCTTATTATTCGTATATCAGAGCCATGTGCTTTGCTAGTTATTGCCTAATGTTAGCTAGCTAACATTGAACCTGGTTGGTTAGCTACCTGCAGATTCATGCAGGGTAGTAAACGTTATGAGTTGGGAATATGGTTAATTGTTTAGCTAACTAGCTAGCTACATGTCTTAACTAAAGACTCCACTACGTACTATCCATTTCAATAGAATGAATGATGTCACTGCAACAGCTGTTGATAGACATAGCTGGTAAATTCGCTCTAACTGAAAAATCTACGAACACTCATTACTCGTTGAATATGGCCAGAGTGAGTACACGTTGGCATAGTTTCAATCACCAACACTCTGGATAACATAAAAACAGCCTAACCAGCTCTGCTAGGGTAAGTAAAATGGTCAGTGAGCTGTTGATTTGTGTCTGGAAGTGGCTAGCAAGCTAGCCAAAGTTAGCCAGTTATCTTGGGTGCTTGACTGGTGTTGTTAGGACAGAACGATCGGATCAACCCTTAAGAAGCTGTTGTTGGTGTTTCCTTTATTTTGGCAGTTTCCTCTATGTGCTTGTGAAAAAAAATTAATCCACAGTACTTTTTTTAGAAACTATTGATCCTCTGTGGCTAAATTATGTTCTCTGGTGTATTTTGAAGATTAAGAGCGGGCTCCTGTGGTTGGATTTAAAAAAAAATCCCATTTAATTAAACCACTGCGTTAATCCAGCCTTGCTTGAAAGTGTCTAATAATCCCCAAAAGTCTAAATATATAATCTTCGATAAATGGTTTTAAAAGATGTCCAAATTTAATGAATATATGAACATATATTCTGTATTTGACTGAAGGGCAAATGTAAGTAATTGGTATAGTATCAGTGGCACAGAACATTTTTTATTCTGAATCATTATTTTACACTTTTGCTGCAAAATGCCTCTGCCTCTGCAGCAATTTGTATTCATATGAATGTGTAAAATGTTATGTGGTAATGTTGCCGTAATTGCTGTTCTTCATGTGCAGAATTCTATTTAGCGACTTTAAAGTGGTGCCACCACTAAGAATAAACAATGTCATATTTTTTTATGTAATTAAAAAATATATATAATAAAGTACATCTAACTACTTCAAAACGACCAAAATGTATTTCCAACCCTGCAACACGCATGAACCAACCATTCTCCAAGTCAGTATTCCACAATGTTCTCTTCGCCTTCTCCTGGCGAAGAAACATAGTGTCACGTGCTCTCTCTCCGGCCTCTAGGTCACCAGGCTGCTCGTTAGGTCGCACACCTGTCACCAGAGTTACACGCCTAATGACACTCACCCAGACTCCATCACCTCATTGATTACCTGCCCTTTCTTCATATGTCACTCCCTTTGGTTTCTTCCCCAGTCATCATTGTTGCGGTTTCATGTCGGTGTGCTGTTTGTGTTTCTTGTTTTGTTCAGTTATTTATTAATTAAAGGTATTCACTCCCTGAACTTACTTCCCGACTCTCAGCGTACATTGTTACACATAACTACCTTTACATTCCCGTATAACATTTCTGCAGCATGTTGCACATCAGCTTCACGTAAAATGCCAGCCTTATTTTGCCCCTGGCGTCACGCCCTGACTTTAGAGAGCCGTTTTATTTCTCTATTTGGTTAGGTCAGGGTGTGATGTGGGGTGGGCATTCTATGTTTTGTTTTCTATGTTTTCTATGTTTTGGGACAGCTATCGTTGTCTCTGATTGGGAATCATACTCAGGTAGCCATTTTTCCCTCCTTTCAGTGTGGGTAGTTATCTTTGTTAGTGGCACTAATGCCCTGTTAAGCTTCACGGTCGTTTTGTATTGTTTGTTTTTGTTGGCGACATTAAAAATAAAGTAATGTAAACTCACCATGCTGCGCTTTGGTCCACTTCTTCTGATGGTCGTAAATGTAGTTTTTGTGCCTAGGCCCACACACAGTTGAATTAGCCTGCACTGTAGCTATTCCCATGCTGGAGCTGTGACTAAAAACTATTGGATGTGCTTGGTTTTGGTGCATGAAGTAGTGCATTTGTCAGATCCTCTTTCATAACTGGGTAATTCACCCTAAGAATTTCACAATTATCCCACAAAACCACAATCATTCCCTAAACTGGGTTTGATTGTATTCGATTTTTCACGGAACAGGTAGGACGAAAACATTTCTCAAAGCAATTATGAGAGTGTTGAGTGAACACGTCTAGTTATTCATAAACCAAATGATAATTCTAGTAAGCACTGCAGGGATGTCAGGTAGAAGGCACAAAATCTGTGAGTAATGCAAATTATCCAGGCTTCAGGATAATTTTTTTATTCAACGTTTACTCATTCTATTATTACCATTGATCATTGGGATTCCAAAGAAGTAAAATAATTAAGACACTGATTTTTTTTCTCAACCAATCAAATATTGGATGTAAATGACTCTTTCTTCCGTAATTCTGTCGGCAACTGAATTCCCTCCACATTGAACATAAAAAAGCATTCAAATCAATGTCATATCATACAGAAGTTCAATGGAATGATTAAGAATTCATGAAATTAAACAAATGAGTTGTTGCGGTGAGTCATTAGCCACATTAGTGGGCTGACCATATAATGCCTCCTAATACCCCTGCAGGATGCCCATCACACCACGGACAATGTCATCATGTAAGCAACCATGAGAATCGTTGTGATAACAAGCGCAAGTCAACCGTTTCCAGCTGTCTCTGTCACAGCTGTGTGTGTGTGTGAGGGGGGGGTGTTAAGGTTAGGGTAAGGGTTAGTGTTAAGTTTAGGGTTAGAGTTTATGAAAAATAAAAATAAATTATGGTTCTCAACTTTATATCCCCACAAGGATAGTAAAAATTATTATTTGTCTGTGCACTTGCGTTTGTGTACTCGTGTGTCTCCGGGTGGATGGTGGATTAAATTAAACCTGGTAGAGTGTAATTGGGGGCCATTTCTGATTCATCACATCTCTCATCACCCTCTACCCCTGCAGCTTGTTTGCCATTATTCTCTCGCTTCAGACGGGCCTGCACATGTACTGGCTTAAGCAGGGGGACACGTCTGGCACTGCAGGATTTGAGTCCCTGGCGGCGTAGTGTGTTACTGATGGTAGGCTTTGTTACTTTGGTCCCAGCTCTCTGCAGGTCATTCACTGGGTCCCCCCGTGTGGTTCTGGGATTTTTGCTCACCGTTCTTGTGATAATTTTGACCCCACGGGGTGAGATCTTGCGTGGAGCCCCAGATCGAGGGAGATTATCAGTGATCTTGTATGTCTTCCATTTCCTACTAATTGCTCCCACAGTTGATTTCTTCAAACCAAGCTGCTTACCTATTGCAGATTCAGTCTTCCCAGCCTGGTGCAGGTCTACATGTTTGTTTCTGGTGACCTTTGACAGCTCTTTGGTCTTGGCCATAGTGGAGTTTGGAGTGTGACTGTTGTGGACAGGTGTCTTTTATACTGATAACAAGTTCAAACCAGGTGCCATTAATACAGGTAACGAGTGGAGGACAGAGGAGCCAGCTTACAAAAGCCGTAAAAACGGACAATGATTCGTTACACAAAATCACAGCCTAAAATGCAAAGTTAATATTGAAGACGGACTGGAGTGAGCCCACTTACAAACAATGTTGAAGCAAAACTGATTGCAATTCCTGTTCAAATGGCAAAATCAGCACTGCCGTGGTGTAGGGATTAACTGTCCTATAAAAATCGCCTTTTATACTTTTGAAATAGCAAGAAATATTGTTTTTACAGCTTTTGTATATAATTTGGAATTCCTCACAGTGCCACTTTAATTATGTTAAATTTCTAACAGTATGGAAATTGACATACAGTTGAAGTCGGAAGTTTACATACACCTTAACCAAATACATTTTATACTCAGTTTTTCACAATGCCTGACATTTATTACGAGTAGAAATTCCCTGTCTTAGGTCAGTTAGGATCCCCACTTAATTTTAAGAATTTGAAATGTCAGAATAATAGTATAGAGAATGATTCATTTCAGCTTTTCTTTCTTTCATCACACTCCCAGTGGGTCCAAAGTTTACATACACTCAATTAGTATTTGGTAGCATTGCCTTTAAATTGTTTAACTTGGGTAAAACGTTTTGGGTAGCCTTCCACAAGCTTCCCACAATAAATTGGGTAAATTTTGGCCCATCCCTCCTGACAGAGCCAGATTTGTAGGCCTCTTTGCTCGCACATGCTTTTTCAGTTCTGCCCATAATAGTTCTACAGGATTGAGGTCAGGGCTTTGTGATGGCCACTCCAATACCTTGACTTTGTTGTCCTTAAGCCATTTTGCCACAACTTTGGAAGTTTGCGTGGGGTCGTTGTCCACTTAGAAGACGCATTTGCAACCAAGCTTTAACTTCCTGATTGATGTCTTGAGATGTTGCTTCAATATATCCACATAATTTTCCTGTCTCATGATGTTATCTATTTTGTGATGTGCACCAGTCCCTCCTGCAGCAAAGCAGCCCCACAAAATGATGCTGCCACTCCCATGCTTCACAGTTGAGATGGTGTTCTTCGGCTTGCAAGCCTCCCCCTTTTTCCTCCAAACACAACGATGGTCATTATGGCCAAACGGTTCTATTATTGTTTCAGACCAGAGGATATTTCTCCAGAAAGTATGATTTTAGTCCCCATGTGCAGTTGCAAACCGTAGTCTGGATTTTTTTACGGCGGTGTTGGAGCAGTGGCTTCTTCCTTGCTGAGCGACATTCAGGTTATGTCGATATAGGACTCCTTTTACTGTGGATATAGATACTTTTGTACCTGTTTCCTCAAGCATCTTCACAAGATCCTTTGCTGTTGTTCTGGGAATGATTTGCACTTTTTGCTCCAAAGTACGTTCATCTCTAGGAGCCATTCCTTAGCGGTATGACCTCTGTGTGGAACCATGGTGTTTATACCCACTGGTATTGTGATACAGTGAATTCTAAGTGAAATAAACTGTCTGTAAACAATTGTTGGAAAAATGACTTGCGTCATGCACAAAGTAGATGTTCTATCCAACTTGGCAAAACTATAGTTTGCTAACAAGAAATTTGTGGAGTGGTTGAAAACGAGCTTTAATGACTGTAAACTTCTGAGATCAACTGTATCATTAAGGGCACTGCAGTTCTGTGTGCGATACGTTCAAATATGCTAAAACTTGAGCATACTTACATTTCACAACTGTCAACAACAGCTACCAATAGTTGTTTACGTGGTAGTTAGGTATTATCGCCCAAACATAGTATTGTGTTTAATGTATGGTCGTGATTATTGCTTTGCTGTCCAAGATAAAGATGTAGTTTCTTCTGGACAAAAAGCATGCTAAATCACTATTCTCAACTGAATGTCTAGCAAGGGAGAAAGGTTGAGTAAATGTAAAAGATTGCTAAAAAAGTTGTCCTTATATACTGTAGTTGGTTCACATTTGATTTGGCCTGTGTGTTATACTCACTTCAGATGGCGACAGATATTCAACTTGACTCCATTGAACGTTACAGTGCATCATGATTCATTGAAAATGTCTCTCCTGGAAGAAAGCACAAGGTTTTGTTGTACACAATACACAAATGTAGGTAACTGTAGAGAAGACTGTCAATATAATCGAACATACGTCTTTGTCAAGACTGTCCAAATGGTGTTTTAGCTCCATACCTCCACCACTCTTGGCCGGTAGAATTCAAGGAGCTTGGAAAGATGACTGTCCAGGGCTTCATGAAATCTATTATTTAGGTCCACAGACTCATACACTCCAGAGCAACCTGTTTGAAGAGCATAACATACCAGGGAAGGAATTTTAGGCACAAGGCCACTTTTTATTTTATTTTTATATTTGGACCTTTATTTAACTAGGCAAGTCAGTTAAGAACAAACTCTTATTTTCAATGATGGCCTATGAACAGTGGGTTACCTGCCTGCCTGGTTACCTGCCTGGGCAGAACGACAGATTTGTACCTTGTCAGCTCGGGGGTTTGAACTTGCAATGTTCCGGTTACTAGTCCAACGCTCTAACCACTAGGCTACCCTGCCGCCCCACTTTCCCTCAAGGGGGTGCCTAATCTGCCAGAGCACCAAAACAATCATCCAGGGCACCAAGGACATCAAGCAAAATAGCCAATTACATTGCTACAAAACTCAAAAAGCACTTGTTAAAAACCCTATAAGCATTTCATGTAGGAAAGTGATTAAAATGATCTGTTGCCAATTTCATACCAAAGGGTTACCATGGTAATGGAGCTACAGTACTTATACTGATTTGGGGGAAATATATCTTGATTTTGCCGTTTAAACTGAAACTATCACCGAAAAACTCAGAAGCGTGTGATTAAAATATACATAACTAGGAAACTAGCTAAGTCTCAGTTGGGATCATTTAAAAATGTATCTATGACAGCCTGTGACTGCCACTGCGCTCATTGTTAAATAAAGTTAAGGGATTCAGAGTCAAGCTGTGAAACTAAATGGCAGAAATACTTTGAAAACAACAATGGTTAATAGCCATAAATGTGAGTGAAACGCTTACACTGTATAGAGCTCTGCATTTGTGTGACGTATAAACAGTCAGAGTTTTTACACCCAGCCTAAGAGCACTACAGATAAAATGAATACATTTCTTGAAAGCGTATTACATTAAACTTTTGTAGTTCCTTGTATCCTCTAATCACCTTCATCTCAAAATGCACAAAGGTCTGAAGGGAGACAAGCTCCTGAAGTATGATAAACTGTGTATATTATCGATTTCAACAAACACAGAAAATCTTATTGGACTTTGTGCAGATTTTAGATAAACACTTGTCTGTCTGTGGACAGTGCTGGCCATCTAGATTTGATGTCAATCACACAGGGCTCATCTTCCACAATTTCCTTTCTTCAAAAATAAAAAATAGTTTCCATTATTAAACAATAGGTACAAAATAATTAAGAAGTTCAAACCCACACAACAGTACATGTGCACCAGAGGCAGTTGCACAGACCACTGATTTGAATTCTTGGTTCTGACTTAAAAGTTAAATGAACACATAGATCTTAGCCGATTTAACTTAATTTTGTAAGTTAAGTTAATGTAGAGATTTGTAGTTATCCTGACTTTACATTTAAAGTCAAGACAACTGTTGTCTTCATTTAGTTCATTTGACTTATTGGATCTAATTCGAAAGTTGAGGGAACACATAGTTCATTCCTGATTCAACTTGATTTTATAAGATAAGACAATGTTATGACTTGTAGTTAATATAACATTACATTTTTTGTTAACACAACTGGTATCTTGTTTTAGTATATTTTACTTATTAGTTCTGATTTGAAAGTTTACTGAGAAAATTGTTCTTTGCTAACTGAACTAGATTTTTTTTGAATAGCTTTTGTTGAGTTGAAGTCAACTTAACACATTTTGCAAATTTAGTTGACTTGAATAGATGAAAGAGGTTATTTTGACTTAATCTAAAAACTAAAAACGTTTTTTAGTGTGACCATGTCTTAAAATAATGACTCTTTGCTTATTTGAGCTCTTCTTGCCATAATATGGACTTGGTCTTCTACCAAATAGGGCTACCCTACCCCCTTCTCACAACACAACTGATTGGCTCATTAAGAAGGAAAGAAATTCCACAAATGTACTTTTAACAATACACATGTTAATTGAAAAGCATTCCAGGTGATTAATCTGGTTGAGGGAATGCCAAGAGTGTGCAAAGTTGTCATGAAGGCAAAGGGTGGCTACTTTGAAGAATCTAAAATCTAAAATATATTTTGATTTGTTTAACACTTTTTTGGTTGCTACATGATTCCATATGTGTTATTTCATAGTTTTGATGTCTTCGCTATTATTCTACATTTCAGAAAATAGTAAAAATAAAGAAAAACCTTAGAATGAGTTGGTGTTCTAAAACCTTTGACTGGTAGTGTATGTGAGTATATTACACATGTACGCACCCACGCACGCACACATACACAGGGAAACAGTAAGACTTGTTCGTCCAGATATTTGATTGAATTCTGTGGCCTAAAAAACATTGCTTTGAATGCTCTAGTTTCTGCAACTGTTCTTTTGAGTAGTACACTGCAGACATTATGTTCCAAGCATCACTTTTTGAACAGCATGTCAAATCACATAGAGGTAAATCTAAAGTTGAAATAAATTAAAGGATGGTTTGTTTATCTTCCATACGTCCAGATGGGAGATAAAAAATCACAAGTGCATATGGAGAGATGTGAGGAGACAGTTGTGAGACATGGGCTGGCGTCTCATGCTCAGCAGTATCATTGTTGATGTGTGCTGTTATCAGCCATGGAAAGGGAAAAACATTATTTTCAGCTTACGACCTAGGGCTGGTGGTATTGTCATGCAGGTGAAAGAGGACCCAAAAGCGACTTAACAGAAACAGAGTTTATTTAAGTCCAAACAGGGAATAACAGAAATCCTCTAGACTTGTAGAGGGGAAATAACTGGAGAAGCGGCCACAGACTGCAGGTCGCTTCGGGTAGGCGCAGGCCGTAGTCGACAGAGACACCTGCTCACACGCAGCATCTGATGAAGGCAAAAAAACACGACAGGACAGGGCGATACACAATCACAGCAAAAACACGACAGGACAGGGCGAAACGCAATCACAGCATGGTGAATACAATACAAGGAACCGACGGGACAGGAACGGATCACAAAGGAATAAATAGGGACTCTAATCAGGGAAAGGATCGGGAACAGGTGTGGGAAGACTAAATGATGATTAGGGGAATAGGAACAGCTGGGAGCAGGAACGGAACGATAGAGAGAAGAGAGAGCGAGAGAGTGAGAGAGGGGAGGGGAGAGAGAGGGATAGAAGGAGGGAAAGAACCAAATAAGACCAGCAGAGGGAAACGAATAGCATGGGGAGCACAGGGACAAGACATGATAATAAATGACAAACATGACAGTACCCCCACTCACCGAGCGCCTCCTGGCGCACTCGAGGAGGAATCCTGGCGGCAACGGAGGAAATCATCGATGAGTGAACGGTCCAGCACGTCCCGAGACGGAACCCAACTCCTCTCCTCAGGACCGTAACCCTCCCAATCCACTAGGTATTGGTGACCCCGTCCCCGAGAACGCATGTCCATGATCTTATGTACCTTGTAAATAGGTGCGCTCTCGACAAGGACGGGAGGGGGGAGGGAAGACGAACGGGGGTGCGAAGAAAGGGCTTAACACAGGAGACATGGAAGACAGGATGGACGCGACGAAGATGTCGCGGAAGAAGCAGTCGCACAGCGACAGGATTGACGACCTGGGAGACACGGAACGGACCAATGAACCGCGGAGTCAACTTACGAGAAGCTGTCGTAAGAGGAAGGTTGCGAGTGGAAAGCCACACTCTCTGGCCGCAACAATACCTTGGACTCTTAATCCTGCGTTTATTGGCGGCTCTCACCGTCTGTGCCCTGTAACGGCAAAGTGCAGACCTCACCCTCCTCCAGGTGCGCTCACAACGTTGGACAAACGCTTGAGCGGAGGGAACGCTGGACTCGGCAAGCTGGGATGAGAACAGAGGAGGCTGGTAACCCAGACTACTCTGAAACGGAGATAACCCGGTAGCAGACGAAGGAAGCGAATTGTGAGCGTATTCTGCCCAGGGAGCTGTTCTGCCCAAGACGCAGGGTTTCTGAAAGAAAGGCTGCGTAGTATGCGACCAATCGTCTGATTGGCCCTCTCTGCTTGACCGTTAGACTGGGGATGAAACCCGGAAGAGAGACTGACGGACGCACCAATCAAACGACAGAACTCCCTCCAAAACTGTGACGTGAATGCGGGCCTCTGTCTGAAACGGCGTCTAACGGGAGGCCATGAATTCTGAATACATTCTCAATAATGATTTGTGCCGTCTCCTTAGCGGAAGGAAGTTTAGCGAGGGAATGAAATGTGCCGCCTTAGAGAACCTATCGACAACCGTCAGAATCACAGTCTTCCCCGCAGACAAAGGCAGACCGGTAATGAAGTCTAAGGCAATGTGAGACCATGGTCGAGAAGGAATGGGGAGCGGTCTGAGACGACCGGCAGGAGGAGAGTTACCCGACTTAGTCTGCGCGCAGTCCGAACAAGCAGCCACGAAACGGCGCGTGTCACGCTCCTGAGTCGGCCACCAAAAGCGCTGGCGAATAGACGCAAGAGTGCCTCGAACACCGGGATGACCAGCTAACTTGGCAGAGTGAGCCCACTGAAGAACAGCCAGACGAGTGGAAACAGGAACGAAAAGGAGGTTACTAGGACAAGCGCGCGGCGACGCAGTGTGCGTGAGTGCTTGCTTAACCTGTCTTTCAATTCCCCAGACTGTTAACCCGACAACACGCCCATAAGGAAGAATCCCCTCGGGATCAGTAGAAGCCACAGAAGAACTAAACAGACGGGATAAGGCATCAGGCTTGGTGTTCTTGCTACCCGGACGGTAAGAAATCACAAACTCGAAACGAGCGAAAAACAACGCCCAACGAGCTTGACGGGCATTAAGTCGTTTGGCAGAACGGATGTACTCAAGGTTCTTATGGTCTGTCCAAACGACAAAAGGAACGGTCGCCCCCTCCAACCACTGTCGCCATTCGCCTAGGGCTAAGCGGATGGCGAGCAGTTCACGGTTACCCACATCATAGTTGCGCTCAGATGGCGACAGGCGATGAGAAAAATAAGCGCAAGGATGAACCTTATCGTCAGACTGGAAGCTGGGATAGAATGGCTCCCACGCCTACCTCTGAAGCGTCAACCTCGACAATGAATTGTCTAGTGACGTCAGGAGTAACGAGGATAGGAGCGGACGTAAAACGTTCTTTTAGAAGATCAAAAGCTCCCTGGGCGGAACCGGACCACTTAAAACACGTCTTGACAGAAGTAAGAGCTGTGAGAGGGGCAGCAACTTGACCGAAATTACGAATGAAACGCCGATAGAAATTAGCGAAACCTAAAAAGCGCTGCAACTCGACACGTGACCTTGGAACGGGCCAATCACTGACAGCTTGGACCTTAGCGGAATCCATCTGAATGCCTTCAGCGGAAATAACGGAACCGAGAAAAGTAACGGAGGAGACATGAAAAGAGCACTTCTCAGCCTTTACGTAGAGACAATTCTCTAAAAGGCGCTGTAGAACACGTCGAACGTGCTGAACATGAATCTCGAGTGACGGAGAAAAAATCAGGATATCGTCAAGATAGACAAAAACAAAAATGTTCAGCATGTCTCTCAGAACATCATTAACTAATGCCTGAAAAACAGCTGGCGCATTGGCGAGACCGAACGGCAGAACCCGGTACTCAAAATGCCCTAACGGAGTGTTAAACGCCGTTTTCCACTCGTCCCCCTCTCTGATGCGCACGAGATGGTAAGCGTTACGAAGGTCCAACTTAGTAAAGCACCTGGCTCCCTGCAGAATCTCGAAGGCTGATGACATAAGGGGGAGCGGATAACGATTCTTAACCGTTATGTCATTCAGCCCTCGATAATCCACGCAGGGGCGCAGAGTACCGTCCTTCTTCTTAACAAAAAAGAACCCCGCCCGGCCGGAGAAGAAGAAGGCACTATGGTACCGGCGTCAAGAGACACAGACAAATAATCCTCGAGAGCCTTACGTTCGGGAGCCGACAGAGAGTATAGTCTACCTCGAGGAGGAGTGGTCCCCGGAAGGAGATCAATACTACAATCATACGACCGGTGAGGAGGAAGGAGTTGGCTCGGGACCGACTGAAGACCGTGCGCAGATCATGATATTCCTCCGGCACTCCTGTCAAATCGCCAGGTTCCTCCTGAGAAGTAGGGACAGAAGAAACGGGAGGGATGGCAGACATTAAACACTTCACATGACAAGAAACGTTCCAGGATAGGATAGAATTACTAGACCAATTAATAGAAGGATTATGACATACTAGCCAGGGATGACCCAAAACAACAGGTGTAAACGGTGAACGGAAAATCAAAAAAGAAATAGTCTCACTGTGGTTACCAGATACTGTGAGGGTTAAAGGTAGTGTCTCAAATCTGATACTGGGAAGATGACTACCATCTAAGGCGAACATGGGCGTAGGCTTATCTAACTCTCTGAAAGGAATGTCATGTTTCCGAACCCATGCTTCGTCCATGAAACAACCCTCAGCCCCAGAGTCTATCAAGGCACTACATGTAGCACCCGAACCGGTCCAGCGTAGGTGGACCGACAAAGTAGTACAGGACCTTGATGGAGAGACTTGAGTAGTTGCGCTCACCTGTAGCCCTCCGCTTACAGATGAGCTCTGGCTTTACTGGACATGAATTAACAAAATGTCCAGCAACTCCGCAATAGAGGCACAGGCGGTTGGTGATCCTCCGTTCCCTCTCCTTATTCGAGATGCGAATCCCTCCCAGCTGCATGGGCTCAGTCTCAAAGCCAGAGGAGGGAGATGGTTGCGATGCGGAGCAGGGAAACACCGTTGATGCGAACTCTCTTCCACGAGCCCGGTGACGAAGATCTACCCGTCGTTCTATGCGGATGGCGAGAGCAATCAAAGAGTCCACATCTGAAGGAACCTCCCGGGAGAGAATCTCATCCTTAACCACTGCGTGGAGTCCCTCCAGAAAACGAGCGAGCAGCGCCGGCTCGTTCCACTCACTAGAGGCAGCAAGAGTGCGAAACTCAATGGAATAATCCGTTATGGACCGTTCACCTTGGCATAAGGAAGCCAGGGCCCTAGAAGCCTCCCCACCAAAAACTGAACGGTCAAAAACCCGAATCATCTCCTCTTTAAAGTTCTGGAATTTGTTAGAGCAATCAGCCCTTGCCTCCCAGATAGCTGTGCCCCATTCTCGAGCCCGGCCAGCAAGGAGTGAAATGACGTAAGCAACCCGAGCTCTCTCTCTAGAGTATGTGTTGGGTTGGAGAGAGAACACAATCTCACACTGCGTGAGAAAGGAGCGGCACTCAGTGGGCTGCCCGGAGTAGCAAGGTGGGTTATTAACCCTAGGTTCAGGAGGCTCGGCAGGCCAGGAAGTAACAGGTGGCACGAGACGTAGACTCTGGAACTGTCCAGAGAGGTCGGAAACCTGAGCGGCCAGGTTCTCCACGGCATGGCGAGCAGCGGACAATTCCTGCTCGTGTCTGCCGAGCATGGCTCCTTGGATCTCGACGGCAGTGTAACGAGCGTCTGAAGTCGCTGGGTCCATTCCTTGGTCGGTTCCTTCTGTCATGCAGGTGAAAGAGGACCCAAAAGCGACTTAACAGAAACAGAGTTTATTTAAGTCCAAACAGGGAATAACAGAAATCCTCTAGACTTGTAGAGGGGAAATAACTGGAGAAGCGGCCACAGACTGCAGGTCGCTTCGGGTAGGCGCAGGCCGTAGTCGACAGAGACACCTGCTCACACGCAGCATCTGATGAAGGCAAAAAAACACGACAGGACAGGGCGATACACAATCACAGCAAAAACACGACAGGACAGGGCGAAACGCAATCACAGCATGGTGAATACAATACAAGGAACCGACGGGACAGGAACGGATCACAAAGGAATAAATAGGGACTCTAATCAGGGAAAGGATCGGGAACAGGTGTGGGAAGACTAAATGATGATTAGGGGAATAGGAACAGCTGGGAGCAGGAACGGAACGATAGAGAGAAGAGAGAGCGAGAGAGTGAGAGAGGGAGGGGGAGAGAGAGGGATAGAAGGAGGGAAAGAACCAAATAAGACCAGCAGAGGGAAACGAATAGCATGGGGAGCACAGGGACAAGACATGATAATAAATGACAAACATGACAGGTATTACACAGTGATAGTGGTTAGTATTAATTTACCTAATGTTGGCTAAACCTTGTCTGATTAAAATTAAATAGTGCTGTTTATTGTTCAACATTGGCATGAGTTTTATAGATTTGTACTTTCGTTCATGGATTTAATCTTTGATTGGCCTATATTAACTTGTCTGTAGGAATATAACCAATAAGGACTTTCAACTATGCTGATATACACAGCACTGACTGACTTCATGACCTGAAATCAATCAATCAAATTAATTTATAAAGCCTTTCTTACATCAGCTGATGTCACAAAGTGCTGCACAGAAACACTCCAAACAGCAAGCAATGCAGGTGTAAAAGCACGGTGCCTAGGAAGGCCATAACCTAGGAAGAAACCTAGAGAGGAACCAGGCTATGAGGGGTGGCCAGTCCTCTTCTGGCTGTGCCGGGTGGATATTATAACAGAACATGGTTAAGATGTTCAAATATTCATAGATGACCAGCAGGGTCAAATAATAATAATCACAGTGGTTGTCAAGGGTGCAACAGGTCAGCACCTCAGGAGTAAATGTCAGGCTTTTCATAGCCAATCATTCAGAGAATCTCTCCCGCTCCTGCTGTCTATAGAGAGTTGAAAACAGCAGGTCTGGGACAGGTAGCACGTCCAGTGAACAGGTCAGGGTTCTATAGCCGCAGGCAGAACAGTTGACTGGGGACAGCAAGGAGTCATCAGGCCAGCTAGTCCTGAGGCATGGTCCTAAGGCTCAGGTCCTCTGAGTGAGAGAGAGAGATAGAAAGAAAGAGAGAATTAGAGAGAGCATTCTTAAATTCACACAGGACACTGGATAAGAAATGAGAAATACTCCAGTTACCCTAGCCCCCCGACACAAATTACTGCAGCATCAATATTGGAGGCTGAGACAGGAGGGGTCGGGAGACACTGTGGCCCCGTCCGACGATATCCCCAGACAGGGCCAAACAGGCAAGATATAACCCCATCCACTTTGCCAAAGCACAGCACCCACAACACTTGAGAGATATCTTCAACCACCAACTTACCATCTTGAGACAAGGCCAAGTATAGCCCACAAAGATCTCCGTCACGACGCACCCCTCCTAGGGATGGAATGGAAGAGCACCAGTAAGCCAATGACTCAGCCCCTGTAGTAGGTTTAGAGGCAGAGAATCCAAGTGGAGGGAGGGGAACCGGCCAGGCAGAGACAGCAAGGGCGGTTCGTTGCTCCAGTGCCTTTCCGTTCACCTTCACACTGGGCCAGACTACACTCAATCATATGACCTACTGAAGAGATGAGTCTTCAGTAAAGGCTTAAAGGTTGAGACCGAGTCTGCATTTCTCACATGGGTAGGCAGACCATTCAATAAAAATTGGGCTCTATAGGAGAAAGACCTGCCTCTAGCTGTTTGCTTAGAAATTCTAGGGACAATTAGGAGGCCTGCATCTTGTGACCGTAGCGTACGTGTAGGTATGTACGGCAGGACCAAATCGGAAAGATAGGTAGGAGCAAGCCCATGTTATGCTTTGTAGGTTAGCAGTAAAACCTTGAAATCAGCCCTTGCCTTATCAGGAAGCCAGTGTAGAGAGGCTAGCACTGGAGTAATATGATACATTATTTTGGTTCTAGTCAAGATTCTAGCAGCCATGTTTAGTACTAACTGAAGTTTATTTAGTGCTTTATCCGGGAAAGTAGTGCATTGCAGTAATCTAACCTAAAAGTGACGAACGCATGGATACATTTTTCTGGATTTTTGGACAGTTTCACGTAGATGGAAAAAGCTGTCCTTGAAACAGTCTTGATATGTTCATCAAAAGAGAGATCAGGATCCAGAGTAATGCCGAGGTCCTTCACAGTTTTATTTGAGACGACTGTACAACCATCAAGATGAATTGTCAGATTCAACAGAAGATCTCTTTGTTTCTTGGGACCTAGAACAAGTATCTCTGTTTCGTCCGAGTTTACAAGTAGAACATTTGAGGCCATCCACTTCCTTATGTCTGAAACACAGGCTTCTAGCGAGGGCAATTTTGGGGCTTCCCATGTTTCATCGAAATGTACAACTGTGTGTCATCCGCATAGCAGTGAAAGTTAACATTATGTTTCCGAATGACATCACCAAGAGGTAAAATATATAGTGAAAACAATAGTGGTCCTAAAACTGAGCCTTGAGGAACACCGACATTTACAGTTGATTTGTCAGAGGACAAACCATCCACAGAGACAAACTGATATCTGTCCAACAGATAATATCTAATCCGGCCAGAACTTGTCCGTGTAGACCAATTTGGGTTTCCAATCTCTCCAAAAGAATGTGGTGATCGATGGCATCAAAAGCAGCACTAAGGTCTAGGAGCTCGAGGACAGATGCAGAGTCTTGGTCTGACGCCATTAAAAGGTAATTTACCACCTTCACAAGTGCAGTCTCAGTGCTATGATGGGGTCTAAAGCCAGACTGAAGAGTTTCGTATACGTTGTTTGTCTTCAGGAAGGCAGTGAGTTGCTGCGCAACATCTTTTTCAAAACATTTTGAGAGGAATGGAAGATTCGATATAGGCCGGTAGTTTATAGTTTATATTTTATACGTTTAAAGGTTTGGCTTTTTCAAGAGAGGCTTTATTACTGCCACTTTTAGTGAGTTTGGTACACATCCGGTGGATAGAGAGCCGTTTATTATGTTCAACATAGGAGGGCCAAGCACAGGAAGCAGCTCTTTCAGTAGTTTAGTTGGAATAGTGTCCAGTCTGCAGCTTGAAGGTACTGCTCTGTTCTAACCTGAGTTGTAGGTCAACCTCTTGTACGTTTCTTGGGTCTCTCTGCATCTCTCTCTCTCTCTCTGAATAGAGGGAATGTGTTGTCTCAGAAGGAATTGCTCTGTCCTCTTCCTCTACTGTTGTGACAAAACAGACCAATACCTTCAGGGTTGGGCCCCAGGCGACACAGCAACACTCTCTCCTCTTTGACTAAAGACAGGTCAATATAAACGACCCATAGAGACGGCGTTGCAGTTTGCATGACCACATCACTCCATCAACGATCCACTCACACTACATCTGCCAAGGAAGGTATATTTGATATGCTGATTGCCAACAACACAATTTTCTTAGGTAAAGTAACAAAATATTATGTTGACCATTTTGGTGGAATGGCCCTTTAAGAAACCCCCAAAATATTTGAGGGGTAGTTTCTCTTGGGAATTTGGGAATGTTAATTATAAGCCAACACTATATCCTGGATTTTGACAACAAAGCCTTTTCACATTAATCATGTGTCACATCCTGGCCATAGAGAGTCTTTTATTCTCTATTTTGGTTAGGCCAAGGTGTGGCTAGGGTGGGCGTTCTATGTTCATTTTCTATGTTTTGGATTTCTTTGTTGTTTGGCCTCGTGTGGTTCTCAATCAGAGGCAGCTGTCTATAGTTGTCTCTGATTGAGAACCATACTTAGGTAACGTTTTTCCACTGGGTTGTTGTGGGTAGTTAATTTCTGTTTAGTGTGTTTTGCACCTGAAGGAGCTGTTGTTCTTTTGTTGCTTGTTGTATCGTGTTCAGTTTTACCATTAAAATGATGAACACGTACCACGCTGCGCTTTGGTCCTCACCTTCTTCCACCAATGGCCGTTACAGCATGAGTGACAATACATGAGCAGTCGCTGTGTGATTGTATCTGTGTCAGTTGTTGTATTTTATGTAAAAAAAATAAAAAAATTAACAGTTATTCAAAGCCCCATGGGGATTGATGACCTAGCAATAGAGATTGTGTGGGTGAACATAACTATTGCTAAACTTAAACAAAACATTTTTGTTGTGTTGGTCTTTGTGCAGCATGTGTAAATGTTGGTCCAATCCTCCAGGTGCATGTGCCTAATGTATCAGTGTGACTGCCGGGAGGTAGACAGGGGGCTGCATCTGTTAACAACCATGAAGCTGTTCTTGCTCTCAGCTGCCTAAAAACACAATTCTCTTCTCCCCACCCTCTTTTAATAAAAAATGACTCCTAAAAAATTATTCCGTCTGTACTCTGTTCTCTAAGTTTCTGCTCTAAAAGTCTGTTTGTACTTTGTTGTTGATGATCCCTAGGAGAATCCACAGGAGGCCCCATGGACCTCAGTGGGAACAGAACAACTGGCGCTTGGATGCATTAGCTGCTGAGGCACATGGGAATACGGATGGCAGGCTGTTTGGCTGACACGCCTAAACAGAACTGAGATTCCCCAGTGTGTTGTTGCACTGTCTGGGTACTGATTCAACAGACTGTAGATATCTCTAAAGTCACAATTCTACTACTGGATGTTCAATCCGACAAGGAATGCCATGCTCAGGGAGTGGTGAAGGATCATTATTTTCAATTGAAAGCATCTCTCCCAGTCATTGTCTATTGACTTACGCCTACCTTAAATTGTGTTGTCTTGTGCAGTTTTTGTGACTCAACAAAACAACTATGACCTCTAATGAGGTCACAGAACCATAATGCTCAAGTGAATAAACAGTACAGAATGATGTTGGATGGCATCATGCGATGGAACTTACTGATGCGTAATATAAACAAAAATCAAATCCCATGAAACTTGTTATCCCTGGAAACCTACTTTGGTGGCCATACTGTAGCCTCATTGGGGTTAGTGTGGTAAATACTGTACAGTATGTATACTGAACAAAAATATAAACGCAACATGCAACAATTTCATCGATTTTACTGAGCTAGAGTTCATATGATTAAATCAGTCAAGTGAAATAAATTAATTAGGCCCTAATCTACGGATTACAGATAACTGGAAATACAGATACGCATCTGTTGGTCACAGATAACAAACAAAAAAATGTGCCTCACAATGTGCCTCAGGATCTCATCACGCTATTTTTGCATGCTCCCTCAAAACATCTGTGGCATTGTGTTGTGTGACAAAACTGCACATTTTAAATTGGCCTTTTATTGTCCCCAGGTCCTCCTGTGTAATGATCATGCTGTTTAATCATATTCTTGATATGCCACACCTGACAGGTGGATGGATTATCTTGGCAAAGGAGAAAGGCTCACTAACAGGGATGTAAACATATTTGTGCACACAATTTGAGAGAAATAAGCTTTTTGTGCATATGGAATATTTCTGGAATCTTTTATTTCTGCTCATGAAACATGGGATCAACACTGTTGCGTTCATGTTTTTGTTCACTTTATGTGTGATGTGCAGCACACACCATCTTAATTAATTAGCATGAGGCAGCGCTGGATTCTATGCTGCCATGTCCCTCATCAAATGTCTGTCCTATCAGAGGCACTCTAGCTTGACACTATGCATCTGGGTTTGATCATAGGACAGCTAGACCTATACAGCACAGGGACCTTGGCAACGCTCTCCGACTGGCATTTCCCACAAAAACTGTGCTAGAGGGACACATCTCCTGTACTTCGCTCTTTCTAGACATAGACTATAAGTAGACTCCACTGCGTCTTTATTTGGACAGTGAATAGCACCTTTTAATTTGGCTTTATACACCAGCATTTTGGATTTGAGATGAATTGTTTTAAATGAGGCGGCCATTTTTGTATAATTTAAACGATAAGAAATTATCTTAAAATTGCATGGGAATACACAATGCAGATAATGGTCCTGCTTATGATCTCCAGGGGGAAATGCAGTTCAATCGATCACAGTCATGGATACCAGAAGGCGCTTACCTTACTGCTGTCCCCCACCCACTCAATGTACCTCTCCTCCCCACTTCAGGTGCCACCAGTCATCTCTGGACTTCAAGTCCCACTTCTCATCAATGTGATGGGCTCGTTGCAGTGATGTATAACAGCGTGGTCATAGACGTCGAACAATCTGTTAACAGCCCACTGTTATTTCTCGCTCGTTGCCGATAAAGTGCATGGGTTTGATGCTCTCCTGAACCGTTGGACCAACCGCCCCCCCCCCCCCGTATTCACCCAGTGCCAAGCGGGCACACACATACCAGATGGAAGTAGCCGGGTAGGTGTGGGAGTACTAGAGAGCGGGGGAGGGGGGGGGGTATTGGTGGACGGAGGTAGTTTCTGGCGCCACCTAGGTCCTCTTACTTGCCAATGGGAGCAGGGTTTGACTTCGACAGGGATCCTACCACCAGTTGGGAGGAAATATAAACCAATCGCAATGAGACATAGCCAGCTGTGAGATGTATAACACGCTTCAGACAATTACAGTGGATGTGACTGTACATCAAATCTTGCAATGGTAAAGCGTTTGATATACATTTTCACCAGACACGATCAGTTTCCTACTATTAATTATTGCCTAATATGTTGGCATGAATAACCTTTTTTTTTACCAATTCCAATGTTATAAGCATTTTGCACTGAATCATACAGTATAATGGTTTAAAAGCAGAATTTGTATCATATTACCATTATGTCTACACAGTCGTCACTCCCGTTAAACAACTCTAAATCGCTTTGGGACAGTACTTACTTGCCAATAATGTTGCATAAAAAGTTTGAAAGGTCTGTCATTTTTACCAAACACAGTTAAACGCTTTAAATTGTGATATTCTGCATGAAATAATTGAAAGAAAAAAGTGATTATTTATTAGCATTTAGGCATATATCATGTGAATTAGGCCACATGTGAAATCATTGTCAAAAGCGTAAGAGATACCTTTGCATGTCGGTCTAGATTATTTATGGGTTGATCAAATAAAAATATCTCCAAAGCAATTGCCTGTCTATGGTGCAGGACACCTGCTGGTGTCTTAACTGGTTAGGACAGCTCATGAAGGGGTCCTAAATGTATGTAGACTATGTGTGACTCTTATGGTTAAAGAGTCATGTTTGTATTTTTTTACCCATAAGAGTACAAGTAAATTGTCTCTATGCTCAGCACTTATGACCAATCGTCTACTCTGAGACGCTTTGTGGATAAGGGCCCAGCTCTCAGACTGTGAAGGAAGAGGTCGTTGCCCTCATCCGTGAGATGCACGCCATCCCTACGGTACCGCCCAGGGACCCAGTGCTTTATGACAGAGAGGCTGATTGTGGGCATGGGCCTGTCACAGAGAATTGCAAACACCAGCTAGTTGACAGAGCACTGGGCCATCTCTATGTGCTTGATGTCCTCCTCCTACTGGAATATCCAACTCCTCCACTCTTTGATGTCAGAGTATACTACCTTTGTCCTAGGGAACATTCGGATGGCTCCTTTCAAATCAGCTCACATCTGATGCACCAGGGCTGTCCCATTTGTGTGTCCCAAGTCATTACCACCGAGGTGGATGACTATGATATATTCACACCTCGCCTAGGCAAACCCTTCCATTGAGAACAGCTCATCCATACATTGTGTAATCACACAGTAAATATTTTCTTCAGTCTTTTTTTCATTTGTTTCCTTGCTCTCGACAATCTGCTTTGAGCAATGATCATTTTGGTTATGAGCTGGGATCTTATCAATAAATAAACGCATGACATTGTGAGAGTTCACAGGGGGAACATGTGCTAAGCTGTATTATAACGTATAATAACGTAGCATAATCACTTTCTGGTGTAAAGACCGTGGGAATGAAAAAAAAAATGTTTTAAGTGAGAAAAGGCAAGGAAATTCACATGAGCACCACAATGCCTATTCCACCCATGCACACTAATTTAACGTATTACAGTAGCTACAATATATAAACAAAAGGGTGTGGACACCCCTTCAAATTGGTGGAGTTGACTATTTCAGCCACACCCGTTGCTGACAGGTGTATAAGATTGAGCACACAGACACGCAATCTCAATAGACAAACATTGGCAGTAGAATGGCCTTACAGAAGCTCAGAGTCTTTCAAAGTGGCACGGTCATAGGATGCCACCTTTCCAACAAGTAAATTCATAAAATGTCTGCCCTGCTAGAGCTGCCCTAGCCAATCAGCTGTTATTGTGAAGTGGAAAACGTCTATGAGCAACAATGGCCTTCCTCACCCGAAGGGTAGGCCGCACAGGATGCCACCTTTCCAACAAGTAAATTCATAAAATGTCTGCCCTGCAGGCTAAAAAGAGCTGCTTCATTTGGGAAACTATAATTTTCCAATGTATTCTATTTCATTCCATGATATTGTGGTTACAAAATATATACATTTTTACTGTGATTATGGCACGGAAATATAAGAGAATCTGCTAGGCTAAATGAACAAACTGGAAGGAAACAAAGGCTTTTTTCTAAAAGTGTTTGCATTAAATAAGGATTTTTTTGGTTTCATTAATATTTAATTATATGTAATGCTTTGTATTTATTTCATTTTATACAGCCTAATGCTAAATTTATAGGCATGCTGTTGAAGTGGTGTTGTTGAAATTCTGAATGGTCCTGCCATACTGTAGCGTGTCACAGTTGCTTCACAAATGATTTCTTAAATGGCAAGCTATAGCCTTGAAATAACAATAATAACAGCCTAAATAATGTATTTATGTTCCTTCTTGGGCGACCTTGCTTGCTAGTATGTTGTTTAACAGCCTGTTGAACATCAATTGAAAGTGACAGAATCACAAATTACTTCCCAAGCAAAGTAAAAAAATGTGTCTCCACGGTTATAGAATGTTGTAGCATTACCTCTGAATGTCATAGAGACAAACCAAAGATATCCCATATGCAATGAAGTTTGTTACAGCTTGTTTCTAGCATAAAGCATTCCGGACCAAAGTGTCATTATAGATCACTTTTTATAATCAGGTCCATAAAAAACAATCTTAAGCTAACAAGGGTAGGCCTGTGTCTTTAGACATATTTTCTTTAACACATAGCCACAATATCTTCACATAGCAGCTCAATTCAAGCTCTGGTTTTAATTCACACTAAGCCTTTCACTGACACTGAGATATTTAAGGAAATGGCTGGCATGGATAGTAGACTATAATTTCGCCTGCCAAACAGGTAGGCCTACCTCTGATTTCTAGAATGGCAAGAAATAGGCTCCAACACAAAGCCCTCGTTAGTAGCCTGAAGTCAAATTAAAACGAAGACTGAAAATAGGCCTGCTTGAATTAGCCTAATTTCTGCACCCATGCTCTGTCCATTTCCGCGGCTGTCATTTCATAGTAATGTAAGTTATTTAAATTGCTTGAATATGTCTTATTGTCGAGGTGAATAACTCTGATAAATTGCTTTATTATGAGCAGTGAAACAGTTTTTATTCAGATCAATTATAGTAGTAGCAAACTTCCCTCTGGTCCCCATCTTCGCTCTCCCCCTTTCAAACTGAACAGGACATTTGTAGGTCTAGTCTGCACGCACAGATATTGAATTTTCTTGGGGGTGCAAATACAAAAATATTTTGGGAAGAAGCCTTTGGTTGGCAGCACCAAAGGGTTTACATCAGCAAGAGCAGGGCAGGCTGGTGCTCATGATTGGGAACACCTATCCATTGCAGTGGCATAATGCAGTGTAGCCTATACAAGCAGCGCAAAAACTCAGGAACGAAGTAAGTTTTCTTAGAAATATAACTTTGCCCTGTGCTTCTCCGAGCATGCTCGTTTTCTAGCCTAGGTCTATAGTCTCTAGCATGGGCTATGGATCGTTTGATTGAGACCACACTAGGCGCACTTGATATTGTGCACCCAGCAGAGAATCAGGGATGATGGGCACACATCGAGATATAATAAGCAACTAATTCTAAAACACTGAGCAATATGATATTTCATCGATTTCAAATTACCCTCCCCTGGACTAAATAAAGGAATACATAACCCTCCCCGACTGAAAAAGAATGACCCTCCACTATTTTCCTCTGGTTAACTATTGTTTAGATTTCGACTGCTTCCTAACTTGCTAATGTTATTATCCATGTTCTTTGCTGTTGCTATTGTTGGTATGCCATGAGCAGATCATCTCATTTCTGATGTGTTAGTCAGTCCCACCCTTCTTTTTCAGAGATACAATTCCATGTCACAAGAGCTCTCAATACGTTTTCATTGGATCTGCAAACTGTTAAATTGTGTCGTTTGAAGCATATTGCTGAAATTTCATGGACAGTTTGCAGATCCACTGGAAATGTATTGAGAGGTCTTGTGTCAGCGAATCGTACAGCTGAAATAGCTAGATATACAATACATTTACACACCCCTTCAAATTAGTGGATTTGTCTATTTCAGCTGACAGGTGCATAAAATAGAGCACACAGCCTTGCAATCTCCATAGACTAATATTGGCAGTAGAATGGCCTTACTGAAGAGCTCAGTAACTTTCAACGTGGCACCGTCATAGGATGCCACCTTTCCAACAACACAGTTAATCACATTACTGCACTGCTAGAGCTGCCTCGGTCAACTGTAAGTGCTGTTATTGTGAAGTGTAAAGTCTGCGAAGTGGTAGGCCACACAAGTTCACAGAATGGGACCGCCGATTGCTGAAGCGTGCAGTGCGTAAAAATCATCTGTCCTCAGTTGCGGTACTCACTACCGAGTTTCAAACGGCCTCTGGAAGCAACGTCAGCACAATGACTATTCGTCGGGAGCTTCATGAAGTGGGTTTCCAAGGCAGAGCAGCCGCACACAAGTTTAAGATCACCATGCGCAATGCCAATCGTCGGCTGGAGTGGTGTAAAGCTCGCCGCCATTGGACTCTGGAGCAGTGGAAACGGGTTCTCTGGAGTAATGAATCACGCTTCACCATCTGGCAGTCTGACGAACAAATCTGTGTTTGGAGGATGCCAGGACAACACCCCCAGCCCAAATGCAAAGTTTGGTGGAGGAGGAATACTGGTCTGGGGTTGTTTTTCATTGTTCGGGCTAGACCTCTTAGTTCCAGTTTAGGGAAATCTTAACGCTACAGCATACACTGACATTCTAGACTATACTGTGCTCCCAATTTTGCAGCAACAGTTTGGGGAAGAGCATTTCCTATTTCAGTCATGCCCTGTGCACAGAGCGAGGTCCATACAGAAATGGTTCGTCAAGATCAGTGTGGAAGAACTTGACTGGCCTGCACAGAGCCCTGACCTCAACTTCATCGAATGCCTTTGGGATCAATTGGAATCCCAACTGCGTGCCAGGCCTAATCGCCCAACATCAATGCCCGACCTCACTAATGGTCTTGTGGCTGAATGGAAGCAAGATCCGCAGCAATGTTCAAACATCTAGTGGAAACCCTTCCCAAAAGAGTGGAGGCTGTTGTATCAGCAAAAGGGGGACCAACTCCATATTAATGCACAAGATTTTGGAATGAGATGTTTGACGAGCAGGTGTCCACATGCTTTTGGTCATGTAGTGTATGTGAAACTATGTGACAGACCTCAACACATCTCTTTCTCCCTGCTTGGAACAAGGCTCCTCTACAGGGTGTGCGTCATCTCTCTCTCTTCCACAATTACTCCTGAATGGCTTGTGCATTGTCTTTCTGACAGGCAACCGGACAAGCTGCTTTGCACGATTATAACAGTGCGAAAATCCCACTCCTCTGCACGCCCCAACATGCCTGCTATTCATTCCTCAAATCGATGTTCATGTTTAATTTTAAACTGTGAAAATGTTGAGTAAATGTGAGCACAGAGAAACATGACTTGACGACATGTCCCTCATGCCCATTTACGAGTGGAAACAGTTTATTTTTCCAGTCTCTAATTCCTATCCTGTTGTTGACATGTATGGAATGTATATCACCAGCCAAGTTAGGAAGAAATGAATCCATATTTTTTGTCATTTGCTATGTAGGCTCCAGTAGATAGGTGCTGAATGCTCTAGCCCCAGGGTGTGATTACCATAGGCCGTTGTAATGAATATGATGGAAGGCAGGGCGCTTGAATAGAAATGTCTCAAAACAAACAATGCCTCACAATGATGGGGTGCAAAGAACTGAACTAAATAGTGTGTGTAAATGACATACAGGTGTGTGAACAGGTGATCAGAATTCAGTTGATTGGGATCTGGAGAGAGCTGCATTCAGGGGATCACCAGTGGGGAGAACAAGTATTTGAAACACTGCCGATTTTGCAGGTTTTCCTCCTTACAAAGCATGTAGAGGTCTGTAATTATTATCATAGGTACACTTCAACTGTGTGAGACGGAATATAAAACAAAAATCCAGAAAATCACATTGTATGATTTTTAAGTAACTAATTTGCATTTTATTGCATGACATAAGTATTTGATCACCTACCAACCAGTAAGAATTCCGTCTCTCACAGACCTGTTCGTTTTTCTTTAAGAAGCCCTCCTGTTCTCCACTCATTACCTGTATAAAAGACCTGTCCACACACTCAATCAAACAGACTCCAACCTGTCCACAATGGCCAAGACCAGAGAGCCGTGCAAGGACATCAGGGATCAATTGCAGACCTGCACAAGGCTGGGATGGGCTACAGGGCAATAGGCAAACAGCTTGGTGAGAAGGCAACGACTGTTGGCACAATTATTAGAAAATGGAAGAAGTTCAAGATGGCAGTAAATCACCCTCGGTCTGGGGCTCCATGCAAGATCTCACCTCGTGGGGCATCACTGATCATGAGGAAGGTGAGGGATCAGCCCAGAACTACACGGCAGGACCTGGTCAATGACCTGAAGAGAGCTGGGACCACAGTCTCAAAGAAAACCATTAGTAACACACTAAAACGTCATGGATTAAAATCCTGCAGTGCACGCAAGGTCCCCCTGCTCAAGCCAGCGCATGTCCAGGGCCGTCTGAAGTTTGCCAATGACCATCTGGATGAACCAAAGGAGGAATGGGAGAAGGTCATGTGGTCTGATGAGACAAAAATAGAGCTTTTTGGTCTAAACTCCACTCGCCGTGTTTGGAGGAAGAAGAAGGATGAGTACAACCCCAAGAATACCATCCCAACCATGAAGCATGGAGGTGGAAACATAATTCTTTGGGGATGCTTTTCTGCAAAGGGGACAGGATGACTGCACCGTATTGAGGGGAGGATGGATGGGGCCATGTATTGCGAGATCTTGGCCAACAACCTCCTTCCCTCAGTAAGAGCATTGAAGATGGGTTGTGGCTGGGTCTTCCAGCATGACAACGACCCGAAACACACAGCCAGGGCAACTAAGGAGTGGCTCCGTAAGAAGCATCTCAAGGTCCTGGAGTGGCCTAGCCAGCCTCCAGACCTGAACCCAATAGAAAATCTTTGGAGGGAGCTGAAAGTCCGTATTGCCCAGCGACAGCCCTGAAACCTGAAGGATCTGGAGAAGGTTTGTATGGAGGAGTGGGCCAAAATCTGGTCAAGAACTATAGGAAACGTATGATCTCTGTAAATTCAAACAAAGGTTTCTGTACCAAATATTAAGGTCTGCTTTTCTGATGTATCAAATACTTATGTCATACAATAAAATGCTAATTAATTACTATAAATCATACAATGTGATTTTCTGGATTTTTGTTTTAGATTCCATCTCTCACAGTTGAAGTGTACCTATGATAAAAATTACAGACCTCTACAAGTAGTTCTCCCCACTGTATGTGTTTGAGAGTGTGAGTTGGAAGCAGACGTTACAGCCTTCTTTCTATTCCTGGAGCTCTCGCTCTTATAAAAGATCACAGCTCTCATCGAGTTGTCAGTCGCCAAGGTGAAAGAGAAAATGTAATCCCTTTGTAAATGAATAAATTAACACTGTTGAGTACATTGCCTGGATGTTATGTTGTCTGCAGTGCAGTGACAAAATCTCAGAAGTACAAAACGATCATGGATCAGACATATGGAAAACCCCATTTGATCAATGTTTGCTATTTGAATTGTTTGCAGATTTAGTTAGGCCTCTCTCTTATGAGAGAGGGGTGGTCAATTCTTCACCACTGAGTTCGTTTAGAAGAATTTTGTCCAATTCACTCTGTTGTGTCACCACAGGCTTCTGCAGCTAGCCTGATTCAAAACTTTTTTCCCTCTATTTTCCCTCCTTTTCATCACCATTAAATGGTAGTGGCAGATCAACTTTGTAATGTAGTGTTTGATTTGGTTCAGGGGTGTCATGCACCTATTATTTTAGAGGGGACACAGAGTGCGTGAGAATGAAGTGGGGTCGCTCCGGAAGGGGGCCTTCCCCTGAAAGTATTTGAATTTAGCATTTTTCAAACACATGAAACAGCTTTCTCCTGCAATATAGAGCCATAATCATCGTTTTAAAAATGCATATTTTTCTGCGTATATTATCTAAGCAGTTCTCTTTACCTGTAGGTGTTAAGTATGTATATTCTGCAATCTACTACATCTTGCCTATGCCGCTTGGTCATCGCTCATCCATATATTTATATGTATATATTCTTATTCCATCCCTTTGGATTTGTGTGTATTAGGTAGTTGTTGTGTGAATTGTTAGATTTCTTGTTAGATATTACTGCACTGTCGGGAACTAGAAGCACAAGCATTTCACTACCCTCGCGTTAACATCTGCATGTGACCAATAAAATTGATTTGATTTAAGTACAAATGCCACACTGGTATATAATATCAAACCCCAAAATTTAAGCAATTTGAAAAAAAAACATCTAAAGTCTAAGATAGCTAGCCAAGCTACTCCAACTTAGATGATTGCCTAAAATAGTTATGAGGTTGGGAACCTATCTAGCTGGCTAGCTAAAGCCAACTTTATAAAATTGCTATGTGGCTAGTATTACAGAAACAAATAAATATGTTTGTTTCATTTATTCATCAATAGGCAAATCTGAGGGGGCACGTGGGGGCATGTGTACTTGTGTTCCCCTATGGGCATGACTCCTCATTTGTGTTCACAGTAGGTTGCTCAGATGTTCTGACGTCATATCGCCTTTCTGTAGGTCGGCGGTAAAACGTCCTCCTCAGCGGCTGCCACAAATGATCAATATGTAGGATGTTCACCCACTCTGTCCAGGGTTGGTGAAAACGCGCTTTGGTGATGAAATTTCACTTCCATATGTTGTGAAAATACATTTTACACGTTCTGAATCATTCAGTGGGGTCTTTCTCTAACATTAACATTGTAGCCAAAAAGTTTCTCGTAACAACTTTTGAGGATTTTACATTTTGTGGTAGTCGTCTTCTAAGATGTTCACACAGGTCGCAGAAATAAAATTAGCATGACATGAGCTGAAATAAATGTAAAAAGCTTTGAAAATAGAAGCTTGATACATGTTCAGTTTTCCGTTGACATTTCGTTTTTAGTTTTTGTGAGACATCTTTGGAAAAAAAATGGAATTTCAAATGAATATGAAAATACTATGTCAAAAGTAGGGGCATGCATGTGAAAATCAGTCAGTAACTGGTGTGACCACCATTTGCCTCATGCTGCGCGACACATCTCCTTCGCATAGAGTTGATCAGTCTGTTGATTGTGACCTGTGGAAGGTTGTCCCACTCCTCTTCAATGGCTGTGTGAAGGTGCTGGATATAGGTTGGAACTGGTACACGTTGTTGTACACATCGATCCAGAGCATCCCAAACGTGCTCAACGTGTCACATGTATGGTGAGTATTCAGACCATGGAAGAACTGGAATATTTTCAGTTCGGAGAAATTGTGTACAAATCCTTGTGACATGGGGCAGTGCATTATCATGCTGAAACATGAGGTGATGGCGGCGGATGAATGGCACAAGGATCTTTGTGCATTCAAATTACCATAAATAAAATGCAATTGTGTTCATTGTCTGTAGCTTAAGCTTGCCCATACAATAACCCCAGCGCCACCATGGGGAACTCTTTCCACAACATTGACATCAGGAAACCACTTGCCCACACAACACCATACACTCTATGCTGTCTGCCATCTGCCCGGTACTTCTCCAGCGTGCCAGTGGACATCGAAGGTGAGCGTTTGCCCACTGAAGTCGGTTACAACGCCGAACTGAAGTCAGGTGAAGACCCTGTTGAGGACGATGAGCACGCAGATTAGCTCCCCTGAGACAGTTTCTGACAGCTTGTGTATAAATGATTTTGTTGTGCTAACCCAAGGTTTTAGACACTCCCACAGGTTGAAGAAGAGGTCCTGGGCTGGCGTGGTTACACGTGGTCTGCAGTTGAGAGGACAGTTGACGTACAGCCAAATTCTCTCAAATGACGTTGTGGACTTTCCTGCTTTCATCATAATTACACCCTCCCTCAAAACTTGAGACATCTGTGGCATTTTGTGTGACAAACAGAACATTTTAGTGGCCTTTTATTGTGCACTGGTCGTGCTGTTTAAAAGACCAATTAGTGACAGCAGAATTTGGCTGCCCGTTTAAATGCACCCAAAGACATGCATCTAAAAATATGTATTGTTAAAAAAATATTATGACAATCAGGGAGCAATACATTGTTGCAAATGTATTTGTTTGTTCATAAATGTTCTGAAATACACAAAAGGACAATTTTGTTGTCACTACAAGCTAGATTGAATGAATTGATTTCAATGTACTCTTGATAGTAAATCAATCATTGTAAATATAAAGTCATTTTAAAATGGAGATAAGCTTCACTAAATCTGAACTTTATCTGTACGTACTGGGCTATATTAAGTTGACATATTTTATTAGTCTAATAATTTTGTTTAGTTAGAACAGCAACCTGTGGCAAGCTTGTCTGTTATGCCATTAATAATATAACACTTTTTTATGGGTTTTTTACCACCAGCCAAACAGTTTGAGAACTCTGTGTTACAATAACTCAATATGAAGTAGGCTTGACTTAAGAGCATGTTGATTGAACAAGGATTGTAAATGGTTAACTCTTTCAATGTGGCTTTAGATCAGATAACTCACACTTTAATGTTGTTTCAACTTGTTATTTCCAGTCATCTTCTTGCGTGGCCTTTTTCAAGCTCAGAACACATAACATGTCACAATATACATTTTTTAATGTAAACTGTAAATGTAGTTATGATAACTGTAATATTAGTTCAAATAACAACATGTGAAATTAATTCAACAAAAAATGGTTGGTTGTACTGACATGTGGACTTAAATGTTTTTTTTTTATTTGTTAAAATAAATTTTGCATTGTTGACATAATAAATGTTTAAGTTGATTCAAATAATAATATTAAATTAACCATTTATTGTTAGTCAAAATAAATGTAATAAAAGCTAGGATAATGTGAAGTATGAAGTACACTCAGCTTGAAAAATGCCATGCAATTAGATCCCTGGAAATAATAAGTTGAAACAATATTTTTTTTTACAGTGGCCAATAGGGAATATTTCTAGAAGTTTCTTCAAGAGCAGTCGCAAAAACCATCAAGCGCTATGAGGAAACAGAAGAGCCAGAGTTACCTCTGCTGCAGAGGACAAGTTCATTAGTTACCAGCCTCAGAAATTGCAGCCCAAATAAATGCTTCACGGAGTTCAAGTATCAAACATCTCAATGTCAACTGTTTAGAGGAATCAGGCCTTCATGGTCGAATTGCTGCAAAGAAACCACTACTAAATGACACCAATAGGATGAAGAGACTTGCTTGGGCCAAGAAACATGAGGCAATGGACATTAGACAGGTGGAAATGTGACCTTTGGTCTGGAGTTTTTTAAATTTGAGATACGCCATCCCATCTGGTTTGGGCTTAGGGGAACGATCATTTGTTTTTCAACAGGATGATGGCCCAACACACCTCCAGGCTGTGTAAGGGCTGTTTTACCAAGAAGGAGAGTGATGGAGTGCTGCATCAGATAACCTGGCCTCCACAATCCCTTGATCTCAACCCAATTGAGATAGTTTGGGATGAGTTTGAACTCAGAGTGACAGAAAGCAGCCAACAAGTGCTCAGCATAAGCTGTCATGAAGGCAAAGGGTGGCTACATAAAGAATCTAAAATATATTATGATTTGTTAAACACTTTTTTGGTTACAACATGATTCCATATGTGTTATTTCATAGTTTTGTCTTCACTATTATTGCACAATGCAGAAAATAGTAAAAATAAATAAAAACCCTTGAATGAGTGTCCAAACTTTTGACTCAATTGACCAACGTGGGAATTGAACCCACAGCCATGGCATTGCAAGCTCCATGCTCTACCAACCGAGCCCCATTTTCTTATTAAACAACAAATGGGACTGTCAGTTCGTAAAACTGTTCCATAACATTGATTATTTTCCTTGTTCCTTGATTATATTCCTCACCCCTCATTCCAGCTTTACCTTGTGAAGATGTAAAACTCATGGCAATGTAAAAACTAGTTGAATTAATTTAGACCCCTCCAGACGTGAACCTGTCATGCGAGGTGAAGACCTGTGCTGCCTTCCGAGCTGGTAAACCTTGTGCTGCTTGTGTCCTCTGGTAGAAAGACAAGTCAGATTCTGACAGTCATGTATTAGCTGGTAATGAGGGCCCTCTACAACAGAGGAGGCTCAACCTGCAACACAGAAATGTAAAGGTCACACTCACAGAGATCTGTCACAAACTTGTTAAAAGGTCAATGTTGATGTGAGGCATTCTTCAGCTCCAAATGTCTCTGGATTGTTGGATTAAGAAATGGCTAAATATGTGATTGAAGAAAGAACACATTGTACAAGAACACTTGGTTATTCAGGACACTGTCATAAGGGGTAATATAATTCAAGATGAAGTATTTTTACACTTTTCTTCGGGAATACTTGATGAGTTTGCCTTCTCCATTTAATGTTCTGGAATGGCAACATATGCAGTGTGCCTCCTTGCAGGGCAGGAAGAAAGATTTTTTTCTCCCAAATATGTAAACACATCTCCGGGCCAATGTGTGACGAATGTTATATCCCAGGTTTGTAAGGCACCTGTAATAACAGGATGTCAATCCTCAACGCCTGTGGGATATGTCATCTGGGAAAGAATATGCAGGAGCTGTCCTCGTCCCTGCATGTCAGTGTCATCTCTGAAGCACATGGTTCTTATTAGCAGTCTGGCAAGAACAGTTTATTTCCAAGAATGAGACACAATGCTCCCAATTCACCCCTTGTCAGACCCACTCAAACAGGTGGAAGCTGGCTGAGTAAAAACCATTGGTCCCCCAGCCGGCAGGTCTTTCATGGATTTTCCAACCTTACTCACCAGATGATGAATTCGATATAATAAATAGTGCACCACTATTAATTTGAGTTAACCAATTTAAAGTGATGAAAAAGTAATATACTGTAGCTGGTGCTGAATGATTTTTGGGGGAATTGCAGAGAAGAGGGGACATGTACATTATCACATATTGGTGCAATATCACTTACTGTTGAGTGTTTGACTGAGCTCTCACTGTCTTACAGAAAGCCAACCAATTCATGAGAATATGTGCCTATTGTGGTTCCTTTACAGCCACCTGGGAGTTTTTATGAGCTGTTGTCAACGTTAAACAGCTACTTATTCATATGTAATGAATAGCTGCACTGGACAGAGGAGGCTGAAGTAAAGAGTCGGGAATAATGTTACTAAACTAATGGCTTCCTAGGACGAGTTTATCCACTTACAAATCTCACTTAATCCGGACACATGGACCTGTCCTGGGGCTATAGATGGAAGCCAAGCTGAAAAAGCTATGTTTCTCTGTGTCATTTCAACTCCTTCAGTCAGACAGAGATGGTCATCTCACTTCACGTCCTTAGGAAACTATGCATTATTTCTTACATTGTTAGCCCAGAAAATCTTAAGTGTTATAAGAGCGAGGTCAATTTACCAGGAATACGACTTTTCCGAAGCGGATCCTTGTTCGAGCCTCCAATCTGGACATTGGTTCTAATACCAGAGGCCGACCCAAAACAACTCCGTCGCCGCAGGAGAGGCAGATTGTAACATTCTGTCTCTCCTGTGTGATTGTAACATTCTCTGATTCACAGAAACATTGCTCACTCGAGAAATGTTGTCAGCCCTGACTCTATGTAAACTGGAAACCATACACACTGAAGCTGCATTCATTGTTGCTGGGGATTTTAACAAAGCTAATTTGAGAACAAGGTTACCTAAATTTTACCAGCACATTGTTGTTGCACCCGCTCGAGCAAAACTTTGGACCACTGCTACTCTAACTTCCGCAATGCATACATGGCCCTCACCTGGGCAAATCTTACCAGGACTCCATCTTGACTCCATCTTGTTGCTCCCCTCCTATAGGCAGAAACTAAAACAGGTCGCGCCCGTGCTTAGGTTGAATCCAAAGATGGTCTGACCAATCGGATTCCACACTTCACAATTGCTTTGATCACGCTGACTGGGATATGTTCTGGCTAGCCTCAGACAATATCATCGACGTATACGCTGACTCTGTGAGTGAGGAAGTGCATTGGAGATGTTGTACCCACTGTGACTATTAAAACCTTCCCTAACCAGAAACTGTGGATTGACGGCAGCATTCGTGCAAAACAAAGTGCAAACCACCACATTTAATCATAGCAAGGTGGTTAGAAACATTGACCGAATACAAACAGTGTAGCTATTCCTTCCGCAATGCAATCAAACAAGCAAAGGGTCAGTATAGAGATAAAGTAGACTCGCAATTCAAAGGCTCAAACACAAGAAGCATGTGGCAGGGTATACAGACTATCACAGATTACGAAGCGAAAACCAGCCCCGTCGCGGACATCGAAGTCTCGCTACCAGACAAATTCAACGTGCTTTGAGGACAATACAGTGCTACCAATATATGTAGGCTCTCCTTCAACGTAGTCGAAGTGCGTTATCCCATCGCTGGGCCAGACGGTGCCCTCAGAGCATGCGCAGACCAGCTGGCTGGTGTGTTTACGGACATATTCAATCAATACCTATCCCAGTCTGCTGTTCCCATATGCTTCAAGATGGCCACCTTTTTTTCCTGTTCCCAAGAAAGCTAAGATAACTGAACTGAATGACTATCTCCCTGTATCACTCACTTCTGTCATCATGAAGTGCTTTGAGAGACTAGTCAAGGAGCATATCACCTCCACCCTAACTGATAGCCTAGACCCAATAAAACCACAGATGATGCAATCGCCATCACACTGCACACTGCCCTATCCCATCTGGACAAGAGGAATTCCTATGTAAGAATGCTGTTCATTGACTACAGCTTAGCAGTCAACACCATAGTACCCTCCAAGCTCATCATTAATCTCAAGACCTGGGTCTCGACTCTGCCCTGTGCAACTGGGTCCTGGACTTTCTGACAGGCCGCCCCTGGTGTTGAAGGCAGGAAACAACATCTCTCGCCCCGCTGATCATCAACACTGGAGCCCCACAAGGGTGCGTTCTCCCATGACTGCGTGGCCATGCACGCCTCCAACTCAATCATCAACTTTGCAGACGACACTACAGTGGTAGGCTTGTTTTCCAACAATGACGAGACCGCCTACAAGGAAGAGGTGAGGGCCCTCAGAGTGTGGTTTCAGGAAAATAACCTCTCACGCAACGTCAACAAAATAAAGAGGTGATCGTGGACTTCAGGAAACAGCAGAGGGTGCACCCGCCTATCCACATTGACGGGAAGGTAGTGGAGAAGGTGGAAAGGTTTAAGTTCCTCTGCGTACACATCACGGACAAACTGAAATGGTCCACCCACACTGACAGCATGGTGAAGAAGGTGCAACAGCGACTCTTCAACCTCAGGAGGCTGTAGACATTTGGCTTGTCATCTAAAACCCTCAGAAACTTCTACAGATGCACAATCGAGAGCATCATGTCGGGCTGTATCACTGCCTGGTACGGCAACTGCAAGACTCCTCAGAGGGTAGTCCCGTCTGCACAACACATCACCGGGGGCAAACTACCTGCCCTCCAGGGCACCTACAGTACCTGATGTCACAGGAAGGCCAAAAAGATCATCAAGGACAACAACCACCCGAGCCACTGCCTAGCACCCCGCTATCATCCAGAAGGCGAGGTTAGTACAGGTGCATCAAAGTTGGGACCGAGAGACTGAAACACAGCTTCTATCTCAAGGCCAACAGACTGTTAAACAGCCATCACTAACATAGAGAAGCTGCTGCCAACACAGACTCAAATCACTGGCCACTTTAATAAATTTATTTAACAATGGTATCACTAGTCACTTGTAATAATGCCACTTTAATAATGTTTATATATCCTACATTACTCATCTCTTATATTCTTATGGATAGGGGGCAGTGTTCGGCAGTTTGGATGAATGAAGTGTCCAAAGTAAACTGCCTGTTACTCAGGCCCAGAAGCTAGGATATGCATATCATTTGTAGTATTGGATGGAAAACACTGAAGTTTGCAAAACTGTCAAAATAATGTCTGTGAGTATAACAGAACTGATATAGCAGGCAAAACCCGAGGAGAATCCATCCAGGAAATTTTGTTTTTGATCTCACCACTCATTATAATGACTGTCTATGGGAATATGAATGGATACCTCTCAGATTGCAGTTCCTAGGGCTTCCAGTAGATGTCAGTCTTTAGAAAGAGTTTCAGGCTTGTTTTTCTAAGTGGCTCCCATTTTGGCTGTAATGATGTGGTGCGCGTCGGTGAGGTCGTGCACTTCGTTATTGTCACGAATATTACCGAAGGTGACTCCCCTTCTTGATCGGGTGGCGCTCGGCGGTCGTCGTCGCCGGTCTACTAGCTATCGCCGATCCGTTGTTCTGTGTTCGTTTAGTTTTGTCTAATTGGTAGCACCTGTTTCTAGTTTGGTTGTTAGGATAGGGTTATATATAGTCTGTTCAGCCCGCTTCTGTTTCGTGTGGGCTTGTTCTCCTGTTTCCTTGTTTGAGTGTATTTTTGTTGGCATTTTGGGTTTCACGCTGTCCGTTTATATTTCTGTTCATTTGTGTTTCAACTTTTGTACATGTTATGTTTCCAGGACATTAAAGCGTGTTGTTTTTCCCACATCCTTTGCTCTCTGCGCCTGACTCCACACCTCTTCACCCATTTACTCCTAACAGTTATTTATCTCCGGTAATGAACATACTATTCTCCGCCTTAAATTTGATCATTTAATGACATATTAGGGTACCTGAGGATTGATTAGAAACTTTGTTTGACTTGTTTGGATTAAGTTTATTGGTAACTTTCGGGATTCATTTGTATGCATTTTGAATGAGGGAAACCGGTGTATTAATGAGTCAAGCGCCCCAACTAAATGTACTTTTTTGGGATATAAAAGACTTTTTGAAAAAAGGACCATTTGTTATGTATCTGGGATCCTTGGGATTGCAAACCAGAGGAAGATCTTCAAAGATAAGTGATTTATTTTATCGCTATTTCTGACTTCGGTGACGCCTCTGCTTGGTTGGAAAATGTATGTAATGCTTTTGTATGCATTGCGCTGTCCTCAGATAATCGTATGGTGTGCTTTCGCCGTAAAGACTTTTTGAAATCGGACAAAGCGGCTGGATTAACAAGAAGTTAAGCTTTTAAACAATGTATGACACTTGTATTTTCATGAATGTTTAATATTACGAATTTTGTATTTTGAATTTTGCGCCCTGCAATTTCCCCGGATGTTGGCGAGGTGGGGCGCTAGCGGCACGCCTATCCCGTTAAACCATCAATTGCATCTTGCCTATGCCACACGGCCATTGCGCATACATATAATTATTTGTACATATTCTTATTCCATCCCCTTGCATTGTATGTATAAGGTAGGCATTATGAAGTTGTTAGATTACTTGTCAGATATATTACTGCACTGTCAGACTAGAAGCACAAGCGTTTCGCTACACTCGCATTAACATCTGCTAACCATGTGTATGTGACCAATAACATTTGATTTGATCCTGGTTTACATGCTAAGTACCATTCACCCCAAGACTTCTCCAAATCTACAACCACAGCTATTTTCCTGTAGTGTTGAGATCACTGCCAGCACATGAGACAAGGGGAAGATGCAAAGAGGGGATTGGGATTCTGAAAAGTAGTGGATTCTTTATTTGAGGAGGCAAGATGATGCTTGAGAATTGACTGAACAAGAGGGTGGTCCCTTACACATGTAGCCACTGCTGTATCCTGCTGAGAATTAATTGAGAACATTCATCACAATGACTAGGTCAATTTACCTGTTGAGGAGGCTGCTCAACCCCCTCATACAGTAATAAGTGATTTCAGCCCACCTATCCCTTTCTGGGAGTCCAGGAGAAGATGAGCTAGTCAGGATAGAGGGAGGAAAAGACAGCAGGAGAGAGAGCACTCCTATTAGAAAGCGGAAAAATGTCGCTCTAATTTTAAATCCAATTATCTGATGATTAATGCTTTAGGTTATTTAAGTGGTCCTCAGTCACTTACCTTGTGTAATAATCAATGTCCTGCCAAAACAATCAAGAACAGATTCACTGCTGCAGAGAGCCTTTCTATGTGCTAATGTTCTCGGAATAGAGGAGGAATCAGGAGGATTATAATTACATTGTTATTCAGATTGCTGATGGGTGGGACTGAGTGTGTGGGTGCATGCTAAAAACCGAGCACTTCCTCTCCTCTTCTCATCCCATTCCATCACCACGAGTGGTTATTGAAAGACTCAATATGGATGGCACTTAAAGACTACCTCTAGTTGCCACACAAAAAAAAATTCTCTATTTGATTGCACATGTTTATTATACAGGAAAGTGTTTTCACAGAGATAATGGCACACTCTGAAGTAGGCACCTCACTCTTTGAATATTTAGTCATGATTACAGGCTATGCGTAGCCCAATAAGACAGTTAAGCTTTTGTCCTGTTTTGTGAAGCATCTTATTAGTATCGTATTTAAATTGGCCAATCTGAGATAAAAAAGTGTATTCATGCTTTGATAGTACGTCATAGTCTTGTACACAACAACAAACACCTCTAGAGATCATTTGTGAAAATAGATCAATGGTAAAATACTTACAAAGCAGTGATCATTCCGTAAACACTTAGACCTTGTGTTCTATAACTTTGTCCATTTTGTGTTTACTCATCTCTCCGATTTACCTCTTCATGCCGTCCCAGTCTAGGAAAGGTGTAATTTACATTGTTTTAACCTGCTGAAAATGTTATTGTCTATAGGTGGTAGGTATTTCTCACTTGAATCCAAAGTGACATTTTAGATTTTTAAAAACATAGGTATAAATCAAGGTATATCACTCCAAAGCATCGTTCTAGTTACCACCTGAGACCTGGATTCACAGTAGTTGGTCTTCATTGTGGCTGTGGTTGGCAATTAGAAAAAATATTTACAGTTTCTAGGTGTCAGTATAGCTGAGGAGTTGTAAATTAAAGTTAGTTGACAAGAGAGAAAAAGCAATACTTACCAAATGAAGCAGAAAAGATAAATCAAATGAAAGAGAAATACATGGATTGGTGCTCTTCTTTATTACCAACAAAATAACTCCTGATTTTAGGCTAATTCAAAACTATTTGCTAACTGAATTTGATCTCTGTTTTAAGTTTGATACATTGTATGGCTTTGCCAGTGACAAGCGTGTAGATTTAGCCATACATTTTTTTGTTTAGGACCCTGCACCAGTACAGGTGTTGTTACAAAGAAGGTCCTCTGGGCTGCATTGCAGATATGAAATTCATATTCTGTGGCTGAAGCTCAATCTTCCTCTCCGTGCAAAGGCCTGAACAGAATGTATTCATGATAAATGAACACCCCTCTTTTGACGACCCAGTTAATCTCTCTCAAACGTACGACTACAAACTGCTATATCTGAGGTCATGATGTCATTCTGGGATCATACAAAAAAAATAGCTCTTTGGATCTCTCATATCTAATTAGGGTCCAAGGACAGTTTAGCAGGATAATAACTGTCTGTTGTTACCTTTTTGTTCTTGTTGTATAATGAAAAACAATATTCATTTACTCCTATCTACCTAGGAATAATGTATGAATTGTGTTACCATGTTTCAGTGGGTTTAACCTCTTATATCACAACGATATTTAAACTTCTAAGTAGACTTTGGCCTACAGAAACTGTGGAATTATTTTGCAACACTGTCACATCTATGCAAAGGTGACAGAGTGGCGAGCAGGAGAGTGCTCTTTGAGTGATGACTCGGTCTGAGGGTTATGTGGAGTTCAACAAGCTGCTTGCATTTGTGGATTTTCATTCTGGACGGAGCAGCAGACAGAGGCAGGGAAGCAAAGGGACCCACCCGCATGAGGCTCCATTGGAGTGCACCTTCAGGTTCGTCCAGATAAGGCAAAATTGGAAAGCAGAAGTGGAATGCTAAGATTATTCTCTCTCTCTCTCTCTCTCTCTGTCCTTTTTGTGAAGTCCTCTAGCTCTCCATGCCATTGAGTGGCTTAATGCATTTGCCCTATGATTACCCCTGCCATAAAACCTGTAATGGTCTCATAAAACGGTGTAATTGTGCTAATTATATCTATACTTTTCTCTCTATCAACACAGATAAGTCACTCACTGACAATATTTCAAATTCTCAGTTAGAAATATTGGCAATGATATCCTTTCAGTTAGGAATATTGGCAAGGTATAGCAAAATCATCATAATTGAATCCCAGACAGTCGGGTGTTGTCAGTCATGCTGTACAGTGATTGTGCAGTACACAGCATAAGCGCCAACACAAAGACAACATCCCAAAGCAGTTTTTAATAATGTACCTCACTGAGCTGTTATTGGCCATTTTCATCAACGTTGATGTATAATCTCACTTAGACCTGTTCTTACACTCCCTCTGGATGAATGCAAAGGCAGCTACTTTGTTGATACTTAAACTATCCATATCTGCAGATATCAATCATTGAGTGCACAGGGATGTGGCAGGAAGTCCACCAAGCAGATTGGGAGGTGTGTCATCCATATCATTGATGATGATTAGTGAGAGTGAAATACCATGTGTATCGACAAAGTTCCTGTTTTCCTCCAATCCGTTCTCTACCCATTAATAGCAGGGGATCGCACAGGTAGATGGCTCTTAACCACAGATTGGGCATGTGTGAAACCATATACTATATAGGATATAAAATGATCCTTTGTGCTCCAATACCATCTTCCCTGTGCAGTGCAGTCATGTGAGTATGCAATTCCATTGAGTCTGCTAGTCTTTCTCTACCACTGGTAATAAATGTTAATTTAATTTCTTGTTAAGTAGTCTTCATTTACTACCAGGTTTAGAACAGATGCCCATTCCATAACCTTGGTGTAGGTGTTCCCTGTGAACAGAGTGGATGCAGCAGATAGTAGATGGATTTCTGGCATGTCGCACAACATGGGACTAGAGGACCCATGTGCCAGTGTGTCCACTGACACAGTCCCATTTTATGATCATCTGTGCTCCAACGTATCTCACTGACTTGTTTTGCTGACTTGTTTGTTTGTTTACCATTCCCACATGTCTGACAGAGTCTGAAGAGCTGCAGCAACTTCGAGTCATACACTTTGTTTCCTTCCAGACCACACTCGCAAAATTGGATTATCTTCATGTTGACAGGTGATGTCCAAGGTAGACATACTGGCTCTTCTTGGAAAGAGAGAGAGGTTAATAAACAACCATTTCAATCTTTGAGACAGTACAAGCCTACCTACAGTACATACAGTTTTGATATAGAGTGACGTATTCCCACGGTGTGTCACTATCCTGTCCTGTCCTGCTTCCTCTGCCCCAAATAGACCAGGAATAACACATTTGAGATTTTTTTCTATTGGTTTGTAAGAATTAAAAAGTATTCTGCAGGTTGATATGGAGAATTCATGATACTTACAGGGCCTTTCGAAAGTATTCACACCCATTTATTTTTTCCACATTTTGTTGTGTTGTAAAGTTGTATTAAAATGGATTTAAATGTTTTTTTAAATAGTCAACGATCTACCCAAAATACTCTAATGTGAAAGTGAAAAAACATTCTGACATTTGTAAAAAATTATATAATACAAAAAATAAAACATATCTTGATTAGATAAATATTCAACCCCCTGACATGTTAGAAATCACCTTGGAAGCAATTATAGCTGAGTATTTTTCTGGGTAAGCCTCTAAGAGCTTTGTACACCTGAATTGTATTTGCACATTATTCTTTTTTAAATTCTTCATTCTCTCTCAAGTTGGTTGTTGATCAGTGCTAGACAGCCATTTTTACGTTTTTCCATGGATTTTCAAACCAATTTTAAGTAAAAACTATAACTAGGCCAGGGTTATTCAATGTCACCTTGGTTAGCAACTCCAGTATATTGTGTTTTAGGTTATTATCCTGCTGAAAGGTGAATTTGTTTCCCAGTGTCTGTTGGAAAGCAGACTGAATGAGGTTTACGCTGGCTCATTCCATTCACTGGAAGCTGCTACTGTCCGGATGGTGAGCGCACACTCAGCAGCCATCTGATTCCCCTGCTGAAGCTGAAGCAGATGCTCACCTCCCTCTTTGCCCTCCACGGGAGCATCGAAAATGCATTTAAAACCGAGCCATGAGCCCCTCATAAGAATCTAGCTCCTCCTCTGCTCTCTCCCAGACTGCTGTAGCCCATTCCAATGTCTGCCAGGTCAGCAGAGAAATAACCGTGGCAACCTTAGACCTCTCGGTGGTGTGGGCTCCCAACTGGTGTGAAAAATAGAGGGAGCACTGAAGGAGGAAGTCACGGCATTTGGATGGTTTACCGTCGTATTTTTCCGGGAGGGATAGACGGGCATCGATGACCTGAGCGGGATGCTGAATGGGTCATTGCGCTGGCTCGTTGGGTAGACTGGCTCTAGAGTATCCTCCGATGCTGGGCGTCTCTCGGGGGTGTTCGAGACGCTGCAGACTACTGAGCTCTTCCATGGCCGTCCCCAGGTGAGCCCGCTGGTCATGGTGTTGGCGTAGAAGTTACCCTTGTTCGCCGAACGTCTGAGAGATTTCCTGCTGCTTCCATAGTTTGAATTGGTATTCTGTAATAAGGAAGATGTGAGTTGGGTGCAGATGAAACATTTAATAAAACAACAAAACCAGTAAAGAGACAATTCCATAAGGCTACACGCCGGTACACAAGAACAATACCAACTGGTGAGAAAACATAAGGGAGTGACACATAAAGAGGAGGAAATGATGTGCGTAATGAGTGCCAGGTGTGTGTAATGATTAATCCCAGCACCGGTGGTTAGTATTTTGGCGAGGTCGTACACCGGAAGGGAGGAGCAGGAGAAGATGTGACAGCAGGCATGTTTCCCTTGTGCGCGCAGAATACATTGAATTAAACCGCTGAAAACCCTCCCACTTGTGGCCAACATTTTTCGTGGCGTTGTCATTCAATAGGGTTTTCAGTACATTTATCTAAAGCCATCCCTTTAAACGTAGTGTACCTTTTAATTTGAATTATTTTGACTCAGTAGAATACGTGGCAAGAACGTTTCAGAATATTAGGGATTAATGAAAGAAAGTCATGTAAATACACACATAGTGTAATGGTTCTCTTGTGGTGAAGGAGAGTCGGACCAAAATGCGGCGTGTAGATTACGATCCATGTTTAATAAACAAACGTAAAACACGAATCAATACAAAACAAAAAACGTAACGAAAACCGAAACAGCCTATACTCGTGTAAACTAACACAGAGACAGGAACAAGGACACTAAGGACAATCACCCACGAAACACTCAAAGAATATGGCTGCCTAAATATGGTTCCCAATCAGAGACAACGATAAACACCTGCCTCTGATTGAGAACCACTTCAGACAGCCATAGACTTAAGAGCGTCTGGTAAATGACTTAAATGTAATATGTAAATGACAATGGTCCAGTCCTCGTCAACTGTGTGCAAGGCTCCAGGTTTAAACTGATCTGTATAGTCTGCCTTCCATAACGATTCAAATAGGCTACATGTCCCAAATTATTGCACAACTTGTAATACGTTAGCCTACTATTGCTAGCGATCCTCAGGAACAACAACACAAAGGTCAGTGAGGAAAGAAAGGTAAACTAACGAAGTAATGGAATGATGCAAAATGTAAGTAAACTAACACTAAAGTCAGTGACAGTTATAAATGTGGGTATAGCTTAGGGTGGCTACCGATAGTGGCTAATATTTAACACGGTACAAATTGTAAAAATATCCTGTGGAAAGTCTGGCAATATAATTAAAACATTCTAGAAATCATGAATCAACTCGGTAGGGTTGGCTCTATACTGTCATTTGCACATGGCTACAGAAGCCTATAGATAGAGTATCCAAATTTCACCCCAAGTTATAAGGCCAGCATTTCATGAACTTCCCTGTTGCAGTTTGTCGCCAAGTGACTTGATTCACATTTGTCTCCAAGCGATCACAAGGTAAAAAACATCTAAAACAATTGCAATGTATCTTTACATTACTCTTATCCAAACGGCTTACTTATTTACCTAGCTCTCATCAATAGCTTTTATCAATTTGTAAATTACAGTGCATGAAGAAGCTAGATGTTGTTCCATAAGGAACTGACAGGTTGCTTGAAACGTATTCATTGTTCCATCACGTGTAAAGGTGTTGGAATTATGAGGGAATTCAGTCAAGGTCAGAATATGGCGTATCTGTAGACACACCTCCGCCACACCTTCATTTATTCGATCTCCAACCCCAATGAATAGCGGGTGAATAGCATGCTATTCTCATGCTTAAATTCAAGGTCAGAATACATTAACTTGGGTCGGGAATCCCCCCCCCCCACGTACAGTATGTAAACCATATACCGTAGAGACATATAACACTACTTTGTGAAATACCTGGGGGGAAATCATCATGCTCCTAACTGAGTAATGCAATGGAATTCTGTCCTGAGCCATCACATTTAACATTTACATTTAAGTCATTTAGCAGACGCTCTTATCCAGAGCGACTTACAAATTGGTGCATTCACCTTATGACATCCAGTAGAACAGTCACTTTACAATAGTGCATCTAAATCGTAAAGGGGGGGGGTGAGAAGGATTACATTTACATTTTTACATTTAAGTCATTTAGCAGACGCTCTTATCCAGAGCGACTTACAAATTGGTGCATTCACCTTATGACATCCAGTGGAACAGCCACTTTACAATAGTGCATCTAAATATTTTAAGGGGGGTGAGAAGGATTACTTTATCCTATCCTAAGTATTCCTTAAAGAGGTGGGGTTTCAGGTGTCTCCGGAAGGTGGTGATTGACTCCGCTGTCCTGGCGTCGTGAGGGAGTTTGTTCCACCATTGGGGGGCCAGAGCAGCGAACAGTTTTGACTGGGCTGAGCGGGAACTGTACATCCTCAGTGGTAGGGAGGCGAGCAGGCCAGAGGTGGATGAACGCAGTGCCCTTATTTGGGTGTAGGGCCTGATCAGAGCCTGGAGGTACTGAGGTGCCGTTCCCCTCACAGCTCCGTAGGCAAGCACCATGGTCTTGTAGCGGATGCGAGCTTCAACTGGAAGCCAGTGGAGAGAGCGGAGGAGCGGGGTGACGTGAGAGAACTTGGGAAGGTTGAACACCAGACGGGCTGCGGCGTTCTGGATGAGTTGTAGGGGTTTAATGGCACAGGCAGGGAGCCCAGCCATCAAAGTCAATACAACCATTGTCACTTAATTTCATGTTATTTTTATTTTCAAACTAAACCCAGACCAACATCAATGCCTTGTCAGCCCAACACACCCAATCCTTCTACATTCCATATCCTGTTTAAGCCTCTGACAATGCTTCGATTGATCTCATGGATGAGGCAATAATGATTCATGCTAATGCCTTCCCATGGGTTAACACATACCGCTGCACTGAGGGTTTTGACCATACCTTTTATGGATATAAAATTCATAGAGGTTCTTAAGGCTTACTGATGCATGCAGCTTTCATAACTGGTTAGCATATGCTAAAATGATTAACTGTATATGCAACAGTAGGAAAGCACAGCTGATCATTAAAACCATTGCAGTGCTGCCATGACATGCACCTTTGCGCAGTGGAGTGACTCATTGAATGTGTGATTACATTGAATTGCTTCTCAATGAGCAATACTTTTAAATCCATCCCACCTTTTTCTTTATTTGCAGGGCTGTGAATTATTCATTATTTTGAAAAAAATGTGCCATTGGTTTTGTCACCTCAAAAGAAAAATGGTAATGGTTTGGATTGTGTGTGTGTCGGGGTGGATGTTGCGCGAGTGATTCTGTTTAAGCTTCAGGGTATGCAGAACACTGGTTATCATTCCGCTGCATAAATGCAACATAATGGTGTGGTATCCATTTCCAATCTAATTGACTTGGGAAACTGTATCACAACAATGAGATTGCACAAAGCATAATGAAATGCAGATTGCATATTCAATGACATCTTGACATGCTTCCCCAGGTTGAGAACAAATCATTTCCCACCAGACCAGCAGAATGGAATATATTGTGCATACAACTATACTGAACAAAAATATAAACCCAACATACAACAATTTTAATGAGTTACAGTTTACATAATGAAATCAGTCACTTGAAATAAATTCATTCGGCCCTAATCTATGGATTTGGGCAGGGGCGCAGCCATTGGTGGAGGTCAAAGGCCCACTCACTTGGGAGCCAGGCCCAGCCAATCAGAATGTCTATTTCCCCTTAAAGGGCTTTATTACAGACGTAAATACTCCTCAGGTTCATCAGCTGTGGCTGTTCTCAGATGATCCCGCAGGTGAAGAAGCTGGATGTGAAGGTCTTGGGCTGGTGTGGTTACACGCGGTCTGTGGTAGTGAGGCCGTTTGGCTGTACTGCCAAATTCTCTTAAATGACGTTGGAGACATTCAATTCTCTGGCAAAAGCTCTGGGGGACAGTTCTGCAGTCAGAATGCATCTTGCACACTCCCTCAAAACGTGATACACCTGTGGCATTGTGTTGTGTGACAAAACGGCACAGTTTAGAATGGCCTTTTATTGTCCCCAGCACAAGGTGCACCTGTGTAGTATTTGTCAATATACCCTGATGAAGACAGCTGGTCAATTATTGCATCTAAGCTCCTAGAGTGTGAAGCTCATCTTTTCTTTTTCAAGTGTTCTACTCCGCTAGCCCACACCTCGCCTAAACAGGTGTGTGTTTCTTTCGCCTCCAGAGGCACCTGTGTAATGATCATGCCGTTTAATCAGCTTCTTGATATGCCACACATGTCAGGTGGATGAATTACCTTGGCAAAGGAGAAATGCTCACTAACAGGGATGTAAACAAATGTGTGTACAGAATTGGAGAGAAATAGGCTTGTGTGTATGGAAGATTTCTGGGACCAACACTTTACATGTTGTGTTTATATTTTTGCGCTAAATGTAAGATATCAGTTTGGACTCTAATGACAATTAATTATAAACATTATAGTCTTTAAAACCTTAAGAGATTGCATGCCTATATTTTCATAACTGAAAATAAAACAGTTTGGCAAGACTTCTTCCAGGCGTGACCAAATGCCCTCTTTATTGTTGATGACTTCATTGTTTGTGTAGAATTCAAATAAATATATTTACTACAGTAATAAGCAGAAATGATCAGTTTATAATTTTAATGGTAGGTTTATTTGAACAGTGAGAGACAGAACAACAGAACAACAAAAATCCAGAAAAACGCATGTCAAAAATGTTATAAATTGATTTGCATTTTAATGAGGGAAATACGTATTTGACCCCCTCGCAATCAGAAAGATTTCTGGCTCCCAGGTGTCTTTCATACAGATACCGAGCTGCGATTAGGAGCACACTCTTAAAGGGAGTGCTCCTAATTTCAGTTTGTTACCTGTATAAAAGACACCTGTCCACAGAAGCAATTAATCAATCAGATTCTAAACTCTCCACCCTGGCCAAGACCAAAGAGCTCTCCAAGGATGTCAGGGACAAGATTGTAGACCTACACAAGGCTGGAATGGGCTACAAGTCCATCGCCAAGCAGCTTGGTGAGAAGGTGACAACAGTTGGAGCGATTATTCGCAAATGGAAGAAAAACAAAATAACTGACAATCTCCCTCGGCCTGGGGCTCCATGCAATATCTCACCTCGTGGATTTTCAGTGATCATGAGAACGGTGAGGAATCAGCCCAGAACTACACGGGAGGATCTGGACAATGATCTCAAAGCAGCTGGGACCATAGTCACCAAGAAAACAATTGGTAATACACTACGCTGTGAAGGACTGAAATCCTGCAGCGCCCGCAAGGTCCCCCTGCTCAAGAAAGCACATATACATGCCCATCTGAAGTTTGCCAAGGAACATCTGAATGATTCAGAGGACAACTGGGTGAAAGTGTTGTGGTCAGATGAGACCAAAATGGAGCTCTTTGGCATCAACTCAACTCGCCGTGTTTGGAGGAGGAGGAATGCTGCTATGGAGGGGGAAACATTATGCTTTGGGGGTGTTTTTCTGCTAAGGGGACAGGACAACTTCACCGCATCAAAGGGACGATGGACGGGGTCATGTACCGTTAAATCTTGGGTGAGAACCTCCTTCCCTCAGCCAGGGTATTGAAAATGGGTCGTGGATGGGTATTCCAGCATGACAATGACCCAAAACACACGGCCAAGGCAACAAAGGAGTGGCTCAAGAAGAAGCACATTAAGGTCCTGGAGTGGCCTAGCTAGTCTCCAGACTTTAATCCCATAGAAAATCTGTGACGTCAGCCTCGAAACCCTAATGACTTGGAGAAGATCTGCAAAGAGGAGTGGGACAAAATCCCTCCTGAGATGTGTGCAAACCTGGTGGCCAACTACAAGAAACGTCTGACCTCTGTGATTGCCAACAAGGGTTTTGCCACCATGTACTAAGTCATGTTTTGCAGAGGGGTCAAATACTTATTTCCCTCATTAAAATGCAAATCAAATTATAACATTTTTGACATGCGTTTTTCTGGATTTCTTTTGTTATTCTGTCTCTCACTGTTCAAATAAATCTCCATTAAAATTATTGATCATTTCTTTGTCAGTGGGAAAATGTACAAAATCAGCAGGGGATCAAATACTTTTTTCCCTCACTGTACATATGAGGACACCTGTCATTTGTTATAGTAAATAAAACATTCAGAATTGACTTAAAGAAATTATGAACTGTTGTTTCTCTTTGCTTATTTGAGCTGTTCATGCCATAATATGTACTTGGTCTTTTACCAAAAAGGGCTATCTTCTGTATACCACCCCTACCTTGTCACAACACAACTGATTGGCTCAAATGCATTAAGAAGGAAAGAAATTCCACAAATTAACTTTTAACATGCATTCCAGGTGAGTACCTCATGAAGCTGGTTGAGAGAATGCCAAGAGTGTGCCAAGCTGTCATCAAGGCAATAGGTGGCTACTTTGAAGAATCTCAAATACGAAATATATTTTGGTTACTACATGAATCCATGTGTTATTTCAGTTTTGATGTCTTAACTATTATTCTATTATGTACAAAATAGTAAAAAATAAAGACAAACCCTTGAATGAGTAAGTGTCTCCAAATGTTTGACTGGTACTGTATATATACATATCCACCCTCATGCTTCACAGTAAGTATGGTGTTCTTTGGATGCAACTCAGCATTCTTTGTCCTCCAAACACGACGAGTTGAGTTTTTACCAAAAAGTTATATTTTAGTTTCATCTGACCATATGACATTCTCCCGATCAACCAAATGCTCTCTAGCAAACTTCAGACGGGCCTGGACATGTACTGGCTTAAGCAGGGGGACAGGTCTGGCACTGCAGGATTTGAGTCCCTGGCGGCATAGTATGTTACTGATGGTAGGCTTTGTTACTTTGGTCCCAGCTCTCTGCATGTCATCCACTAGGTCCCCACGTGTGGTTCTGGGATTTTTGCTCACTGTTCTTGTGATCGTTTTGACCCCACGGGGTGAGATCTTGCGTGGAGCCCCAGATCGAGGGAGATTATCAGTGGTCTTGTATGTCTTCCATTTCCCTAATAATTGTTCCCACAGTTGATTTCTTCAAACCAAGCTGCTTACCTATTGCAGATTCAGTCTTCCCAGCCTGGTGCAGGTCTACAATTTTGTTTCTGGTGTCCTTTGCCAGCTCTTTGGTCTTGGCAATAGTGGAGTTTGGAGTGTGACTGTTTGAGGTTGTGGACAGGTGTCTTTTATACTGATAACAAGTTCAAACAGGTGTCATTAATACAGATAACGAGAGGAGGACAGAGGAGCCTCTTAAAGAAGAAGTTACAGGTCTGTGAGAGCCAGAAATCTTGCTTGTAGGTGACCCAATACTTATTTTCCACCATAATTAGCAAATAAATTCATAAAGAATCCTACAATGGGATTTTCAGGAGAGAAAAAAAACATTATTTTGTCTGTCATAGTTGAAGTGTACCTATGATGAAAATTACAGGCCTCTCTCATATTTTTAAGTGGGAGAACTTGCACAATTGGTGGCTAACTAAATACTTTTTAGCCCCACTGTACATAAACATTTTATTTAAGAACTCAGTCGAGGTCTCAACTTACGGTTGAGAGTCAGAAAAATAAAATAGACAAAGTGCAATTTCGAAACTTGTTTGTACGTCAGCAGTTTTCCTCGTCATATGTGACTCACTGACAGTCACTGAATTTGCTAATGCCTGTCATTTTTGGGGGGGATTGGTAAATGAGTCTAGTTAATTTTGCCAGCTATCTAAACTTGTAGTAATCATGGTCGACTGAGCATTTAGAGCACATGCCCTGACCTCCAGGGGGCATGCATTGATTTTGTTTGCCAATCTCGCTCAGACATCATATTAACATGACATACTGTAAGTCATGGCAAAATGTGTAGAATTGCAGGAAATGTGCTTTTAAGACTGATCGCCCAAAAAATGTATGATAAGGAAAAATATTTGTTTACCTTTTGATAATTAAACGCTTTTTCTGCTAACGGAACATTTAAAAGTTAAAGTTTATCCCACCCCGCACCATGTATATCACTAATACCTGTTCCCAAAAGTAGGCCTTGTCACTTCATAAAGCGACATCTGACAGGACTTCGCCAAAGACTTCGCCAACTTCACCAAAGAGCACAAGCAGAAGTCAATATTTAGAGTGCATCACGATTGCAAGTTCTCAATGCTGTGAATTTAAGTTAATGTGTAGTGGGCAAAACGCTTTTAGAAAGGTCACTGAAAAGCATGTTGTCAGTGGCAATGGTTGATTAAGACCTATGGCGGCATTGCAAACTTTGTTTTCCCATAGTGTCATTCAAAGGACGCACTTTGAACCCTTTGACAATAACGTCATGGTATACTTTGCTTCCAAAGAAGTCCTGAACCCTAGCAGGAACTACTCTGTTCTATCCATGAAGACTTTCCAAAGTGAAAATTGAAACGTATACTCACAAGGAATGTTTTCAGCTGAAACTCTTCAGGTTCCAGTGACAAATGTTGACAGTAATATTAAGAAGAGACAGTCCCTGTGAGTTTTTGTAGCCTTTACAAAGCTCTTTGAGCTCCAAAGATAATTCATCAGTTGTTGGAAAAAGCACATAAAAGGAAACATCAGAGTTACAGATAATGAACAAGAACACAGCATACCAATAATATAGCCATTTCAAAAGGTCAAAAATGCCCTATAAATGTCAAGATAGAAAGGTTGTGAATTATATTCATGGGGTTCTGACTAAGCATAATATGACCTTTCATAGTTTGCTTTTATATTAGATAAATGTTCGTACATTGTCAAACATTTTAAACTAAAGACAGAGAAAAGTCAGGATTTGCTATCACAACATAGGACTGCTAAATACAGGAAAACTTCAAGCAGAATTTTTTTTACAAAATGTTGATCAAACAGAAATATAGAATCACAAAACATGTCCTATTGCAGAACTACCCACTCTAGAACCATAGACACAGGGGTAAGCAACTCCAGACCATAAGATTTCTCTGGATCATGAATTCAATCTGGTCATCATCAGGCAAGGCTAGAGTAGCACTAGCACCTCTTGCTAAGATAATACCTGTGTGCAATGAGGAAGTTAGAGAGTGACGCGAGAGTTACCACCACAGAACATAAAGCTTAGTTAGCGCATCGCATTCTATGACATAAGGCCCTATTTTGATAATGTCAAAGAAAAGCAGAACTGGTCAAATGAAACCGTGATACCCAAAATAAAGGTAATCTTAACTAATACTCCTAGAAACAGAGAGGTGTATTTTGTGAACTCTATTGACACAAGAACCTCGTTACTCTAAGTGTCCTAAGTTACCTCAGATCGACTTCAACTCCCCCCTCTCATGCTCCTCGAACAAAAGTGGATTGAGAGCTGTAGCTAGCATCGTCAAGACGCCAGTTGATTGAAAGCTTTAGATAGCATCGTCAAGATGCCAGTGGTCTGAGAGCTGTAGCTAGCATCGTCAAGATGCCGGGGGCAAAAGTACCCATGATGCTATTATTACATTCATCCAGGAGTACACGTTAATTATTCATACAGCACAATTTATGCACGCCCAAACCGCCTCTCCACCACCTGACAAGAGAGTTCTGGCTCTATTCGAGTGGGAAAAAGAACTCTTTCCTTCCGCACCTACTGTAAGTTTTCTATATGAGCGTGCACCCTTACCCGCAGTTACTGCACTTGAACAATCTCCAGTATATTTACATGAAGAGTACATAAGTTCCAGTGGACAATATCTAAAGTAACATATGTTTGTAAAACATCCCAATATGGTCTGCCTTGTCATTAAACCCCCCAAAAAAAGAGTGGGGAGGAGGGAAACAAGTTAGGAGATACAACCAACTGATTTACTCTTCACAAAATCTTTCCAAGTGGGGTAATCATAGTTCGTTTAGAGAGAGAGAGTGAGGTGTGTCTGTGTTCGTGTGTGTGTGTGTGTGTTTGTATTTTTCCCTGGAGTGCAGCAACAATGACTCCAAATGACTGTCTCAGAAACAGAGAGAAAGAGATGTCCTTTATATTGTCATAGACACGTAAATAAAATGTTTTACTTCAGGGGCCAGATCAGTGCAGTGAATTCGGAAAGTATTCAGACCCCTTAACTTTTTCCAAATGTTACGTTACAGCCTTATTCTAAAATGGATTAAATATATTTTTTTCCTCAGCAATCTTTTAAAAAAAACATGCAATTCCTTATTTACATAAGTATTCAGACCCTATGCTATAAGACTCAAAATTGAGCTCCAGTGCATTCTGTTTCCATTGATCATCCTTGAGATGTTTCTATAACTTGATTGGATTCCACTTGTGGTAAATTCAATTGATTGGAAAGGCATACACCTGTCTATATAAGGTCCCACAGTTGACAGTACATGTCAGAGTAAAAACTAAGGTTGAAGGAAATGTACGTAGAGCTCCAAGACAGGATTATGTTGAGGCACAGATCTGGGGAAGTGTACCAAAAATGTCTGCAGCATTTGAAGGTGCACAAGAACACAGTGGCCTCCATCATTCTTAAATGGAAGAAGTTTGCAACCACCAAGACTCTTACTAGAGTTGACTGCCCGGCCATTGGGGGAGATGGGCCTTGGTCAGAGAGGTCACCAAGAACACGATGGTCAATCTGACGGGCTCAAGAGTTCCTCTGTGGAGATGGGACAACCATCTCTGCAGCACTCCATCAATCAGGCCTTTATTGTAGAGTGGCCAGATGGAAGCCCTTCCTCAGTAAAAGGAACAGACAGCCCGCTTGGAGTTTGCCAATCGGCACCTAAAGGACTCTCAGACCATGAGAAAACAAGGTTCTCCGGCCTCGGGACAAGTCTCTGAATGTCCTTGAGTGGCCAAGCCAGGGCCCGGGCTTGAACCCGATCTAACATCTCTGGAGTGGAGAGACCTGAAAACAGTTGTGCAGCAATGCTCCCAATCCAACCTGACAGAGCTTGAGGATCTGTAGAGAAGAATGGTAGAAACTCCCCAAATACAGGTGTGCCAAGCTTGTAGCGTCATACCTAAGATTACTCTAGGCTGTAATCGCTGTCAAAGGTGATTCAACCAAGTACTGAGTAAAGGGTCAGCATAGTTATGTCTTTTTTGGAAAACTCCAAGTGGGCTGTCATGTGCCTTTACTGAGGAGTGGCTTCCGTCTGTCCACTCTACCAAAAAGGGCTGATTCGTGGAGTGCCGCAGAGATGGTTGCCCTTCTGGAAGGTTCTCCCATATCCACAGAGAAATCGGTAGTTCTGTCAGAGTGACCATTGGGCTCTTGGTCAACTTTCTGACCAAGGCCCCCCTCCTCCGATTGCTCAGTTTGGCCTGGCGGACAGCTCTAGGAAGATGTCTTTATGCTGCAATAGTTCGTGTCGGAAGGCTAGGGTCAGTCTGTTATATCTGGAGTATTTCTCCTTTCTCTCTTTCTCTTTCTCTCTCTGAGGACCTGAGCCCTAGGACCATGCCTCTGGACTACCTGGCTGATGACAGCCATCCTTGATGTCCCCAGTCCACCTGGTTGTGATGCTGCTCCAGTTTCAACAGTGCTGCCTGCGGCTATGGAACCCTGACCTGTTCACCGGACGTGCTACCTGTCCTAGATCTGCTGTTTTCAACTCTCTAGAGAGAGCTGAAGCGGTAGAGATACTCTGAATAATCGGCTATGAAAAGCCAACTGACATTTACTCCTGAGGTGCTGACCTTTTGCACCCTCTACAACCACTCTGATCATTATTATTTGACCCTGCTGGTCATCTATTAACATTTGAACATCTTGGCCATGTTCTGTTTTAATCTCCACCCGGCACAGCCAGAAAAGGTCTGTCCACTTTCTAGTCTCATAGCAAAGGGCCTGAATACGTATGTAAATGAGATATTTCAGTTTTTTAATACATTTACAAAACGTTCTAAAAACGTGTTTTTGCTTTGTAATTTTTCTTTATCCCTTTACACTTGTGTGTATAAGGTAGTAGTTTTGGAATTGTTAGCTAGATTACTCGTTGGTTATTACTCCATTGTCGGAACGAGAAGCACAAGCATTTCGCTACGCTCGCATTAACATCTGCTAACCGTGTGTTTGTGACAAATACAATTTGATTTGATTTATGAGGTATTGTGTGTAGATTGATGAGGGAATAAAAAATATATAAAAAAATCAATATGGCTGTAATTGAACAAAATGTGGAAACAATTAAATGGTCTGAATACTTTCCGAACGCACTGTATATACAATTCTATTGGTTGTAAGATTTTTCTTTTGAATCCGGCGTCGTTTTGCTTATCAGTTCATAAACCCTGTGCCATGGAATCGGTATATCAAAAAATCTCTTCCCAACTGTTTTGCACAGAGTTCAATTTGGTCCTTAATTAAATAAAAAAGTATACCAGTTTAATTTATCACAATTTTCTTTAACCAGTTTTGGTCTTTAATGCAATGCTGACCGAGAAGTTCCTTACTTTTTTCCCGTTGCACTTGCCTCTTCCATTTTTATCTTTAAAAAAAACTTTTTACCCCTTTTTCTCCCCAATTTCGAAATATCCAATTGATAGTTACAGTCTTGTTCCATGGCTGAAACTACTGTATGGCCTCGGGAGAGGCAAAGGTCGAGAGCCATGCATCTTCTGAAACACAAACCTGCCAAGTCGCACTGCTTTTTGACACACTGCACATTTCATGTGTCGGAGGAAACACTGTACAACGGGCAACTGTGTCTGCATGCGCACAGCCCGCCACAGGAGTCACTAGAGCGCGATGGGACAAGTACATCCCGGTCGGTCAAACCCTCCCCTTACCCGGACGACGCTCAGCCAAATGTGCGCCGCCTCATGCATGTCAAGGTTGCGCCGGCTGTGACACAGCCCGGAATCTAACCCAGGTCTGTAGTGAAGCCTCAAGCACTGCGATGCTTTGTCTTAAACCGCTGTGCCACTCGGTAAGCCTGCCTCTTCCATTTTTGTGGTAATGCTATAATTAATTGGTTGTAATTGTGGGTAGAGCAGACATTTGCATATATTTTTGTTAGCTGAATGTGTGCCGTAACTCCACCAGTCCTATTTATGATATAATTTACAAAGATTATACCGTAGAAAAAAATATGTATATATATTTGAGTTTAACCATATTATTTATTGTATTATTTGTCTTTTCTGTTCAATTAAACTGACATTTCTATGGCTTGAATTAGAAACATTTGGATTATTATTTCATTTTCAAATAACCAAAAGTAAGAGGTTGTAATCTGAATAAAGGCCATTCTTGAACAAGGGGTGAGACATTCTTACTAATCTGCTAGAGAACCAGTTCAGATTTAAGTTAAACTTTTTTATGACTGAAGCCTTTAGTGAGAGGTCTAATTCTTTAATATTGTCACGCCCTGGCCATAGAGAGGCTTTTATTCTCTATTTTAGGTAGACCAGGGTGTGACTAGGGTTGGCATTCTATGTTTTGTATTTCTTTGTTGTTTGGCCTGGTGTGGTTCTCAATCAGAGGCAGCTGTCTATCGTTGTCTCTGATTGAGAACCATACTTAGGTAGCTTTTTCCCACTGGGTTGTGGGAAGTTGTTTTCTGTTTTGTGTCTGCACCAGACAGAACTGTTTCGGTTTTGTTCGTGCTCTTTGTTGTTTTGTTAATCAGTGTTCAGTTCCATTAATAAAAATATGAAGAATTACCAAGCTGCACTTTGGTCCTCTCCTTCCAACAGCCATTACAAATATTTAATCATTTCTGCCACCCAAATTCATTTATATATTGCATAAATATGCCTGTTTAATTTTGTCTGGCTTGCCATTCCAAATTAAATTGAATATTTTTGGCTCATATAATTTAAAAAAACTAGTTGCTAGGTGTAGGCCATAAGCAATTAGGTCAACTGGGATATGACTAAATTATTTATCAGGGTGATTGTTCCACAAATAGACAGGTATTTTCCATTCCATGGTAGCAACATCGTTTCTATTTTTGCAATGAGGCTGTGTAGGGATCCAAATTGTGAATTTAAAAGAAAACATGAATCATCAGTGTACAAAGACACCTTTGTTTTCAAGCCCTGGCTTTCTAGCCCCTTGATATTATTGATGGCTCTGATTTGAATGGCTAACATAATAAATAGATATGCCGATAGTGGACGACCTTGTCTTACTCCTTGACAGTTTAATACTTTCTGAAAAGGAGCCATTATTTACACCTAGAGTTACATTGTATGAAATATTCTCCTAAATTGAAATATTCCAGGCAATTATATATAAATTCCAGTCATACTTTATCAAAAGCCTTTTCAAAGTCAATTTTGTTATTGTCACAGACACTTTGTGAAATCAAAGGCTGGAACAAGAAATGGTCCCCTTAAAATAATACATCCATTAATATGTATGTTTGTTCTTGTCTGCAAGCAGTGAATTACAGTACAAATATTTGCCAGACAAAGAGAGCTTCAATATTGTGGATGGCCAGATATGAAGCTGCATATAGTTTGACACCGTTGCCTTACAAATTTATCGTTTGTTTCTAATTTTGAGTAAATGACCAAGTTTAATTCTTCCCAAAGGGTCGATACAGCTGTAATTCAGACAAATTCCATTTCACACAAGCACTGATATTTAACCCTTTCTCCTAGGCTGAGTCTCCTCCCCCACAACTGAACAGCCAATGCATCTCTGTTGCTAGACAGAACCTTTAGTGATATCTGTTCTTCCTCACTTCATCTAATCTGACCTCTACACCAAAGTGCTCACTACTCCCCAACTCAAGGCTGTCATGGTTATGGATACCAAACGGTGTCTCTTCTCCTCCCAGAGGATCCCTGATGGCTAACAATAACATATCCTGACATAATGTAAACGTTATACATACAAAAGTATACAAAACAAACTTACTATTTCAATGACAGACTGACCAGGTGAATCCAGGTGAAAGCTACAGTATGATCCCTTGTTGATGTCACTTGGCGGTATAAGTTAGTACACCAATAACAAAGGGAGTTCTCTCCACTCTGCTAATCGCAGCTAGTTTTCAGGATACATGTCCCTCCCGCTAGGGTCCTCCAATTAGGCCCCTCACTCAGACCACTCCCAGACAGTCATAGCATTGATTGAGAACTGCTTATTGCTAAGAAGCTATAATTTATTTGGGACAATTTGTATGAAAAAGAATCACAGAAATAATTTAAAATTGAGTTTATTTTTAAATGGCTGCATTGGACCATTAACAAATCGCTGTGAATGGTGCATATTGTGCATATTGTGCATACTACGTAATTGCTTAACACTTAAACAAGTCCAAAAAAGTATTTCATCACTTAGCTATTGCATCATCAATACAAAGATATATCAGTATGTGTCCTCCCCCAGTTTGAGACAAAATGTTAATTAGATGTCCCAAGGCTGAGAAAAAAATGTGCCACAGTTTGCAGAACACTGGAAAATGTAATTCCCCCTTCATCTCTATGCGGCTCAGCATATGAAACAGACTGTCAAGCAAGGCAAGATTAAGAATTTCCATTATCCAAGCCAGAAAAAGATGAACCCACAGACACCTTATTAAAATCCTGTGTGTGTAAAGGAGATAATTAAAATGAATGTTGTTAATTTAAAACCAATTAAAATAAAGACATGGCCATAATTATAGCAGTTTGACTGGAGCATACAATGTCCCTAGGTTACGACTTCAATCTGGCCAACATCAGGCAAGGCTAAAGCAGCAGTAGCACCTCTTGCTGGGAGAATACCTGTGCTCATTGCACCATATCTGGATTATTAAACCGTTTAATAAGGGAATGTGTTGCTATCCTTGACGTGCTACTGTAGTTGGCAAAACAGCCAGCAAAGTTAGCCTGTACTTTCATCCACAGATGGGTTCATTTTTACTAGTCATTAAGATCATGCTTCGACTGTTGCATAGGGATGTCTTGTTGCAATGCTGTGCTGTTTATTGGTGCACTCTGTGGTGACTCGTCATTCAGGGCAGAGCCCCACCTGTTTTGAGACCCACATTTTAAACATAAAAAAATGTGATTCAACTGGAACGAATTGTGGCAGCCAGGATGGTGGTAAACAAGCACCCACGGCCGAGGACTGATCCGCACAGCTCTAGACCACTAATACAACTGGAGAGTAGTGCTGTGAAATTCCATCCGCATACCTAACATACCTGATCTTAACCATCTTTGTACAGAAGTTCTCCGTAATCATTTCCCCATCAATACCGTAAAATATGGTATACCGCCCAGCCCTACTAGTGAGTGCATAGATTTTCATAATTGTCCCGCATGCGAATCAAACCCACAACCCTGGTTTTGCAATCGCCATGCTCTACCAACTGAGCCACATGGAACACATGAAGGGAGTACGGGTGTGTCTCCTTGTTAACAACAGCTGGTGTGTGATCTCTAATGTTAAGGAAGTCTCGAGTTCGAATACTGTACCTGACATTTTCATCCTATCCCTGACCCAGTCTGTAATACCAACTTCTTTCAAGCAGAACACCATAGTCTCCATACCCAAGAACGCCAAGGTAACCTGCCTAAATGACTATCGCCCCATAGTACTCATCTATAGCCATGAAATGCTTTGAAAGGCTGGTCATGGCTCACATCAACACCATCATCCCAGACGTCCTTGACCCACTCCAATTTGCATACTGACCCAACAGATCCACAGATGAAGCAATCTCTATTGCACTCCACACTGACTAAGGGAATACCTTCCCTCCACTTCAGAAAGACAAAGGTGCTGATTGTGGACTAGAGGAAACGGAGGGACGAGCACGCCCCTATCCACATCGATGGGACTGTAGTGGAGCAGGTGGAGAGCTTCAAGAAACTCGGTGTCCACAACACTAAGGAATTAACATGGTCCACACACACCCACACAGTTGGGTAGAGGCCGACAGCACCTGTCCCCCTCAGGAGGCTGAAACGATTTGGCATGGGCCCTCAGATACTCAGGATGTCTGAGTTGTACATCTGAACCATTGAGAGCAGAACCGCTTGGTGTGGCAACTGCTTGGCATCCGACCGCAAGGCGCTACAGAAGGTAATGCGTATGACCCAGTACATCATTGGGGCCGAGCTCCCTTCCATGCAGGACCTCTGTAAAAGGCAGTGTCAGAGGAAGGCCCACACAATTGTCAAAGACTCCATCCATACAAGCCAGAGAGCTGTTCTCTCTGCTACCTCATGGAAAAAACAGAAACAGCTTCTACCCCCAAGCCATAAGATTGCGAAACAAGACTGCTAAATAGCTAATCAAATGGCTACCCAGACTACCTGCATTGACACTTTTTTTGCACTGATATGCACACACACTGGACTCTACCCACACACTCACAAATACCAACACTGACTCCCCAACAACATACACAACCACTATATATGCCCACACAGACATAACATGTGCACACATGCATACTGACACCACACAAACACACTTGCACTCACCACATATGCTGCTGCTACTATCTATCCTGTTGCCTAGTCACTTTACCCATACCTACAGGGGAAGTCGGAAGTTTACATAAACTTAGGTTGTAGTCATTAAAACTAATTTTTCAACCACTCCACAAATATCTTGCTAACAAACTATAGTTTTGGCAAGTTGATTAAGACATCTACTTTGTGCATGACACAAGTAATTTTCCCAACAATTGTTTACAGACAGATTATTTTACTTATAATTCACTGTATCACAATTCCAGTGGGTCAGAAGTCTACATACACTAAGTTGACTGTGCCTTTAAACAGCTTGGAAAATTCCAGAAAATGATTTGATTGGTTTTAGAAACTTCTGATAGGCTGATTGACATCATGTGAGTCAATTGGAGGTGGAGCTGTGGATGTATTTCAAGGCCCTTCAAACTCAGAGCCTTTTTGCTTGACATCATTGGAAAATCAAAAGAAATCAGCCAAGACCTCAGAAAAACAATTGTAGACCTCCACAAGTCTGGTCCATCCTTGGGAGCAATTTCCAAACGCCTGAAGATACCACTTTCGTCTCTACAAAGAAAAGTGTGCAGGTATAAACACCAAAGGACCATGCAGCCAAAGTGCAAATCAATCCCAGAACAACAGCAAAGGACCTTGTGAACGACTCCGAAAAAGAGGGAAACGAGGCGGTCTTCTGGTCAGACTCCGGAGACGGGCACATCGTGCACCATTCCCTAGCATTCTTCTCGCCAATGTCCAGTCTCTTGACAACAAGGTTGATGAAATCCGTGCAAGGGTAGCATTCCAGAGGGACATCAGAGACTGTAACGTTCTTTGCTTCACGGAAACATGGCTCACTGGAGAGACGCTATCCGAGGCGGTGCAGCCAGCGGGTTTCTCCACGCATCGCGCCGACAGAAACAAACATCTTTCTGGTAAGAAGAGGGGCGGGGGCGTATTCCTTATGGCTAACGAGACATGGCGTGATGAAAGAAACATACAGGAACTCAAATCCTTCTGTTCACCTGATTTAGAATTCCTCACAATCAAATGTAGACCGCATTATCTACCAAGAGAATTCTCTTCGATTATAATCACAGCCGTATATACCCCCCCAAGCAGACACATCGATGGCTCTGAACTAACTTTATTTGACTCTTTGCAAACTGGAATCCATTTACCCGGAGGCTGCATTCATTGTAGCTGGGGATTTTAACAAGGCTAATCTGAAAACAAGACTCCCTAAATTTTATCAGAATATCGATTGCGCAACCAGGGGTGGAAAAACCTTGGATCATTGTTACTCTAACTTCCGCGACGCATATAAGGCCCTGCCCCGCCCCCCTTTCGGAAAAGCTGACCACGACTCCATTTTGTTGATCCCTGCCTACAGACAGAAACTAAAACAAGAGGCTCCCACGCTGAGGTCTGTCCAACGCTGGTCCGACCAAGCTGACTCCACACTCCAAGACTGCTTCCATCACGTGGACTGGGATATGTTTCGTATTGCGTCACATAACAATATTGACGAATACGCTGATTCGGTGTGCGAGTTCATTAGAACGTGCGTTGAAGATGTCGTTCCCATAGCAACGATTAAAACATTCCCTAACCAGAAACCGTGGATTGATGGCAGCATTCACGTGAAACTGAAAGCGCGAACCACTGCTTTTAATCAGGGCAAGGCTATCAAACAAGTTAAGCGTCAGTACAGAGACAAAGTAGAATCTCAATTCAACGGCTCAGACACAAGAGGCATGTGGCAGGGTCTACAGTCAATCACGGACTACAAGAAGAAATCCAGCCCAGTCACAGACCAGGATGTCTTGCTCCCAGGCAGACTAAATAACTTTTTTGCCCGCTTTGAGGACAATACAGTGCCACTGACACGGCCTGCAACGAAAACGTGCGGACTCTCCTTCACTGCAGCCGAGGTGAGAAAGACATTTAAACGTGTTAACCCTCGCAAGGCTGCAGGCCCAGACGGCATCCCCAGCCGCGCCCTCAGAGCATGCGCAGACCAGCTGGCCGGTGTGTTTACGGACATATTCAATCAATCCCTATACCAGTCTGCTGTTCCCACATGCTTCAAGAGGGCCACCATTGTTCCTGTTCCCAAGAAAGCTAAGGTAACTGAGCTAAACTACTACCGCCCCGTAGCACTCACTTCCATCATCATGAAGTGCTTTGAGAGACTAGTCAAGGACCATATCACCTACCTGACACCCTAGACCCACTCCAATTTGCTTACCGCCCAAATAGATCCACAGACGATGCAATCTCAACCACACTGCACACTGCCCTAACCCATCTGGACAAGAGGAATACCTATGTGAGAATGCTGTTCATCGACTACAGCTCGGCATTCAACACCATAGTACCCTCCAAGCTCGAGACCCTGGGTCTCGACCTCGCCCTGTGCAACTGGGTACTGGACTTCCTGATGGGCCGCCCCCAGGTGGTGAGTGTAGGCAACAACATCTCCTCCCCGCTGATCCTCAACACTGGGGCCCCACAAGGGTGCGTTCTGAGCCCTCTCCTGTACTCCCTGTTCACCCACGACTGCGTGGCCACGCACGCCTCCAACTCAATCATCAAGTTTGCGGACGACACAACAGTTGTAGGCTTGATTACCAACAACGACGAGATGGCCTACAGGGAGGAGGTGAGGGCCCTCGGAGTGTGGTGTCAGGAAAATAACCTCACACTCAACGTCAACAAAACTAAGGAGATGATTGTGGACTTCAGGAAACAGCAGAGGGAACACCCCACTATCCACATCGATGGAACAGTTTTAAGTTCCTCGGCATACACATCACAGACAAACTGAACTGGTCCACTCACACAGAGAGCATCGTGAAGAAGGCGCAGCAGCGCCTCTTCAACCTCAGGTGTCTGAAGAAATTCAGCTTGTCACCAAAAGCACTCACAAACTTCTACAGATGCACAATCGAGAGCATCCTGGCGGGCTGTATCACCGCCTGGTACAGCAACTGCTCCGCCCACAACTGTAAGGCTCTCCAGAGGGTAGTGAGGTCTGCACAACGCATCACCGGGGGCAAACTTCCTGCCCTCCAGGACACCTACACCACCCGATGTTACAGGAAGGCCATAAAGATCATCAAGGACATCAACCACCCAAGCCACTGCCTGTTCACCCCGCTATCATCCAGAAGGCGAGGTCAGTACAGGTGCATCAAAGCTGGGACCGAGAGACTGAAAAACAGCTTCTATCTCAAGGCCATCAGACTGTTAAACAGCCACCACTAACATTGAGTGGCTGCTGCCAACACACTGACACTGACACTGACTCAACTCCAGCCACTTTAATAATGGAAATTGATGGGAAATTATGTAAATATATCACTAACCACTTTAAACAATGCTACCTTATATAATGTTACTTACCCTACATTATTCATCTCATATGCATACGTTTATACTGTACTCTATATCATCGACTGCATCCTTATGTAATACATGTATCACTAGCCACTTTAACTATGCCACTTTGTTTACATACTCATCTCATATGTATATACTGTACTCGATACCATCTACTGTATGCCTATGCTGCTCTGTACCATCACTCATTCATGTATCATTATGTACATATTCTTTATCCCCTTACACTGTGTATAAGACAGTAGTTTTGGAATTGTTAGTTAGATTACTTGTTGGTTATTACTGCATTGTCGGAACTAGAAGCACAAGCATTTTGCTACACTCGCATTAACATCTGCTAACCATGTGTATGTGACAAATAAAATTTGATTTGATTTTATTTGAAGATGCTGGAGGAAACAGGTACAAAAGCATCTATATCCACAGTAAAACGGGTCCTATATCGACAACCTGATAGGCCGCTCAGCATGGAAGAAGCCATTGCTCCAAAACTGCCATAAGAAAGCCAGACTACGGTTGCAACTGCACATGGGGACAAAGATCGTACTTTTTGGAGAAATGTCCTCTGTTCTGATGAAACTAAAATATAACTGTTTGTCCATAATGACCATCATTAGGTTTAGAGGAAAAAGGGGGAGGCTTGCAAGCCGAAGAACACCATCCCAACCGTGAAGCACGGGGGTGGTAGCATCATTTTGTGGGGGTGCTTTGCTGCAGGAGGGACTGGTGATCTTCACAAAATAGATGGCAGTATGAGGCAGGAAAATTATGTGGATATATTGAAGCAACATCTCAAGACATCAGTCAGGAAGTTAAAAGCTTGGTCGCAAATAGGTCTTCCAAATGGACAATGACCCCAAGCATACTTCAAAAGTTGTGGCAAAATGGCTTAAGTACTACAAAGTCAAGGTATATTGGAGTGGCCATAACAAAGCACTGACCTCAATCCCATAGAAAAATTCTGGGCAGAACTGAAAAAGTGTGGGTGAGCAAAGAGGCCTAAAAACCTGACTCAGTTACACCAGCTCTGTCAGGAGGAATGGGACAAAATGCACCCAACTTATTGTGGGAAGCTTGTGGAAGGCTACCCAAAATGTTTGACCCAAATTAAACAATTTAAAGGCAATGCTACCAAATACTAATTGAGTGTATGTAAACTTCTGACCCACTGGGAGTGTGATGAAAGAAATAAAAGCTGAAATAAACGAACGAACTACAAAAATCTCAAACTGGAAACGCTTATCTCCCTCACTAGCTTTAAGCACCAGTTGTCAGAGCAGCTCACAGATTACTGCACCTGTACATAGCCCACCTATAATTTAGCCCAAACAACTACCTCTTTCCCTACTGTATTTATTTTATTTTATTTTATTTCTTTTGCTCCTTTGCACCCCATTTTTTTCTACTTTGCACATTCTTCCACTGCAAATCAACCATTCCAGTGTTTTATTTGCTATATTGTATTTACTTTGCCACCATGGCCTTTTTTTGCCTTTACCTCTCTTATCTCACCTAATTTGCTCACATCGTATATAGACTTGTTTCTACTGTATTATTAACTGTATGTTTGTTTTACTCCATGTGTAACTGTGTGTCGTTGTATGTGTCGAACTGCTTTGCTTTATCTTGGCCAGGTCGCAATTGTAAATGAGAACTTGTTTTCAACTTGCCTACCTGGTTAAATAAAGGTGAAATAAAACATTTAAAATTTTTAATTCTCTCTACTATTATTCTGACATTTCACATTCTTAAAATAAAGTGGTGATCCTAACTGACCGAAAACAGGGCATTTTTACTAGGACTATATGTCAGGAATTGTCAAAAACTGTGTTTAAAATGTATTTGGTTAAGCTGTATGTAAACTTCCGACTTCAACTGTATATGTACTGCACACCTCAATTACCTCGTACCCCTACACATGTACTCGGTACTGGTACTCGTTTATAGCATGTTATGTTTTCTCGTTATTGTTATCAGTTCATCACTGTGTGTTTATTCCTTGTGTCACAATCTTTATTTAGCATTGTCGAAAAAGGCTACACCTGTTGTGATATGCAGGGACATGACTGACCTCAGTAATGACTGACCTTCCTTGTGGTTGTACATCTGCTGTGCCTCTTTCAATGTTCTCTTATTCTCTGTCTGCCTCTATATCTCACTCACCAACCATGATCACACATTCAGAACATTAATTCAGTAATAGTATGCATGATCATGACTTCTGCTCTGATTTACATCACTTAAAAGCTATGCACGTGTGCTGGCTATACTTGTACCATATACACTGGGATCCACTGGAGACAAAACATGACAGTAGGGGTCGATTAAGACCATGGCATCACGTTGATATGAGCTACAGAATGGCCAGCTGAACTTCCATCACCACAATGGGCAGAACCAGCCCTCTGCCTGGACAGCAGGACTGTTCTCTTATGGCTCACAGTTTAAAAGAAGCCACATGCCTGTATGTGAAAGAGAATAAGTTGTTGTGTGGCAGGCAGCAAAGAGGATATGAACACAATGAGTGCAGCTGTTATTGGTGGAGAGCAGATGCTCACAGCTACTACATCCAAAGCCAGAGACATGTCATGTTTCACAACAGCAATTTAAAAAAAAAACGACAGCTATGGATAGCATTTAGCTTTACATCACATATATGACTTGGTCTGCCATGTGGCACACTTCTATCTATAATTTGAGCTGCTTCGTATGTGTAGGTAATGCACTAAAAAAAAAAAATTATATTATGATTTTTTTTACCCCTTTTTATCATGTGTCGGAGGAAACGCTGTACAACTGGCGACCGAAGTCAGCGTGCATGTGCCCGGCCTGCCAGAAGGAGTCGCTAGAGTGCGTTGGGACAAGGACATCCTGGCCGGCCAAACCCTCCCATATCCCGGACCATGCTGGACCTATTGTGCTCGCCTCATTGGACTCTGAGTCATGGCGGGCTGCGACACAGCCTGGGAAAAATCTGCGTCTGTAATAACGCTTAGCGCCGTCGATGCAGTGCCTTAGACCACTGTGCCATTCGGGTAATCCTTCCTAATACGGCTTTTTTGAAAGATATCACAAAGAACTGCACAAGTGTTGCTAAGGCTCTCTACTTTCTGGAGGACCAAGTTTTTAAATCAGTGAAATGCCCGATGGAAACAGAGTATGACAGCTAATTCAGGCATATGATTGCAAATGCGGAGGGAGTCGAAAAGAAAACACAGATGGCTGTTGTATAAAACACCTGTCTTGATTACATCTTCAAACTAAGGGCAACTATGGCATCCGTGACAGATGCACCAGTTATGCTACCCCCATGCTGCTGATGTCATGCAGCCTGTCGTTGTTTTGTGTGTATATATTTTAACAAAACGACAACAAACAAGCATGAGGTCGTACGACATGATAATGTTCATTACGTCACTGAGACAACTACAGTATGTACAGACATGTCGATAGAAGTAGAATAATCCAGCCCGTATTCTTGAAATCTTTGGTTTTACACTACCGTACTTACTGTTTAGCACATTTGAATTCTTAAAGAGATGGGTGGGGCTAAGGCTTATGAGGTTCTGAATGATGCTGAAGAGGTTTCCCAAAATGTTCAAGGGTAGTTTTCTCCAAAGTGTTAAGTTTATCAACTTTCAAAGCAGAATTACTTTCTCATTTCTTCCTCAACTGCAGTCTATGATATACTATCTCTACTTTTATTTACATTTACATCCATCGTTTCCAGTAGTATTCAGGTATAGGTTTTTACTACTTGATGCTGGCAGTAAATATGTGGCTAAAACACTACAGCTTTACCACACAGGCTTTTCACGACCGCAGAAGAAGACAAAACAGGAAGTAATTGGTTGTTGTTAGCTGGAAACTGTTTTTGCCAATCCCGAATGTAATCTTCTTCCATCCTGGCACCACCTGTAAGTTTACCTTTCCTTTTTGTTTTATGGAAAGTTTCATGTCGTTGTTTATATCACTTTTTACCAGATTGAAATGATTGCCAGCCAAAACGGTCTTGTGGTTAACCTAGATGTGTTCGAGCTCCATTGGAATGTAGCTATGTAGCCTCTGTTTTCATCATGCTAGCTAATAAGAATGTGTGTCTGTATGCAAATGTGCAGTAGGTTCATATCGGTATACTTACCCTTTGACTTACCACTTTTGACCTCTTGCCAAGAAGGCCCTCGACATAAGAAGACTGGAGGCCATTGTTTATTACGTGTTTTTTAACGTGTTGTTTTACGTGACCTCTTTTAGCAGATGATTGATAGTCGCTTATAATTGGTTGTCTCTTGTGCTTTATTATCGAAAAGGTTACATGGTGGAGAAATATGGCTGCAACAAAAAATAAAGAGGATCTGAAGATAATTAATTCAAAGCTGAATGAAGACAAGGCCTCAATGGGATTAACAAAAGTGTAAATATGTAATTTAATTGATTATGTTTGTAAAAGCTTATTATTTCTTGCTTGATTGCATAACTACAGTTAGAAACGTCAGTAAATAACATGTGCACTAGTCTAGTAGTCACACAGGGGTGAAACAAGAAGATGTCAGCAGTGGATTTGAGTAGGCAAACAGTAGTAAATGTGTCCGTTTTCAATAGTAATTCAAAAGGGGTTATGTAGGAAAGGAAAAAGGATCAAGAGCAATTCAGTAGTGACACAACACTACATTTACATTTACATTTAAGTCATTTAGCAGACGCTCTTATCCAGAGCGACTTACAAATTGGACACACACAAATGGCATTAGTAATTCAACAGGGTTTGAGTAGGCATACATCATTAATGTAGTAATTCAATACTGAACATGTTTGAATTGTGTAGGTATGTGTAGGTTTTAAGTAGTATACACCCAAAGGCTTAGTAGTTACACAGTAGTCATTAAGGGAGAATTATGTAGTGCTTTGAGTAGACAATATGTTGTGTTCACCAGTGGAGAAACAATTTATCACTCATACCTACTTAAATGATTATGTAAATCATTACTGGTTTGCTACACATCTCAATGGCAATCAAGTAGTAAAAACAGTAGGTTTTGTGTAGATATTGTGTTGTAGGGGTGAGTAGTAACTCGGTGGTGTTTTTTCATGAGGGAAGTGTTCAGAGCAATCTGTCCAATTGTTGTATTTCTGTCATCTAGTGTTTGACATAGTGGATAAGGATTTACTGTGAGGGGGCGCGGAGATAGCGAACAGAAAAACGTCTCACTAAACATGAGACAACAAGCTGTGAGCGGGGACAGGAGGTGAAAATGAACCCATTAAATAGGCTAGCTAACAGATAGGCTATAGTACTATGCTTTAAAAAAAATTACATTACGACCATCCTCTAAAATAAGTCAATAAAATCATCCATGTCAATTGAATTTATATGTGGAAAAAAATAATGTGTACGAAGGCAAAGGTGCAGGATTTGTTCATGTTCTAAATGGAGGTTTTGGGTGAGTGTTATGGGATGCCATCCAGTCTCAGTCTTCGCAGGCAATGAGATGACACCCATAGTCGTTTCAAATCACACACCTGAAACCCATTGTGGCAGATAGCCGGCTCCGCAGGCGTGTAATTTCACTATGATGAAGGCCATAAAAGCAAGTGCAGTGTATTCCCAGTCAATGTGGATATCCAGTCAGTGAGGTCACCAGCACTGCATACAGGAAGTGCTGAAGGGCCCGTGTGTGATCCAATTGGTATGAGCAGACGTTGATTGGGGATCTGTGCGATCTCTGCTCTTAACCCTCTTATCTACCCTTCATTTAGAGGTTAAAACAAACAAGCATTGCATTTTGCATGACAATGCAGTCCTCGCACATGCCATGCATCAAAACTGTGCTTTGCAATCAATGCCTTTTGTATTGAGTAGTGTCTCTAAGGATTACACTTTACATTTACCGTCTTACACATTTGGAGACAGCTAGGTGATGTTTTCAGAGGTCTCGTAAATACTAGATTATTTGGCATTCATACAAAGAGAGGCAATGAGCCTGTGCATGAATAGAGATGTTGGATCTTAATTTGATTACTCTTTTGTTGCTGAGAAATGCAGATGAGCTTTGTGATTTACATAAATTCACTGAAAACCCAAAACAACTCAAGGTTATATAAACAGTATGACACTTTTCATGTAGCCTACTTTTGGCCAGCTAATAGCCTAACCACCAATCAGGCAACATAATGGACCAAACATTCAAATCCTGTTGCTGCAGGATCATTTGGTGTGACAATATACACTGAGTATACCAAAAATGAGGAACACCATCCTAATATTGAGTTGCACCCCGCCCTTTTGCCCTCAGAACAGACTCAATTACATCAGGGCATGTACTCTACAAGGTGTTCGAAAGTGTTCCACAGTGATACTGGCCCATGTTGACGCCAATGCTTCCCACAGTCTTGTTACACATGGGAAACTGTCGAGTGTGAAAAACACAGCAGCATTGTACTTCTTGCCCACCCCCCCTCTGAATGGCATACATACACAATCCATGTCTCAAATGTCTCAAGGCTTAAATATCCTTCTTTAACATGGCTCCTCCCCTTAATCTACACGGACTAAAGTGGATTTAATTCATTAACAAGTGACATACATCATAGCTTTCACCTGGATTCCCCTGGTCAGTCTTTGTCATGGAAAGAGCAGGTAACCATAATGTTTGTATACTCAGTGTAGATGTGGCGGATTGGAGTTGGGACCATTTGGGAGGAGTGCTTGATCTGTATTATAATGTGCTAAATACAATTGTCTACTGGAATACATTTTCATCTGGTTTTAGAGCTGGTGTTTACAGCTACACCCTGACCTGAAGTTTAGCACGGACGTATCACTCAGTCTTTCTTTATTGCCCATATTGACATCCAAAAACGCATAACAGGCATAAACAGAAACGTTCAATATCGTAATGTTCTCTTTTTTTTGCGTGCTTTACTAAATTAAATCTGGTTTCATGGCTATTTAAACAGTAGGGTCTAACTCATCTCTGATGTTCATGTTTTACAGCTTTTGGAAGATTTCAAAATGGAACCTCTGAATCCAAAAGCCTTTTCTACAGATGTCCAGAGAGGGTATATGAATTAAAAAATGATTCCCTTTGTTATGTTGAGATCACGACTTATTTAACTCATGATCACGATGTAACAAAATGTGTTTTGTCGAGATCATGAGATGAACTATTTTGATGGGCGTGGACCTAATGATGATAGACTGATCGCAGTGTCATAGTGCACCAGAAGCAGTAAGACTACAAGCATTTAAGACCTTGATTAGAGCACATCTGTTGTATTAGCCATGTGCCTTCATGAAACGTCTTTAGAAACCACAACATGTGATTCACCTCACCTGTTTTAATATTTATATTTTTCTGTTCTACATGTTAATTGTTGTTTGTGACTGTGATTTTGCTGCTACTGACAGGCCAATCTCCCTGTTAAAACTATTATTAAGTAGATTAAAATAAATAAATAAATACAATAAAATATAATAAACTGTCTAACATTTGTATCCATAAATACTTTGAAAGGCTGGTTCACATCAAGTATATCATCCCAGACAACCTAGAACCATTCCATTTCGTAATACCGCCAAAGCAGATCCACAGATGATGCAATCTCTATTATAGTCCACACTGTCCTCTCCCACCTGGACAAGAGAAAAACCTACGTAAGAAGGCTGTTCATTGATTATAGCTCAGCATTCAACTCCATAGTGCGCTCCAAGCTCATCACTAATCTCAGGACCCTAGGACTGAACACCTTCCTCTGTAACGGGATCCTGGACTTCCTGACAAGCCACCCCCAGGTGGTGAGGGTATGCAGCAACACATCCACCATGATGACCCTCTACACGAGGGCCCCTTAGGGGTGCGTGGTTAGTCCCCTCCTGTATTCCTTGTTCCCCTACAACTGCATGGCCATGCATGACTCCAACAACAGCATTTAAGTTTGCAGACGAAGCAACGGTGGTTGGTCTGATCATCGACTACGATGAGACAGCCTATAGGGAAGAGGTCAGTGACCTGGCAGTGTAGAGTCAGGACAACAACCTCTCCCTCATCATCAGCAAGATAAAGGAGCTGATCGTGGACTACAGGAAACAGAGGGCTTAGCATGCCCCCATCCAAATCGACGGGGCTGTAGTGGAGCGGGTCAAGAGCTTCAAGTTCCTCGGTGTCCACATTGCTAAGGAATTATCATGGTCCCCACACACACAGTCATGAAGGTAATAATGACTCTGAACGTGCAGGAGGCTGAAAAGATGATGCATGTGCCCTCATATTCTCAAAAAGTCTTACAGCTGCACCATTGAGAGCATCTTGACTGGCTGCATTACCTCTTGGTATGGCAATTGCTTGGCATCAGACTGCAAGGCGCTACAGAGGGCAATGAATAAGCGGGCCTGCCATCCTTGTCCAATTTTTTAGAGTATCAGATGTACGTGTCAAATTTGAGCCGAATTTGGGTTTTATTTCCACTGCACGCAGTTTGCTAGAAGAGTCCGTTGTCACAGCCTATGTAAAGGTGCTTATTGCATTTCTTTGCTGCGTATACATCATTTCAGATTTTCGAAGTTGATAAAATATCAAATCTTGTGCAAAGGCATTTTAGAAGCATTGCCTCTATAGCTAACACCGGACACTCATTCATTCTTCATCGCACAGTCTTCTAAACTCCCCTCTCCATTTAATGCCAAGATGTTCATATTTATTTTGGATTATACTTTTGTAATGCATTTTGTGACATGGATCAGAATTACAGTTACAGTCTAACAAGTTGCGTGATCCTCATAATGTTACGTGAATTAAATGTGTATCACACTCGCACAAATGCGACCAGTTCTTTTTTGTATTCGCATTTAATTTCTTTCACTTAGCAAATGAGAGTGAACTGCTGGCACTTTAGAGCCCACTGAATGTCCATCTTATGTTTGCTAGTTAGCTTGAAACAATTAGTGTTTACCTTTCCACAACACACGGGGTCGAAAAGGGATTTGTCCATGTGTTTACGTACAGCTGACAGTCGGCAAACTCAGCATCACATCAAACAGGAGGCAGACACGGGGTAGCTACGTCGAATAATGACATTCATCTCCATGTCTGTTGACACAAACTCCGTACATGTTTGTGTGTTGCGGCTCGAGAATCGGGATGTTAGTTATTAAAATGTTTGGAAAAAAATAAAAAAAAATCAGGCCATTTTAATTTCTGCGTACTTTTAACTAGAATCTCGTACCTGCGTATTTGGACAGAGAATTGCGTAGTTGGTACGCAAAATGCGTGCATCTTGGCAGGTCTGTGTACGGCTCTGTACATCATTGGGGCCGTGCTCCCTGCCATCCAGGACCTCTATACCAGGTGGTATCAGAGGAAGGCTCTAAAAATTGTCAAAGACTCCAGCCATCCAAGTCATAGACTGTTCTCTGCTACTGCACAGCAAGCGGTACCAATGCACCAAGTCTGGAACCAATAGGACCCTGTACAGCTTCTGTCTCCAAGCCATAAGACTGCTAAATAGTCAGTTAAATAGTTAACCAATAGCTACCCTGGCTATGTGCGGTGGTCTCTTTTGCACTAACTATTTTGACTCATCACATACACTGTTGCTCCTATTTATTATCTATCCTGTTGCCTAGTCACTTTCTCCCAACCTTGTATCTACCTCAATTATCTCGTACCCCTGCACATCGACTCGGTACTGGTACCCTGTATATATAGCCAAGTTATCATTACTCATTGTGTATTTATTCCTCATGTTATTATAATTTTTTGCTCTCTACATTATTGGAAAGGGCCCTCAAGTAAGCATTTCACTGTTAGTCTACACCTGTTCTTTACAAAGCATGTGACAAATAGTATTTGCTTTGATTGATTTAAAACTATCATCAATAAGTCCACCCCTATTTACAGAGTTTATCTTGTGATCTTGAAAAAATGGCGGAATATACTTTTTTATTCATAATGTCCTCCTTGGACTTCCCTACTTTTCAGTGATTTCAGGCTACTCCTTTTTTACAGAATGCTATTTTGCTTGGACCTATTACACCTGGCATTATACTGCTCAGTAATAGAGATTTCTAGGCAGCCACACATCCTACATTTCCCTTTAACAAGAGGAACTTTCAACAAAAGCAATGAGAGTTTCTTTTGTACATTTCCCTTGATTTGGAGTTTAAAAGTTCCTAATACACCTCTCTATGATAAATGGAATTATCTTCTAAACCAAGCTGCACTCATACGGTATCACTCACATTAACACACTGTACTAGATTACATGGTGTCGTAAACAAGCTTTTTAAAACTGCAAGGGTATCAGACATCCATCACCACCATCTTAACGGCATGGCTGCCACTTCCTGTACCCATTCCAAGCAGTGGAGGAAAAGCAATAACTCACACTCCTGTTTGGTTCATGTAAACAGGTCGACCTCAGCGAGACCACTCAATGTAGACTTCCTGGAAACCCGATTGCCAATGCGAGAGAAACAATTTATTGGAACAATAAATAATACCTTAGAGTTGTATGCAGCAGCGTGCTGTGCATATTGCATCTGCCGAGGAAACTGGCCATGACATTTAATGTGTCACATCCAATCCAATTCAAAGCTGAAACGGTACACCTTAACTTCTCAGCACGACTGGCCACTATGAAGCACAAAATTCCTGGAGTGTCGAATGTTGCGAGCAGTGACACAAACAAATTGCTTTCAGTTCTGCCATGGCAGTTGAAATATGGGATTTGTAATCCGGTTACTCACCGAGCTATGATAATGAATAAGTATCTTTGTACATTTTCACTGTACAATATGAAATAGATTGGTACAGTCTTTCACATTAGGCTTGTTTGTGTACACTCAAAAGGAACAGAAAGGATAATAACTGAAGAAAAACAGGACTCTCATCCCTCACTTGATTAATACAAAAACAATGTTTTAAGTGAAATTGAAGCTTTTATCTGACATTCTAAATCTAATTTCAACTATAGTATGCACTAACAAGGCTTTTCAGCATACTCAGCTTGAAACCTAGAGTATAGCTTTATTGATATACTGTACTTCTACAGCAGATGTACTCACATTGGATGGGTGGATAAGGATTCAAACGTTCTCTCAAACAGCCTAATACATACTCTTAGTGTAGGTTCACCCCATGAATGAACTTGGTAATGTTAACCTGTTTTTTCATGTAAGAACACACATGCAATCTGCCATCTGAGAATCTGTTCAATGGTCCCAGTCTTGATATATACCCATTGGTTATTAAAAGGGGTCATCTGCATTTTAAAAAAAACAACACAAAACCTACCAACCTACCAAAGCCACTGTTTTGGTAAAAATCGGAGGAATTAGAGGTGGAGAAATGTAATAACTCACAAATTCATGAAAAGCGCTTGTAGCAATCGCAGATTGACCCTTTTATATTATATCTTAGAAATGTCTCATACAAGAGCATAGTGCAACTCATACAAGAGCATAGTGCAACTGTCTTACCCTATCATAACTAAAAAACTCAGGTTGCATTACTCCATTGTTTATAACAGGAACATTAACTTGGCTTCAAAATGTTAAAAAGCTGCAAACTACATTTTGAAATGTATTTTTTATTTCACCTTTATTTAACCAGACGGCTGATTTGTAGGGGTCAGCTATCTGGATTTGGGTGAAGGAGAAATGGGGCAAGTTTCTGTAGGGGGTGCAGGTCTGTTGACCGGTGTAGGGGTAGCCAGGTGGCAAAGCCGTAGAAAAATGACTGCACTGAGGCTAGGACAGTGTTTCCTAGCCTCAGTGCAGTGGGCAGCTGGGAAGAGGTGCTCTTATTCTCCATGGACTTTACAGTGTCCCAGAACTATTTGGAGTTTGTGCCACAGGATGCAAATTTCAGTTTGAAAAAGCTAGCCTTTGCTTTACTAACTGCCTGTGTATATTGATTCCTAACTTCCCTGAAAAGTTGCATATTGCGGGGGATATTCGATGTTAATGCAGTATGCCACAGGATGTTTTTGTGCTGGTCAAAGGCAGTCAGGTCTGGAGTGAACCATGGGCTATATCTGTTTCTGGTTAAAAAAAATTGAATGGGGCATGCTTATTTAAGATGGTGAGGAAAGCACTTTTAAAGAATAACCAGGCATCCTCTACTGACAGAATGAGGTCAATATCCTTCCAGGATACCCAGGTCGATTAGAAAAGCCTGCTCGCTGATGTGTTTTAGCGAGAGTTTGACCGTGATGAGGGGTGGTCGTTTGACCGCAGACCCATTACGGACGCAGGAAATGAGACAGTGATCGCTGAGATCCTGGTTGAAGACAGCAGAGGTGTATTTGGATGGCAGGTTGGTTAGGATGATATCTATGAGGGTGACCCTGTTTTTATGTATTTGGGGTTGTACCTGGTAGGTTTATTGATTGTTTATGTGAGATTGAGGGCATCAAGCTTAGATTGTAGGATGGCCTGGGTGTTAAGCATGTCCCAGTTCAGGTCACCTAACAGCACGAGCTCTGAAGATAGATGGGGCGCAATCAATTCACATATGGTGTCCAGGGCACAGCTGGGGGCAGAAGGTGGTCTATAGCAAGTGACAACGGTGAGAGAAAGGTGGATTTTTAAAATTACAAGCTCAAATTGTTTGGGCACAGACCTGGATTGTAAGACAGAACTCTGCAACTCTGTCCCCATTGGCAGTTCTATCTTGTTGGGACAATAGGGTTAGCTAAGGCATATTGAGCAGGGCTAGAGGCTCTACAGTGAAGTAAGGCAATTGTCCATTGCTGTTCTGGGTAGTGACAAGTCATTATTGACATTAGGGAGAGGCATGTGTAGCCGAGTGATCATATGGGTCCAGTGAGTAGTTAGGTGGGCTGGAGACACGGCGGGCCAGGGCTATCAAGCTAGCAGAAGGGCCTTAGAGGGACGTCGCGATGTAAGAAGTCTGTTGTAGTCCCCTTGTGCTGTTACATCGGACTAGTCGTGATGGATCAGCAGGGCTCCGTGCGGTAAAAAGGTGCAGGCCAATTGGCAAAAATAGATATAGTGGACCAAACATTTTTCCGATGAGCAATTTGTCAGATTTTCCATTTCCCATCTGGGTAGGCATTAGGCTAGGTCACATGTAGGGTTAAGAAGTGGTTTCACTGAAACATATTACATTTGGCTCGCTATTTTCCATTCATCTTGCTTTTTAGTCCAGGACTAGGCTTAAACCACCCCATAATGTTGAAATGAGTGGAATGAAAAAAATAAATCTACTTTACAGTACATTAATGGGGTAAACTAACTCTAAGAGTATGTATTAGGCTGTTTGAGTGAAAGTTTGAATGCTAATCGACCCATATAATGAAAATACATCTGCTGTTGATGTACATTAGATCACTAAAGCTAAACTCTAGTGGGCATCAAGCTGAGTATGCTGAAAAGCCTTGTTAGTGCATAGGTCAAATTAGATTTTGAATTTCAAGGGTATTTCGGCTTCAGACAAAAGCTAATATATCACTAAAATGGTTTGTTTTTCAAAATTAATTTCCATGAAGGTATAATGCTGGCGCCCATTTTACTGTGATAGAATACACAGATAAATGTGTAAAGTGCTACATGTACGCATGTTCGAGTGAGACAGACTTTCCACAGATAAGTGCCCACAATAAGAGCAATGAGACTAAACGTTTTGCAACGGAATCGACGTAACGAATACACACCCCGGGCAGCTGAGTTGACTTCCTATTTTTAAGAGGCAATAATAGCCAATTACATTTTTTATGTTTAATCTCACCAGGTCTGCCTTGAAGTTGATGTAATTTAATTCATTTAAATCTGTTGGCTCGTTTCCAGATGTGGGAAGACTGGAAAAGGATGCACCCACGGCTTCCTCGCCTTCTTTGCCCCAGCCTACCTGCTGCCCCCCACCAACCAGCCTGGAAGTCAAGGTTCCAAAGAGGTCAGAAAGACCCAGAGCAAAGCCACCCTGCGTATCGCCTTTTCAAGCAGCAATTGGTGTGCATTCTCATCACCCACATCATGTCGACCATCACAGGTAAGTTTACACACCCAATGGTTTATGTATTAAATGGGAACCAAACAGAAGTAAACAGAACCAAATGGAAGAGGGACTTACGTGCATTTGTTAAATAGAAACTCATTTTAGTTTCAAAATGTTTTCTGTTGCAAGGCATTTTGTGCCTAATTGCAACTTTTTGGCCACGGTGTACACTAGTAGTGATTACACCTCAGGAGAAGCACACACACTAATCACCAATCCCATGTCTCACTGTCAGTCAAATCTCTGAAATTCCAAACGAAAATTTCAACAAAGAGTCCACCTTTCCATATACACATGAATATCAGCTTCTCAATCTGCTTTTAGAAGGTTTAGTAATGTATTATTTGACTCGACAAACACCCAATTTCCAGTTTGAATACCTATATTATAATGGTATACCTAACTGATAAAATCATTAACATTTTCTCTCCTTCCCATTTATCCCTCCATCCCTACCTCTCTTCCCCCTCAGTGTTCGTCTGGAGAGGGGTGCCTCGGAGGACATCTGACAGTGGGAAGTGCTTGCAGTCTGTCTGGCCAATGAGATCAAGAGGAATGAGAGGGGCACTACACTTCCAGAGTAGTGCTGAGGGCATGTGGGTCACGAGAGAAATCACATACATACACCAGTACATGAGCGCATAAAGACATTTACAAATCTACCGTTCTGTAGACCCAACACTAATCTAGTGCATCTGATTCTAATAATTAGCTGGCTGATAAGATGGATCTGGTTAGTTACAACTAGAGTTGGAGAGAGAACCTACAGAAGGGTATCTGGCCCTTTCTGCTGGTATGCACATTTTCATTAGGGAATATGAAGAATTGACAGAGAAGAGGAAAAAGTCAATGTAACATTTATTGGTGGATAAACACACAGGATCACATTAAATTCACTAGAATTGACAGAGAACAAAATTACATATTGTGTCAAGGTATTGATTCCCCGGTCACAGAGATGAGGAGGGTGGAAAGAATGAATTTTTAGAGACCAACGGTACCTGGTAAGACTCATGTGAATTTATAACCACCTGACTTTCTTTCTGTCTGTATTTCCTTGCCTGTAGATACCCCCGGTCTTCACAATAGGATTAGGGTTACCCTTCCATCTATGAATAGTGGCTACCTGCAAGTCTGTAGTTTGAGACCTGAATAAAGGTTGTCTGAATAAAGTATGCATCTTTATTTTATGGCCTGTGATACATTAACCCTCCTCTAAACCCTTTCAATCAAATTTGACTTGAACAGCAAGCGATCTAGCAAAACCTGGCTAAAGTTACGCATAGAATGATGACAAGGATATGCAGTAAGCCTGTTTTTACACTTTTGTAACCTCACGTAGTGCCCGTCAGGAGAAGGCTCCTAGTGGAGCTGACAACACATGCCGGCAGCACCACTTGGTTGTCTGGGGCCAGCCACTCTCCTTGCAGGGCCCACTCCAGGCACAGCCTGTAGGCAGAAAGGTGGAATTACCGAGAAAGAATTGTCAAGCACCATAGATAGCAAACCATTCATGTTACCCATCTGTCTCTCCTGATACCATCATTATCATTTGATAGTTGTAACGTGCAGGGCTGGGGGATTTTCTTAAATTAATGGGTAGGATTGTATGGGTGGAAATAAAAAGTGACATTCCTTCCAGTTAGGCTACATCCTCCACACAAAACGTTGAATGAAAATGTCTATATACAAAGCCATGGGCTTTTCAGACTGGTTTTTGAGTACATCAGTATGGTAAAGTGTGTTTGGAAGCTCGCTAAATTCATTTATGACTTGTTTTACAATGTAGCGAGCTATTCAAATATAAATTAATTGATGTAACATTAATAACCCTCCAGGTGAGCTTCAATGCCATACAACTCTCCTTCCGTGGCCTCCAATTGCTCCTAAATACAAGTAAAACGAAATGCATGCTCTTCAACCAATCGCTGCCTGCACCTGTCCGCCTGTCCAACATCACTACTCTGGACAGTTCTGACCTAGAATATGTGGACAACTACAAATACCTAGGTGTCTGGTTAGACTGTAAACTCTCCTTCCAGACCCACATCAAACATCTCCAATCCAAAGTTAAATCTAGAATTGGCTTCCTTTTTCGCAACAAAGCATCCTTCACTCATGCTGCCAAACATACATACTGACCATCCTACCAATCCTCGACTTCGGTGATGTCATTTACAAAATAGCCTCCAATACCCTACTCAATAAATTGGATGCAGTCTATCACAGTGCCATTCATTTTGTCACCAAAGCCCCATATACTACCCACCACTGTGACCTGTACGTTCTCGTTGGCTGGCCCTCGCTTCATACTCGTCACCCAACCCACTGGCTCCAGGTCATCTACAAGACCCTGCTAGGTAAAGTCCCCCCTTATCTCAGCTCGCTGGTCACCATAGCACCACCCACCCGGAGCACGCGCTCCAGCAGGTATATCTTTCTGGTGAAATAAAGGTGAAATAAAAAAGGTTGGTTGAATTCTTATTGACACGACATTTCAGCTTTTAATTTTTATTAATTTATAAACATTTCTAAAAACATAATTCCACTTTTTCATTATGGGGAATTGTGTAGGCTAGTGAAAAAATAACTCTACATTTAATTTTTTTTGAACTCAGGCTGTAACACAACAAAACTTGAAAAAATTCAGGGGGTGTGAATACTTTCTGAAGGCTGTAGATCAAACAGATAACAAATCAAGATCAGCTACATTCTCACTTTAACTGAGACTGGATTCTGTTTTCTCCTTTAATTAGTCGTTAGCATTTGCCTTTCCCGATGTAATTAGCTAGCTTTCCTTTTTAATTGAAAAGCAGTGAAAATATTAGTTTTAAATACATCAAAACCTTTCAACAGAAGGCACCTCTGAGATTCGAGTGTCACTGTTGACAACTTATGTGGAATTTCTTAAATGTCTCCTGAGATCTCACTTATTGGACAATGGTAATATTTCAACCCCCTTTTTTGCAAGAAGAGCAGCGAACGGATTGCGGCGCCATCTGGTGACCATTTAGGGAATGGAGTTCTCAGCTGAGGTGACAAATTCCGCGCAGGAATATGAAGACCTATTGACATTGAAAATACGAGGGGAACAACTCCCTTTAACATGCATTGGCCAATCAAAAACCTTATATAGATTCAACTATCATCGTGTCTATAATATAAAGGAATTGGAATTGCTTTTCTCCATTTAAAGTGCTAGTTCGCTCGTCTCAGTCTATGAAAGTGGACAGCTGATGGAATTATCATCTGCACGGTGCTGGGAGAGGACTAGTTTCTAATGTCAGGATCCAATTAGCTTGTAACATGAGCCGGTAGGTTGGGTACGGTGACTTTAAAAGTAAAATGGAGGTGTAGCGTGGATGCTGTCTACTGATTGGTCAATGAATAGCTCACTTATACACACACACAGTTGCACTCACACTTACAATTTCTCTCTCTCTGTTACATACACATGCACACATACACACTGCACTTGTTTGCTCGATAAACTTCTAAGCTTACTAGCAGGAACCCTCAACCTCTCTTCCCACAAATAACTTCCTTAAAAAAAAAAAAATGCTCCACGAACGCTTATTTGGCAACTTACCAGTTTCTCAGAGGCAGGATAAAACTATACCTGAAAGTGAGCGCCCACAAGATGAAATGGACCAGTAAAGTGCATGTTTTTCTTTTATCACGTAAAAACGTAAAAATCACACTAAATACAAAATACAGAGGAAGCATGGCTGAACACACACATGCAACTGAGTGCGCTGATGCAAGCGACCATGGGGCCAACCTGTATCTCCCATTATTTCAAGTGCATAATTTATCAGCGCAGCGAGCCCCTCTAACCTTATGGCAAAGCAGGCATGATGAATGCTGTGCATGGGTACAAACAGTTTCTCTCATCTTTGGCCTGGTAATTATAACTGCATAATGTGCCCCCGGAGACCCTTTGAAATGACTGGTCAGGACACTGAGTGTCAAGAAAACAATCATCCCCAATAGATCACTGCTGAGGAGAGCCGACACAGCATCCCAAAGTCACAAGGAGCCTACCGGACCATAAGGCCCAGTATTGACCCGTCTACTGAAGGAGACTCTCCTCATCTGTCTTAACTGTGGGAGGCTGATACACACGCTGGGATGAGGATAGATGTAAAGTTGAAACCAGGCCAGACCTTCCCCCACGCATCCTGTGGCAAATGTACTAATTTAGTAAGCTTATATAAATTCTATGCCCAATAGAATATATAATTCCTTACTTGCAGCACCCTAAATGCAACAATCAATTAAAAAAGTGTAAACGAGTCAAGAAAACATTCAGGCACAAACTTTGTTGCACGGTATGTTGGATGAGAGACCCAGGTAGTATACAGTACGGTATTCTTTCCATTCCATAGCAACAGAGCGCTAAAATGAGAGTGCTGTAGTCCTGCAGTAATCCTTATACTCAGCAGTGACTCGGTGGACTTCTTTAGACATAGAGAGTTGGAGTTGGAGGCCAGGTAATGTGTGTGTGTGCGTGTGCTTGTGTGTCTGTGTGGTTGGACCTGAAGAGAGAGGATGTTTGTGTACAGCAGCAAGAGAGAGGAATAGCCCAGGAAAGAGAGGGATCAGAGAAAGGTGAGGGGTTTGCAATCCAGGTTTAATGAGGGATTGAAAATGAAGCTCCATAGAAGGGTTCACATCAAAATGGCATCTTAATTAATGCACAATTAACAGCTTTGATACACTGGGAGTTCGTAGTGTGGAGATTGACCTCTGGCAGCTTCATTTAGCACCCCTTGAATATTAGGTGGTGTTAATTATCAGAATATCAGATTGTAATGATATCTCTAATGCTGTACTCACTTGTTGGTGATGCAGTGGACGTGTAATGAATTGAGTTAGTTACATTGGGAAAATTACCATAAGGAGTGAACAGGAGTGGCCCTCTTTTAAGCAGGAAATGTGAACACATGGTGGAGACAAAACTCAGTGGATATTGTAGGCTAACATTAAGTGCTTGAGTCAATCAGATCTGTTTAGACAACATTTGAGGTGCGGTTGCTTTGACAGTGTCGGGGTGGACCTGCGTTAGAGTTGTCAAATCCAGACATTGCCATTGGCTGCACAGAGTCACCTGAACAGAAATCCCTTGTTTACAAGTTGGAACACTGGAATGTGAGATGTAATCTACACCTCCATTAGGATGATAGACATCCTCATTATTTTGTTTAATGATGTGCAATTAAGTTGTATTTGTATTTATTATGGATCCCCGTTAGCTGCTGCCAATTTTAAAAACATTACAATACATTCACAGATTTCAAAACATAATGTGTGCCCTCAGGCCCCTTTGTCGTTCTGAACTTCTAACTCGAGTGGGGGGGGGGGGGGGTGTGGCTTCATGACAATGATCGCAGGAGCAGCTGCTCCCTGATTTGACAGCTCCAACTCAGTTCCATCCCAAAACATTCGCTATACAAGTGTGCTATCGCCAGTTAATGCATGATCTGATTTAATCTAGGCCTAACAGGTGTTACAGAGGCTCTCCAAAATACCCAATGTCCCACCTGCTCATTGTTATTTTGTGACACCGACTTCTATCTCCCCCTCTTTCCTACTCAATGTAGAATATAGCCTACCCCTCCTCTCCCCACTATCCCACTCAATCACTATCTCTTTTTTTAGGAGATTGCTGTCCTCCTTTCATTCTGTCTGTCCCTCTTTTTTCCTCATCCCGCCTCTTTTCTCTCCCACAGTAGGATTTGCTTCTCTTGGATGAGTCCAGAAACAGATGGTGCTTATGGCTTATTGGTTCTGACTGGTGCCGCTTCTGAGGACTTATCGCACTGTGACCTGGCCAGTGTGGTTCCGGAAACATTGGGCCAATGGTTCATGTCTGTTTATATGGAGCAGGTGAATTACCGGGACCTCAAGCTTCTAGTCCACTGCACAGAGACTGGGCGGCCATTGCCTTGGTCCGCATGGGAGGATCCAATATCGCCAACATCATCCTAAAGCCCAACTTCAACCCCAGCAAGGGGATCACTGAAATGGGCAATTTAATATCATGCACTGTAACTCTGAACATTGGTCTCCCATATCTATCCACTCACGCAAGGTGCTGTAGGTGTTCTAACACCATGTGCTGAGCAGTATGGAATAACAAATGATGAGCGATAGAATAAATCGAAAGAGAACATCAACATGTCTGTTGTCTGGACCTCTGACAGTCTCTATGGATGTGCCACAGGGTTCAATTCTCGGGCCGACTCTCTTTTCTGTATACATCAATGATGTTGCTCTTGCTGCTGGTGATCCACCTCTACGCAGACGACACCATTCTGTATACTTCTGGCCCCTCCTTGGACACTGTGTTAACTAACCTCCAGACGAGCTTCAATGCCATGCAACTCTCCTTTCGTGGCCTCCAACTGCTCATAAACGCAAGTAAAACTAAATGCATGCTTTTCAATCGATCGCTGCCCGCACCTGCTCGCCCGTCCAGCATCACTACTCTGGACGGCTCTGACTTAGAATACGTGGACAACTACAAATACCTGGGTGTCTGTTTACACTGTAAACTCTCCTTCCAGACTCACATTAAGCATCTCCAATCCAAAATTAAATTAAGATTCGGCCTCCTATATCACAACAAAGCATCCTTCACTCATGCTGCCAAACATACCCTCGTAAAACTGACCATCCTACCGATCCTCAACTTCAGTGAAGTCTTCTATAAAATAGCCTCCAACACTCTACTCAACAAACTGGATGCAGTCTATCACAGTGCCATCCGTTTTGTCACCAAAGCCCCATACACTACCCACCATTGCGACCTGTACGCTCTCGTTGGTTGGCCCTCGCTTCATACTCGTCGCCAAACCCACTGGCTACAGGTTATCTACAAGTCTCTGCTAGGTAAAGCCCCGCCTTATCTCAGCTCACTGGTCACCATAGCAGCACCCACTCGTAGCACGCACTCCAGCAGGTATATCTCACTGGTCACCCCCAAAGCCAATTCCTCCTTTGGTCGCCTTTCCTTCCAGTTCTCTGTTGCCCATGCCTGGAACGAATTGCAAAGATCTCTGAAGCTGGAGACTCACATCTCCCTCACAAGCTTTAAGCACCAGCTGTCAGAGCATTTTACAGATCACTGCACCTGTACTTGGCCTATCTGTAAACAGCCCATCTATCGACCTACCCCATCCCCATGCTGGTATGTATTTATTTTTCTCCTTTGCACCCCAGTATCTCTACCTGCACATTCATCTTCTGCCGATCTACCATTCCAGTGTTTATTTGCTATATTGTAATTACTTTGCTAGCATGGCCTATTTATTTCCTTAACTTACCTCATTTGCACTCACTGTATATGGACTTTTTGTTTTCGTTTGTTCTACTGTGTGTTTTGTTTATTCCATGTGTAACTCTGTGTTGTTGTATGTGTCAAATTGCTACACTTTATCTTGGCCAGGTCGCAGTTGCAAATGAGAACTTGTTCTCAACTAGCCTACCTGGTTAAGTAAAGGTGAAATAAAAAAATAAACATGTCACAGAGACTAGTGAACCTCGAGGGACATTGTCCAAACACTATTTTGTTATTAGAGATTGAATTCACTCAGTATGATTATTAGTAAGTATTAAAATGATACTTTATGTGCTGTCTGAAAAGTAAAGATGATATAACTGCAGATGAGTCAGGGTGAAGTTTGAAGCTGTTTGAAGCTGGTTGAAGCATTACCATAGTGACTGTGTTTGCAAGTCCCTTCCTGAAAGCCACCTGGTTCCAAGTCCTACACCTTGGGCTCCCAAGAAGTGGTGAAGTGGAAGGCATACACAGGTATACATCATATACACACACTTATTTTTCAGTAGGAATTGCGTATACTCACTTCTTCATCCCCACGATGCGTATCAAAGTAGTGCAGTGGAGCTATACACCGTATCAATAAATAAGGCTGACGGGACAGGTCAGAATGTTTAGCTTAAAATGTGTATGAACTATGTATTCACATTTTATGCGCAGTAATCTGCAAACGGCGGTAGGCCTATGTGCAAATGTTCCAAAATGAAAATGGCAGGAAAACACGGGGAAAAAAACTGTTCTAAAATGCACACTGCACATGCCGGTGGTTTTATGGACCGAGATGGAAATATCCGTTAAAAATGTAGAAAGTCTTTATAAAATAAACTGCCTCCACATTTCTATGGTGGGATTTTGGCCATAGGCTATTTGAAGCATGCCTCATAATATGAATGTCCAGGTATCAAACAGTTAAGGAACAGGACAAATATAGCGATGCTAATGATAGGCCTAACCGTCTTCTGGTAGATGGAAAGGCTTTCCCAAAACCCTTCTCAATTAAATGTTATGCCTACCTGGTAGAATGTTATCATTATTATTTGCATTAATCCAGTAGCCATTTTGTTTTTCAAACTCCATCCTAGGTGCTACAGAAACACTGCTCACCAAACAACAGTGCTAGGTGCCTGTGCACTTGAATTAAAGGGTAACTACACGACACCTGATGTGGTTTAAGCATTGTTATGGACTCCAATTTTGTTTTTCTATGAAAATAAATGAAGCTTCTAACTCAGTTGACGGCCTCATTTATCTGTTTCAATAGTAGGACTACTATTAGCCTACATGTAACCTTTATTTAGCTAGGCAATTCAGTTAAGAACAAATTCTTCTTTACAATGACGGCCAAACCCTAACCCAGACGACGCTGGGTCAATTGTGCACTGCCCTTTGGGTTGGGTTGGCTGACTGTGAAAAAACAATATGGGATTTATAATTTTTTGGAAATTCAGAGTGTATGTCACTGTTTCTCATAGAATCTTTCACACAGGGTGCCTTTCCTTCACCGGGCAGGACGTTTTGTTTTTGTAAAATTAGAGTATACCCACTTCTCCAAGAACCACTACACCACTGCTGTCATGGACTCTCAAGGATGGTAGTGCAGTATAAATTCAATGTGATTGGAATACCAACTTTACATCTTTCCACATGTCAGACCAGGTGTATGTACAGTATGTCTAGACATGTGAAGTAATTCACCTGTAGCTTTAGAGACTGATTTCTCAGTCTCGGACACTTTTGATTGATTTGCCATCCAATGCAGTTCCCATAAAGTTTGCGTATTTTGAGAGCAGTGAGATGAATTTCTTTCCCTCTCTCTCAGATCGCCACATATCACCTGCTCAACCACAGCTGTTCTGTTCGCAAGAAAAATGTACTGTGGAGAAATGGCTGGGATTTATCATTATCCAAACAGGTTGAGACACTAGATAACTTGTATGTACAAAGGTTTGTTACGTTAATTTGGGATTTATCTGAATATTTTTATGTATGCTTGAAAAGTAAGTTAAAAACATGATAATAGATCTATTGAGGACATTTGACAGGAGTTTCCACTCTTTGTTGGTTTTTCATTAGCTTAAGAAACCTCTTAAATAACTAAAGTAATAATGCATGAACTTATAACCAGAATTGTACTTGGTTGCTCTTACAACAAATGTGATCATTTCTGATGGGTATAGTGCCTTCTGAAAGTATTCACACACCATAACTTTTTCAAAATGTTGTTGTGTTACATAGTGTGATTAAAATGTAATTGGGTTTTTTTGTCAACGATCCACACAAAATACTCTGTAAAATCAAAGTGGAAAAACAATTCTAACATTTGTAAAAAAAATATATATATATATATATATATGAAATATTACACTAATATATATTGAATAGATAGTAGTATTGAGTAGATATGTATTTCTGGGTAAGTCTAAGAGCTTTCCACACCTGGATTGTGAAACACTTTCCCATTATTATTGAATGGATTCTTCAAGCTCTGTCAAATTGGTTGTTGATCATTAATAGACAACCATTTCCAGTTCCAGCCATAGATTTTCAAGCAGATTTAAGTCACAGATGTAACTCGGCCACTCAGGAACATTCACTGTCTTCTTAGTAAGCAACTTCAGTATAGATGGGGCGGCAGGTACTCTAGTGGTTAGAGGACTGAACTAGTAAGCGAAAGGTTGCAAAATCAAATCCCCGAGCTGACAAGGTAAAACTCTTTCAATCTGCTAGGCCGTTATTGAAAATAAGAATTTGTTTTTAACTGACTTGCATAGGTAAATAAAGGTTCAATAAAATAGATGTGTCCTTGTGTTTTAGGTTATTGCCCTGCTGAGTGGTGAATTCATGTCCCGGTGGAAAGTAGACTGAACCAGGTTTTTCTCTACAATTTTGCCTGTGCTTAGCTCCATTACGTACATTTTTTATCCTGAAAAACTCCCCAGTCCTTAATGATTACAAGCATACCCATAACATATGCTTGAAATTTAGAGAGTGGTAGGCCTACTCAGTAACTTGTATTGTATTTGCCCCAAACCTTAGCAGGACCAAAAAGTTAATTGCAGTATTACATTTTTTTTCAGTATTACTTTAGTACCGTGTTGCAAACAGTATGCATGTTTTGTAATATCCTTCTTGTCACCCTGTCAATTGGGTTAGTATTGTGGAGTAACTACAATGTTGTTGATCCATCTTCAGTTTCCTCCTATCACAGCCATTAAACTCTTAACTATTTTAAAGCCACCAATGGCCTCATGCTGAAATCCCTGAGTGGTTTCCTTCCTTTCCGGCAACTGAGTTAGAAAGGACACCTGTATCTTTGTAGTGACTGGGTGTAATTGATACACCATCCAAAGTGTAATTAATAGTGCTCAAGGGGACACTCAATGTCTGCTTAATGTTTTTGTTTGTTTTACCCATCTACCAATAGGTGCCCTACTTTGTGAGGCATTGGAACCTTGGACCTTAAGGATAGTTGTATGTGTGGGGTACAGCAATGAGGTAGTCATTTGAAAATCATGTTAAACACCATCCATGCAACTTATGCGAGTTGCTTAGCAAGTTTTTACCCCTGAACGTATTTAGCTTGCCATAACAAAGGGGTTGAAAACTTATTGACTCAAGACATTTCAGATTTTTATTTTTAATGAAGTAGTTTAAAAAACGTTGACATTATGGGGTAGGGTGTAGGCCAGTGACAAAAAAATCTAAAAAGTTAATACATTTTAAATTCTGTCTGCAACACAACAAAATGTGGAAAAAGGTCAAGGGGTGTGAATACTTTCTGAAGGCACTGTAACTCTATACCCACGATTACAGCAGATTGGTTGGGCCTCCGTGTCCGCATGGAATCAAATTCATCCTTGAATCCAAGATTTTTTGAGAAAAAGCTCAGAGTACACCAGTAGGTGACACTGTTCTCTATGGACAACAGAGAACATCACTGACTTTAAAATGTGACTTTCAAGAATGTTCCGGTGAGAGGACTCAGAGCAGATGTTTTCTAAGGCACTTAGTCAGTTAACATGATTGATTTCTGCTTAAGAAACATAACTCTTCCAAGGGAAAATAATGCTGGCCTATCAAATCTTAATATAACTCTGTTTTCCAAAGCAGGGGTTACCTACATTTCCTTCTACTCTGGTTACCTCCCATGCTTATGTTGTCCTACAGCCATGCATCACAGCCAATTGTAAATACGAATTTGTTCTTAACTGACTTGCCTTGTTAAATAAAGGTTAAATAAAAAGCTCTATAAATAGTAATCGTAATAATAATTCACAACGTTATTTATGTGTTCACTAAACTGGTTGAAATTAGATGAAAACAGTACTGTTTGATGATCCAAATCCAATATATTTTCCACATTGATTCCCACACCACAATAAGTTGACAAATTAAGTTCAAACAATGTGGATTCCACCGGCGTGCCCATTGTGTAGCCTCTATATGAACAATTTGAACGAGTCTATAACACTAACATACAGTAAACAACTGTTTGGTGATATATGCTGAATGCGAATTGAAATTGGGATTTTCCGTGATTCATTCCACAGGGCAGTTAATATAATTGTTCACTTGTTAAGAGGTTAAACCCTTATAGAACAAACATATTTGAGTGAATTTTCAGTGAGGTAATCAGTATCCAAGTAAAAACGTACTAACATAGTACGAAGTAGATATAGTAACTAAATGTGAAGTGATAACCTGAGACACAAGTCAACTACTGTACATCGAGTGGCTCTAAGCAAGTTATAATTGTTGTTATCACTGGCTTAATAGTTTATTCAAAACACACGCTATGGCAATCCAAGCCCCACTAAAGCAAATGGTACAATTCAATGAGCTTTTCTGTCAAACGCAGCCTCATCCTGAGTATAATTTTTATCTCCACTGATGGGGAATGGGTGAACTGTGCAGAGATTACAGTCGCCCCGTTCAGGAGGTAAACTCCGCAGGGTAACTCATCTTGGAATTGGAGTATAACGCAATTTAGTGTCTCCGGTATCTCCATCCTACTCCAACACGGATGCTTGGGCTGCATCCACTCAAAGCAATGTGTCAAGGGAGGGGCCAGGCACATACACTGCCAGCTGATGGATAGTTTAGAGACTTTCATTCCGTCTCATTTAATGGCGTAACATGTCTCCCCTGTATCCAGCTTCCTTCTTATCACATTAGGCTGTTGTAAATGCTTCATAAGCATCATCAAGGGGAGACGTCAGTTAAATAAATTAGAGCCATCCCTTCACAGGAGAGGACAACCTCCCAGGGGGTTTTGTTTTCATAGTTATGGTTGGGTTTTGTTTTCATAGTTATGGTTGGGTTTTGTTTTAATAGTTATGGTTGGGTTTTGTTTTCATAGTTATGTTTGGGTTTTGTTTTAATAGTTATGGTTGGGTTTTGTTTTCATAGTTATGGTTGGGTTTTGTTTTCATAGTTATGGTTGGGTTTTGTTTTCATAGTTATGGTTGGGTTTTGTTTTCATAGTTATGGTTGGGTTTTGTTTTCATAGTTATGGTTGGGTTTTGTTTTCATAGTTATGGTTGGGTTTTGTTTTCATAGTTATGGTTGGGTTTTGTTTTGTTGCGTGTGCCTCTATTTGTTTGCGACATTAAATTCATTGTAGATGTTGATCACTTTTAGTGTTGTAACCATAACCTGTCATAAATCTGAGGCAGTGTCAGGTAGTCTATATCTTTAATCAGTGACTCATTTGCATGCCCTCCATTTGCAAAATAATCTAATGATGGTGACTTATTGTTGAATTTGAATGAACATTAAATTCTGCTCCGGCAACAAAGTACATAGAGAAGTAATTTGGCCTGTTAAAAATGTTATATAAATGTGACTCCTCAAGTTAAGTAACTCTTTACCATAACAATTTTTCACTTGGATAAAGAACATAACTGATGAAATGTCTATTCTTCATGACTTAATTCCTAAGTAAATCGGACTTGGGACGAAACAGAATCACATTTGTCTGCGGGTTTTGGTTAACATACTCCGGTCCTCGAGTTCCCCCAACAGCACCCATTTGTATTGTAGCCCCACACAAGCACACCTGATTCAACTAGTCAACTAATCATCAAGCCCCCATGTATGTGTTTATTATAAAACAGTTTCAGGAGGAAAGCTTTAAAGGGGAACTGCACCCGCTGATTTGGCCTAGTATTTCGAATTGCTCCTCAATAAATGCTGGCAGCCATGACAGAAGCCAAATGAGAGTTGGCTTGGGGGTGTGGTTTGATGTGGGTGTTTCTTCGATGGGTCCTTGCCACAACCAATAGACACCGATCTGTCAGAACCTTGCCCCAAGCTGTTTCCCCCCATTCAATCACAACAAACAAATCTCCTGCAGATAGCAGCGGTGCATGGTAAAATCACTGGGGAAGCCAAGCCAGGAAAAAAAGCCATATTACAACCTATGTCTTGTGATGAGTACGTTGTTTAGTCTATAACCTGTTAGTTAATTTGCCTTGCACCATAATATACTGTACAAAAACGTTAACGCAACAATTTCAATGACTTTACTGTGTTCAAATCAAATGTTATTTGCCACATCCGCCGAATACAACTTTCCGTGAAGTGCTTACTTACAAGCCCTGAACAATTCAGTTCAAGAAATTGTTAAGAAAATATATACTAAATAAATAAAAACAAATAAAAGTAACACCATGAAACAAAATTAACAAGGCTATACACAGGGGGTATCGGTACCGAGTCAATGTGCAGGGGTACAGGTTAGTCAAAGTTAATTGTATATGTAGGTATGGGTAAAGTGACTATGCAAAAATTGTCAATGTAAATAGTCAGGTTGGTCATTTGATTAATTATTCAGCGGTCTCATGGCTTAGGGGTAGAAGCTGTTAAGGAGCCTTTTGGTCCTAGACTTGGCGCTCTGGTACGGCTTGCCGTGGGGTAGCAGAGAGAACAGTCTATGACTTGGGTGACTGGAGTCTTTGACAATTTTTTGGGCTAGTCAGTTAGTTCAGTTACCTTTGCCTTCTTGGGTACAGGTGCAATGGTGGCCATCTTGAAGCATCTGGGGATTGCAGACTTGGATAGGGAGAGATTTCCTTGTATTATTTCTTACATTGTTACCCCAGGAAATATTAGGTGTTATTACATACAGCCTGGAAGAACTATTGGATATAAGAGCAAACGTCAACTTACAAACATTATGACTAGGAATATGACTTTCCCAAAGCGGATCCTTTGTACGGACCACCACCCAGGACAATGGATCTGATCCCAGTAGCAGATCCAAAACAATGGCGCCGCAGAAGGGGCAGACGGAGCGGCCTTCTGGTCAGGCTCCATAGACATGCACATCGCTCACCTCCCCCAAGTATACTACTTGCCAATATCCAGTCTCTTGACAACAAGGTAGATGAAATTCAAGCAAGAGTTGCCTTCCAGAGAGACATCAGAGATTGTAATATTCTCAGTTTCACAGAAACATGGCTCTCTTGGGATATGTTGTCGGAATCGGTTCAGCCACCAGGCTTCTCCATCCATTGCACCGACAGAGATAAACACCTCTCTGGGAAGAGGAAGGGCGGGGTGTAAGCTTTATGATTAACGGCTACTGGTGTAATCATAACAAGATACAGGAACTCAAAGTCCTTCTGCTCACCCAACCCAGAATTCCTTGCAATCAAATACCAGCCAATTTATCTACCAAGAGAAATATTGCATGTTATAGTCACAGCTGTGTACATTCCCCCTAACGCGTACAGCAAGACAGCCCTCAAGGAACTTCACTAGACTCCATGTAAAACTGGAAACTATATATCCGGAGGCTGCATTTATTTTAGCTGGGAATTTTAACAAAGCAGATTTTAGAACAAGGCTACCTACATTCTAAACCTATCATAACCAGAAACCATGGATGGATGTCAGCATTCGCGCAAAACTGAAAGCGCAATGCACCTCATTTAACCGTGGAAAGAGGTCTGTAAATATGGCTGAATATAAGCAGTGTAGTTATTCCCTCTGCAAGGCAATCAAACAAGCAAAAATCAACGGCTCAGACGAGACGTATGTGGCAGGGTCTACAGGAAATCACTACAAAAACAATCTCCTCACGGACACCGACGTCACGCTTCCAGACAAACTAAATACCTTCTTTGCCCGCTTTGAGGATAATACAGTGCTAACAATTATTGTGCCCCCCTCCTCTCCTTCTCCGTGGCTGACATGAGTAAAACATTTAAACTTGTTAACCCTCGCAAGGCTGCTGGCCAAGACGACATCCCTGGCCGCGTCCTCAGAGCAATGCACAGACCAGGTGGCTGGTGTGTTTACGGATATATTCAATCACTCCCTATCCCAGTCTGTTGTCCCTCTATGCTTCAAGATGGCTACCATTGTTCCTGTACCCAAGAAGGCAAAGATAACTGAACTAAATGACTACCGCCCTGTAGCACTCACTTCTGTCATCATGAAGTGCTTTGAGAGGCTAGTCAAGGATCATATCACCGCCACCGTACCGGCCACCCTAGACCCACTAAAATGTGCATAACGCCCCCACAGGTCCACAGATTATGCAATCGCCATCACGCTGCACACTGCCCTATCCCATCTGTACAAAAAGAATACCAATGTAAGAATGCTGTTAATTGACTACAGCTCAACATTCATCAAGCTGGAGGCCCTGGGTCTCAACCCTGCCCTGTGCAACTGGGTCCTGGACTTTCTGACGGGCTGCCCCCAGGTGGTGAAGGTAGGAAACAACATCTCCACTTCGCTGACCCTCAACACTGTGGCCCCACAAGGATGTGTGCTCAGCCCTCTCATGCACTCCCTGTTCACCCACGACTGCGTGGCCATGCATGACTTCAACTCAACCATCAAGTTTACTGACGACACAACGATAGTGGGCCTGATCACCAACATCGACGAGATAGCCTACAGGGAGGAGGTGAGGGCACTCGGAGAGTGGTGTCAGGAAAACAACCTCTCACACAATGTCAACAAAGGAGATGATCGTGGACTTCAGGAAACAGTAGAAGGAGCACCCCCCTATCCATGTTGAAAGGACAACAGTGTTGAAGGTCAAAAGTTTTAAGTACCTGGGCGTTCACATCACAGACACACTGAAATGGTCCACTCACACAGACAGTGTGGTAAAGAATGCGCAATAGTGCCTCTTCAATCTCAGGAGGCTGAAGCAATTTGGCTTGTCACCCAAAATCCTGACAAACTTTTACAGATGCACAATCGAGAGCAATCTGTCTGTATCACAGCCTGGACCGGCAACTGCACCGCCCTCAACTGCAAGGCTCTCCAGAGGGTGGTGTGGTCTGCACAAAGCATTATCAGGGGCAAACTACCTGCCCTCCATGACACATACAGCACCCGATGTCACAGGAAGACGAAAAAGATAATCAAGGACAACAACTACCCAAGCCACTGCCTGTTCACACTACTATCATCCAGAAGGTGAGGTCGGTACATGTGCATCAAAGCTGGGACCGAATGATTGAAAAACAGCTTCTATCTCAAGGCCATCCGACTGCTGAACAGCATATACTAACTCAGAGAGGCTGCTGCCTACATTGAGAACCAATCACTGGACACTTTAATAAATGGCTTACTAGTCACTTTAAAGAATTCCATTTTAAATAACACCACCTTAATCTTACATTACTCATATCACATGTATATACTGTATTTTATACTGTTTACTGCACCTTGCCTATGCCGCTCGGCCATCACTCATCCATATACTTATATGTATATATTCTCATTCACCCCCTTAGATTTGTGTGTATTAGGTAGTTGTTGGGGAATTGTTAGATATTACTGCGCTGTCGGAACGAGAAGCACAAGCATTTCCCTACACTCACGTTAACATCTGCTAACCATGTGTATGTGACCAATGGAATTTGATTTGAGCTGTCATTGTCTGTTTTGTGTAATATTGTGTTTGTGTTTGATTGTGTTTGATTTACCTTCAGTTTTGTCTTTGTCATGAACGTTTTGGGGAAATGTCCATCTTTGTGACATTTGATGCATTGTTTACCTTGTGTGATGGAACATGCCCTTCCAGTATGGCCCTCCTGACCACATCTGAAGCATTTGACAGCTTGGTCATCATTAAATGGCTTGTACTTAATGGATTAAGAAAATATTGTTTTCCCTTTTTATTCGATTTCCGTCTGGGTTGTTTTTGTTCACCTTTTCCCTGTTGAACTGCATTGACATTCAGTCTTTCCATTCTGGCCGGCTGCTTGTCAACAGCCACCATTGCGCTTGCTCTATCCATTAGAGTGGTGAGAGTGAGCTCATCTTCTTGCTGCATCTTTGACTCTTTGAAACTATTACTCAATTTTTGCTCATTGCAAACCATCACTGGCAGGGTCGGAATGTCCATCAAACGGCGAGAGAGAAGGTAAGCTCAGTGCCATTGTTCTTAGCTTCTTTTGCTTGCTCGCTCACTTGTTTGCTAGTTAGCTGTGTTAGCTGAATGGCAAGGAAAGGTTTTCCCTCATTTTTCATGAAAAGTAATTTTAGAAATTAACTTTCCTGCACTCACCCAGCTTCTTGAGTGGAAAAGGTTCATTTTTATTTCCACATTGTTGTCGCTAGTTGTAATGTATTGACTTGAGGTCTTACACAATGAATCGCTTACATCAGTGCCTCACATGTATGTACAGTGCTCGGCTGGTATTGCCCCACTAGGTGTCGCTAATAGACGACAGTGACCACTTACGATTTCCACAATTTACCCAAAGCAGACTTGGAATTACTGTTACTGTTAGAGTTGAATTAGAGTTCAACGCTCCTGGTGTATGTATTGCCTTTGGCAGAAATTAAAGCAATGTAGGAATGAATGTGCTAAACATTAGATGAAGAGCTGGAAAGTGACATTTTCCCCCAAATGCTATCGGATCTGTCTGATCATAATAAATGCCAATCAGGCTCACAATAGTAAATATAATTAATCTCCAAGCTGAGATAAACTGAGGCAGAAAAAAGAAATTTTTCCTCTCCGGCATAGAGATATTGATTGTGGAGAAGAAATAGAGTGCGAAGGGAGATAAGTGTGTTCTTGCTACGCATAAGAACAACAAACCATGATATTAAACAGGGTTGTACGCAGCAAGCTGCACTCTTGTGTAACCCTCTCACCGAACTCATTTGATTCAGCATGAAAACAATGGTTATAAATTTCAGTAAATGTACTTGTATGATAACGACTCGCTAGGGTAGAGGTTAGGGATTTTACTAATTAATATAAACTACCATTCAAAAGTTTGGGGTCACTTAGAAATGTCCTTGTTTTTGAAAGAAAAGCACTTTTTTGTTCATTAAAATAACATCAAATTGATCAGAATTTAAGTGTAGGCATTGTTAATGTTGTAAATGACTATTGTAGCTAGAAATGGCTGATGTTTTATGGAATATCTATATACGCGTACAGAGGCCCATTATCAGCAACCATTATCTGATTAAAGAAGCAATAAAACTGGCCTTCCTTAGACTAGTTGAGTATCTGGAGCATCAGCATTTGTGGTTTCGATTACAGGCTCAAAATGCCTAGAAACAGACTTTCTTCTGAAACTCGTCAGTCTATTCTTGTTCTGAGAAATTAAGACTGTTCCATGTGAGAAATTGCCAAGAAACTGAAGATCTGGTACAACAAAGTGTACTACTCCCTTCACAGAACAGCGCAAACTGGCCCTAACCAGAATAGAAAGAGGAGTGGGAGGTCCCGGTGCACAGCTGAGCAAGAGGATGAGTATCTAGTTTGAGGAACAGATGCCTCACAAGTCCTCAACTACAGCTTCATTCAATAGTACCCGCAAAACACTAATCTCAATATCAACAGTGAAGAGTTGACTCCGGGATGCTGGCCTTCTTGGCAGAGTTGCAAAGAAAAAGCCATATCTCAGACTGGCCAATAAAAACAAAAGATGGGCAAAAGAACACAGACACTGGACAGAGGAACTCTGCCTAAAAGGCCAGCATCCCTTAGTCGCCTCTTCACTAAGAATAATTACTCCCACAGAATACTTTAGGGCTTCGACATTTAACGGAACCCATCAAGCTCAAATGGTAAAAATGACTTTTCACACCTCCCAGGACACCCAGAAATGACGTTTGTACCTTCTTATTAGCAGCAAAGCTAATGGTTTGTCCCCGTTGTATTCGTGGGAGGAAATTAAGTTTACACTGTGAGTCCCAGGCTTCATGGGCAACTGTAATGTGTTTTCAGGCCTTGCCATGCTAGTGACGAAAGCTGGAGTGATTTCCCAGGGCGCCCGTCTGTTTGTGGGTAGTGAGAGTGTAGTATTTCGACAAGCGTCTCTGGCCCAGCTTTTAGATAAGAGTCCAGGATTAATTTTGATGATTAAACTATAAAATGTGGATCTTTTTTTGAGAAATGCAGTGATACTATGGTAACCAGACTCAGAATATAAAATATAATGTGCATTGGAATTAAACCAGGGAATTGTTTGTTGGTCTAACAAACATTTACAGGCAGTATGTTTCCGCAGTGCCCACATAGAGCTGTGTACAGTGGGACAAAAAAGTATTTAGTCAGCCACCAATTGTGCAAGTTATCCCACTTAAAAAGATGAGGCATGTAATTTGTCATAGGTACACTTCAACTATGACAGACAAAATGAGAACAAAAATCCAGAAAATCACATTGTAGGATCTTTAATGAATTTATTTGCAAATTATGGTGGAAAATAAGTATTTGGTCACCTACAAACAAGCAAGATTTCTGGCTCTCACAGACCTGTAACTTCTTCTTTAAGAGGCTCCTCTGTCCTCCACTCGTTATCTGTATTAATGGCACCTGTTTGAACTTGTTATCAGTATAAAAGACACCTGTCCACAACCTCAAACAGTGATACTCCAAACTCCACTATGGCCAAAACTAAAGAGCTGTCAAAGGACAGCAGAAACAAAATTGTAGACCTGCACCAGGCTGGGAAGACTGAATCTGCAATAGGTAAGCAGCTTGGTTTGAAGAAATCAACTGTGGGAACAATTATTAGGAAATGGAAGACATACAAGACCACTGATAATCTCCCTAGATCTGGGGCTCCACGCAAGATCTCACCCTGTGAGGTCAAAATGATCACAAGAACGGTGAGCAAAACTCCCAGAACCACATGGTGGGACCTAGTGAATGACCTGCAGAGAGCTGGGACCAAAGTAGCAAAGCCTACCATCAGCAACACACTACGCAGCCAGGGACTCAAATCCTGCATTGCCAGACGTGTCCCCCGTCTGAATGGATTGGATGATCCAGAAGAAGATTGGGAGAATTTCATCTGAACATATGACACGAAAATATAACTTTTTGGTAAAAACTCAACTTGTCATGTTTGGAGGACAAAGAATGCTGAGTTGCATCCAAAGAACACCATACCTTCTGTGAAGCATGGAGGTGGAAACATCATGCTTTGGGACTGTTTTTCTGCAAAGGGACCAGGACGACTGATCCGTGAAAAGGAAAGAATGGGGCCATGTATCGTGAGATTGAGTGAAAACCTCCTTCCATTAGCAAGGGCATTGAAGATTAAACGTGGCTGGGTCTTTCAGCATGACAATGGTACCAAACACACCGCCCGGGCAACGAAGGAATGGCTTCGTAAGAAGCATTTCAAGGTCCTGGAGTGGCCTAGCCAGTCTCCAGATCTCAACCCCATAGAAAATCTTTGGAGGGAGTTGAAAGTCTGTGTTGCCCAGCAACAGCCCCAATACATCACTGCTCTAGAGGAGATCTGCATGGAGGAATGGGCCAAAATATCAGCAACAGTGTATGAAAACCTTACAGAAAACGTTTGACCTCTGTGATTGCCAACAAAGGGTATATAACAAAGTATTGAGATAAACTTTTGTTATTGACCAAATACTTATTTTCCACCATAATTTGCAATAAAATTATAAAACAATCCTGGCAGCTCTGGCTGTACTAAAACAGGCAGGAGACTCCAGCAGCGCTGTAGAGGAGGAAGGCTCTGGCAGCGCTAAACAGGCGGGAGACTCCGGCAGCGCTGGAGAAGAGAAAGGCTCTGGCAGCGCTGAACAGGCGAGACGCACTGAATGCCTGGTGCTGGCACTGGTGGTACTGGGCCAAGGAGACGCACAGGAAGCCTGGTGCGGGGAGCTGCCACTGGAGGACTGGTGTGTGAAGGTGGCACAGGATGGACCGGACCGTGAAGGTGTACTGGAGAGCCTGAGAGCAGGGCTGGCACAGGACGTGTAAGGCTAGGTAGGTACACAGGAGGCCTAGTGCGTGAGGCTGGCACAATCTTCACCAGCCTACTAACACGCACCTCAGGACGAGTATGGGGCGCTGACCCAGGTGCCATCAAATCCCCGACACGCTCCGTCGGGCGAATATCGTACCTAAAGCACCAACCTAGCAACTCCCTCATAACTCTCCTCCACTTTCCCCATGAACTTTTTCACAGTCTCTGCTTCTCTCACCTCCAACACCGGCTCTGGTTCTGGTCTCCTCCTTGGCTCCTCACGATAAACAGGGGGAGTTGGCTCAGGTCTGAACCCTGACTCTGCCACACTCTCCCTGAGCCACCCCCCCAATACATTTTTGGGGCTGACTCTTGGGCTTCCACCCGCGTCACCGTGCTGCCTCTTCATACCAGCGCCTTTCTGTTTTCTCCACCTCCAGTTCTTCTTTGGGGCGGCGATATTCCCCAGGCTGTGTCCAGGGTCCTTTTCCGTCCAATATCTCCTCCCACATCCAGAAGTCCTGTGATCGCTGCTCCTCACGATAAACAGGGGAGTTGGCTCAGGTCTGAACCCTGACTCTGCCACACTCTCCCTGAGCCACCCCCCCAATACATTTTTGGGGCTGACTCTTGGGCTTCCACCCGCGTCACCGTGCTGCCTCTTCATACCAGCGCCTTTCTGTTTTCTCCACCTCCAGTTCTTCTTTGGGGCGGCGATATTCCCCAGGCTGTGTCCAGGGTCCTTTTCCGTCCAATATCTCCTCCCACATCCAGAAGTCCTGTGATCGCTGCTCCTCACGATAAACAGGGGGAGTTGGCTCAGGTCTGAACCCTGACTCTGCCACACTCTCCCTGAGCCACCCCCCCAATACATTTTTGGGGCTGACTCTCGGGCTTCCACCCGCGTCACCGTGCTGCCTCTTCAACTCCATTCTCCTATAGCCCTCCTCACACTGCTCCAGCAAATCCCAGGCGTGCTCCAGCACTCTCTCTGGGTCGACCGCCCACCTGTCTGTCTCCTCCCAAGTAGTATAGTCCATACTCTTGCTGTCCATAACGTCCTCCCATGTCCATTCCTCTTTTCGCTGCTGTTGCTGCCTGTCACCACGCCGCTTGGTCCTCTTGTGGTGGGTGATTCTGTTATGGTTTTCTTCCGTCGAAAGAGAGTCGGCCCAAAATGCAGCGTGGTTAATTCGATACATGTTTAATGAAGACAAAACACAAACAATACAAAAACAACAAACGGAACATGAAAACCTATACAGCCTATCTGGTGACAACTTACACAGAGACAGGAACAATCACCCACGAAACACTCAAAGAATATGGCTGCCTAAATATGGTTCCCAATCAGAGACAACGAGAATCACCTGCCTTGAGAACCGCCTCAGGCAACCATTGACTATGCTAGAAAACCCCACTAAGCCACAATCCCAAAACCTATGAAAAACCTCCATACATAAACACAACACAAAATAAACCCATGTCACACCCTGGCCTGACCAAATAAATAAAGAAAACACAAAATACTAAGACCAGGGCGTGACACAAATAGGTATTAGCTTGTGTTTTATCCTTTGAAACTGCCCCAGCTTTGGTCAAATTAACATTATAATTATATATATTTTGGGGGCTAAACCTAACCCTTTCCTAATCGTAACCTAATTCTCATAACCTGCTACATTAAATCTCAAAAGCTTGATGCTTTCTATACATAACCAGCTGCCCTGACCCTTTCATGACCATTGCATGTGCCTGTATATTAATTTTGCCTGCATATTTCTGCCTGTTCCCTTTTGCAGCCCTTGGGGAGCTCTTCAGTTATTATGTTACTTGTATACTATTGTTTCATTGCAATCCCAATATTTTATTAGAATAATTCCTCTTTATTCTGTACTTTCAGAAACCACACACACACACATAGTATTGGACATAACTTGACAACATTTTAACTGCAACTGGACATCTTTTGTGCCGAAGGTTGACGACAGCTGTTGTATTCTAGCAGCATACTGTTTGGAGGGGGAGAAGGGATTATGAGGGAGTGGAGATGATGAGGGATTGTGGGAGGGGGGTGAGATAGTCAATATAGTTGTCTAATGGGGAGGCATGGTAACCTAGTTGTTAGAGTGTTGGATTAATAACCGAAAGGTTGCAAGTTCAAATCCCAAAGCTGACAAAGTAAAAATCTGTCATTCTGCCCCTGAACAGGCAGTTTACCCACTGTTCCTAGGTTGTCATTGAAAATAAGAATTTGTTCTTAACTCACGTGCCTAGTTAAATAAAGGTAAAATGGAGGTTTACTTGATTGGTATGTGAACTGTGTGTCCAATGGATCAGATGGAAAATATATCATTTGGTGGGTTTCCGTGCCCATGCCACATAGCTGTTTATCATGTCTGTTTTATCCACTGCCCCCATTTTGCGATTATAGTCAAGCACACAGTTTTGTATGATCTTTCTCTCCTGTCAGGTGGTCCTTCTTCCCTGTGGCTCTTTCTTCTCCTGTAGCTCCAGGGGATTGTGATTGGTCTCCTCCACAATGTCTCCCACCAGCTCCTATGACAGACACAGCTTGAAGCACTCTGCCTCAGAGGGAGATGGCAAGCCGCTTTGCACTCCAGACTGGGACTCATCAAAGCCAACAGCAGGGCCAGGAGGGGTGAAATGGCTGTGGGCCTTCCAGCTACCGCATACCTACCGTACTTCACCCACTGTTGGTGTGCCTCCATTACCACCAGCATCTTCAGAAGGACCTTGGGTCTTCGTTGGTGGGAAAGGAGACCTCAGATTCAGGCTATGAGGGTCGGGGCAGGTCTTCGCTGTCAGAATCTCCAGAATTTCCACATTTATGACTCATCTCCTTTTGAAAGACATTTCTAATGCTTCAGCTTAGCCCACTAGCTACATACATAAACAATAACACTGAATGGTTCCAAGTGAGTGTCAGGGGTGATGTGATTGGCTGCCAGTGTGGTGATACTAATGATTTTTCTCTACATATGGTTTGTTTACATAGCAACTTAGAATAATTAACATGGTAGGTTAGGAACACTAATGCAGCAGGTTAGGTTAAGAGAATGAGGTTAAGGTTAGGAAAATGGTTAAGGTTAGCTACAATGCTACAGTTGTCAGCAACTGTTTTTCCCAATGCCAGTACCAGATGGAGTAGCTAGGCCTACAACAGCTCTATCTAGACACAATGGTAGAAACATGAACAAACCATCTGTAGCAAAACATTATCACTATCATAATTACCGGCACCGGCCACTTTTATCAATAAATCACTATCAGAAAAAGGTTTGTATGGTATTGATGTTTTCAAGTACTTGTGACAAATCCTCCATTCAGATTCTTGCATAAATTGTAATGGACACACATGTCCAGAAAAATCCAAAATACTTTTTTGAAGGTTGTACGGATTATTATGAGCTAATGCTAATGCTATTTTCCGGCTGTGTGTGGGGCCATGTCTGTTGAGATCATTCATTGCATTCTGGGTGTCATGTAAATGTCTGTCAGATGTTATTTGAAAAGATGGTTCACGTCTTTTGAGTAAACTTCCGGAACTGAATGATGGAAATTGAAAGATGATAGATGACACACACCCTTCACCTTCAACATGCATACTGCAAACAGACCCAACTCGTCACCTCTTCTTGTAGAATGATCACACCAATGTGTTTGTATGCATCAAAGGGTTATTTAACATAACCATAGACCACTTAAACTGGTACAACACCTACACGGGTGCCCAAAAATAACTAACAGAAAACCACATGTAGCATAAGATTAATCAATCAATGTACATGCAAAAACTACAAAGTGACATATGATTAAATAATTTCCTTGTTATGTCGAGATCGCAACTTATTTATCTCATGATTGCTATATAAAAAATATATGTTTCATCAAAATCATAAGGTCATTTTCTCATGATCACAAGTTGTGTTATAGCGATCACAAGATAAACTCTTTAAATAGGAGTGGACATATTAATGATAGATTGACAGTATGTCAGTAGAGCCCAAGGTGGCGCATGGGTTTTTATTTATTGCTACACTAAGGGATGGTACATTTCATGCTAACATCATGCTTACATTTGTGTTTGGAGATAAGGATCAGTGTATAAATTAGAATGTTAGAACGTTTCCCTTAGCTTCAACTAAGAGCTTGCGGGGGAGCTAAACTCATGTGGGGCATTTAAACCCTGAAAGATGCCTGAAAGGCAGCACTAGTTCCAGGCTGTGTGCCACCCCCAAGATCACAGACAATCACATGCAAATAACAACACAGCCAATTTGGCTAGTCTTGTTAGCTAGCTTTCTAGCTATTTATGCCGGCATAACTGATATGTGTACCTTTAAGGGACACTTCATGTTTTATGGATAATATGTGACTCGTTTCAAGAAACTAGGCATATGTTGCACGTCATTTGAGCGTAAACTTTAAATAAAAAATAAATAAAAATGTTTTTTGGCAGAAATGCCTTCTGGAACATTGTGTCTTAATAACTTATATGCCATCTGTAAATATTAATACAATTGTTAAATTATGAGCCTAGTTGGTTTAGCCACTAAAAAGGCAGCAACCTTCCCGCTAGCCATGATTGGCTGAGATGATAAATCAGCTGGACCTGCTGAGAGATGAGTTCGGATTGGTCTGCCTTGGCACGCTTCTGTCTATAATATGAACTGGTCAGTATGTGTAGGTAATCCTTTTTAACACTGCTTTTTTGAAAGATATCACATAGTAGAACAACATAAGTGTTGCTCTCCACTTTCTGGAGGACCGAGTTTTAAAATCAGTGGAATTAGAGTGCGATAGCTAAGGAAATGGAGAAAAGTCTGGCGTTTGATTGCAAATATGCAGATGAAGTCGAAAAGAGAATACTCAGAAGGCTGTTATATAAAACACGTGTCCGGATTACATCTTCAAACTAAGGTAAACCATGGCACACGTGACAGAGAGGGAGAAACGTCCATCCATGTAGACAGGTAAGAGAGTCTAGCCAGCTACATTTTCAGATATGACACATTTCACATTTTTTCAGAAAGTTGTTTTCATTTCAATTTAAAGTGTACTGTTACCTGACTGGCTAGCTAGCTAATGTTACGTGTATGATCTGTGTCGTAAAATGATTTGTATCTCAGAGCCATTTGCATTGCTAGTTATAGCCTAATGTTAGCTAGCTAACATTGAACTTGGTTGGTTAGCTACCTGCAAATTCATGCAGGGTAGTAGCATTATAAATTGGGATTCTTATGGTTTACTGTTTAGCTAGCTTGCTACGTGTCCAAACTAAAGACTCCACTATGCAAGTAACTATTTAAATAGAATGTTTATGATGTCATTGCGACAAATGTCAATAGACAATTCACTCTGGCTATCTACTCCGATTTCAGAGCACTCTCGTACAAGTGTGCCAGAGCGCAGAATAACTGACCAAAATCTGAATGATCAACACCCGTTGAATATGGCTGGTAATTGTTAAACATTGGAAAAAAGTGTAATTAAATTGTTGCCAGCAGCAGTTGCAGTCACCAACACTCTGGATAACATAAAAACAGCCGAACCAGCTCTGCTAGGACGAGAGTGAGCTGTTCTCTCATTTGTGTCTAGAAGTAGCTAGCAAAATAACCAACATTAGCCAGTTAGCTTGGGTGATTGACTGCTGATGGGTCAGAACGCTCGGATCAACCCTACTCCTCGGCCAGAGCATCCAGTGGGCACTCTGAACACTCCGAGATCGAAACCTACTTAAGAGTCCTTAACTAACATTGCAGATCAAGAAAGAGTTAAGAAAATATTTACCAAACAAACAAGAGTAAAAAAATATACAAAGTAATACATTAAAATAACAATAATGAGAATGTATATACAGGGGGTGTCGCCTTGGTGCTCCGGACAGTTTATGACTTGGGTGACAGGAGTTTTTGACAATTTGTTGTGCTTTCCTCTGACACTGCATAGCATATAGGTCCTGGATGGCAGGAAGCTTGGGCAGTGTGGAGTGCAATAGAGTTTGCATCATCTGGGGATCTGTTTGGGCGGTATGCAAATTGGAGTGGGTCTAGGGTTTCTGGGATAATGTTGTTGAACCTTTCGAAGTACTTAATGGCTACGGACGTGAGTGCTATGGGTCTGTAGTCATTTAGGCAGGTTGCCTTTGTGTTCTTGGGCACAGGGACTATGGTGGTCTGCTTGAAACATGTTGGTATTACAGACTCAATCATGGACATGTTGAAAATGTCAGTGAAGACACATGCCAGTTGGTCAGCACATGCCCGGGGCACACATCCTGGTAATCTGTCTGGCCCCGCAGCCTTGTGTATGTTGACCTGTTTAAAAGTCTTACTCACATCGGCTACAGAATGCGAGATCACACAGCCTTCCTGAACAGCTGATGCTCTCATGCATGCCTCAGTGGTGCTGGCCTCGAAGCAAGCATAGAATTGATTTAGCTCGTCTGGTAGGATCGTGTCACTTGGCAGCTCGTGCTTCCCTTTGTTGTCTAATAGTTTGCAAGCCCTGCCACAAGACGAGCGTCCGAGTATGATTCATTCTTAGCCCTGTATTGACGCTTTGCCTGTTTGATGGTTCGTCACAGGGCATAGTAGGATTTCTTGTTGAGTACCGAACCTTGAAAACGGCAGTTCTACACTTTAGCTCAGTGCGAATGTTGCCTGTAATCTATGGCTTCTGGTTGGGGTATGTACGTACAGTCACTGTGGGGACGACATTCTCAATGCACTTATTGATAAAGCCAGTGACTGATGTGGTGTATTCGTCAATGTCATCGGAATAATCCCGGAACATGTTCCAGTCTGTGATAGCAAATCAGTCCTGTAGTTTAGCATCTGCTTCATCTGACCATTTTTTATAGACCAATTCACTGGTGCTTCCTGCTTTAATTTTTGCTTGTAAGCAGGAATAAGGAGGATAGAATTATGGTCAGATTTACCAATTGGAGGGCGAGGGAGAGCTTTGTACGCTTCTCTGTGTGTGGAGTACAGGTGATCTAGAATTGTTTTCCCTCTGGTTGCACATTTAACATGTTGATAGATATTTGGTAGAACTGATTTAAGTTTCCCTGCATTAAAGTCTCAGGCCACTTGGAGCACCACCTCTGGGTGAGTGGTTTCCAGTTTGCTTATTTCCTTACACAGCTAACTGAGTGCGGTCTTAGTGCCAGCATCTGTCTGTGGTGGTAAATAAACATCCACGAAAAGTATAGCTGGCACAATTGGTTATTAGACCGTAAAACGGCGGCCATCTCCTCTGGCATCATACTGTATGATATGTATCTATCCGTCTGTATTTTAGGGAGGCGGGTAGCCTAGTGGTTAGAGCATTGGGCCAATAACCGAAAGGTTGCTGGACCAAATCCCAGTGCTGACAAGGATAGAAATCTGTTGTTCTGTCCCTGAACAACGCAGTTAACTGACTATTCCCTGATTGGTCATCATTGTAAATAAGGAATTTGTTCTTAACTGACTCACCTAGTTAAATTAAAAAAAATATAGACTGGAATTATGCACCTCATTCAAATCATATTACAGCACATATGGACTACAAAGTTACAAGTCTAGACTAGCGATTTTAATTTTATATATCATATTTTAATATTGAAACCTATTTGGCCTATTTGTATAATTAGCAGGCTGATACATTTCGTAATATTTTCCCTAATGTTATTAGTGTACCTCCTCTTTCTCTCTCTAGATAATGGCGCCGGATATTAATTCAGTCACCCAAGTCATAGACTGTTCATAGACCCTCCCTTTGTTTTTGTTTTTACACTGCTGCTACTTGCTGCTTATTATCTATGCATAGTCACTTTACAAATTACCTCAACTAACCTGTACCCCCGCACATTGACTCGATGCCGGTACCCCCTGTATATAGCCTCATTATTGCTATGTACATTTATTGTGTTACTTTTAAAAAATGTTTTACTTTAGTTTATTTAGTAAATATTTTTATTTTTTCTTAACTCTATTTCTTCAATGGCATTGTTGGTTAAGGGCATGTAAGTAAGCATTTCACGGTTATCTTCGGCGCATGTCACAAATAAAAATGTATTTTACTGTTTGCTTAAATCCTTTCTCACGTTCAACAGTTATATGAAAGAATTTCTATCGTCCTTATCTTCATCATTCTCACGAAATGCTTAAATAATATCGGACTTGAATTAGATGCAGAATGCTTTCACTTCTCTTCATGAAGATTGAATGGTTACGGGTCTGAATAAATAACTACTGTAGCCTACCACCATCGCATATTCGCTCCTCTTTCAAATTCTATTGGCTGCCGTATTTAACATACAGCAAACAAGAGCTCGCTTCCCTCTTGGAATAGTCTATTGGTAAAATAAATGCAAAAAAAAATATGTATAGATTGTATATATATATACATTACCGACCATTCATTAGCTAAATATAAGGCTAGTAGTGCATTGACTCTGTATAGGCCTATCAATTTTGTACAAGATGATTTTGGATGCAATTTGAATGCCGTTGATGGAGAGAAAGACTGCAAGAGAGGGCTCGCGCGTGCACTGATTTAAAGCAACAATTTTCAAGTGATAGGCTGTTTTTATACTGTGCAGCTGCAATTTAAAATATGTTTATCTTTGCAATTAAAAAGTAAGGTGCCTTCCCTGTTGGAACTTGTTTTTGTCTTTTTAATTTTCTTTGTATTTTCTATTGGTCTTTGTCGTCTATATCTTTGTCTTGTCCTTGCCGGGACTCTGAATAGATTTTGCAGACTCCAGCATAACATCAGTGCATTGCCAGGTTAAAATGGATGAAGCAGGGAAGGGTTAGATTGCAGTCGATAGGAAGGTTTGAAAATCGGAATGGTCAGTCCACTGAAAAACCGGACGTTCAGGCCAAGGATCATAGCAAACATAAGTCCTAGATCTGGAAGAATAGCCAAAGAACGGGTGATTATCTCATCATGCAGCATTATCTCCATATCAGTCCAACTCAAGGGATTTGTCAGGTCAAGTACAATGGTCCTTCCTCCCAGATTTGAAGCTACTCATGTGTTGAGGCCATCTTTCTCCAGATAGGCTCCTGCATCAGGGTGCAAGTTTCTCCTGTGTCCATTATGGTCTTCCCTTTCCAGTTCCGAACAGTCTGGGGAAACAGCAGTTGTTGATGAATAGGAATACGTTTTCAGTAAAAGTGTCAAGTGTTATTAGTCACATGTACAGGACACACATTGTATACATCGTTCAACAAAATGCTTACTTGCAGGTTCATTCACGACAATGCAACAACAATAAGAAATAATAAAAGACAAGACTAAACATAAAGTAAATGGCAGTAGATATGAGGTGAAGTTATCTGAAGGCTTCGTGGATGGCATTGACACCAACCCCTGAATGGAAGGCACCACGCTTGTCTTGACTTTCTGTCCTTTCTGACCTTTTTCTGCTCCACGTTCTTGAGAAGGAGTTTCACCATCTCCTGCTCAGTAATCGCTGCCTTCCATCTCCTACATAGAACCCAAATAGGAGAAGGTAAAGTCATGCTTATTTCTCTTAAATTTTGTGCACAAATTTGTTTATATCCCTGTTAGTGAGCATTTCTCCTTTGCCAAGATAATCCATCCACATGACAGGTGTGGCATATCAAGAAGCTGATGCACTTTTTTGGGATAAGGGGCAGCATTCGGAATTTGGGAATTTTGAAAAGTGTGCCTAAAGTAAACTGCCTACTCCTCTGTCCCAGAATCTAGGATATGCATAGAAAGCACTCTGAAGTTTCCAAAACTGTTAAAATAATGTCTGTGAGTATAACAGAACTGATACGGCAGGTGAAAACCTGAGGAAAATACATCCAGGAAAAGCTATTATTTTGAAAGCCCACCATTTAAAGGGATAGGAGCCAGATTCCAATCCCTATGGCGTCCACTAGCTGTGAACAGTCTTTAGACATTGTTTCAGGCCTTAATTCTGTAAAAAATTAGGGAGAATGAGCAGTTTCAATGAGAGGCCAGTTGAATTTCCCCAACCTGTTTGGTGCGCAAATCCCGAGAGCGTGCCTTTCTTGTTTTTCTTTTATATTGACGACGCTATTGTCCGGTTGAAATTTTATCGATTATTTAGGCTAAAAACAACCTGAGGATTGATTATAAACATTGTTTGACATTTGATACAGTTTGGAATTTTCATCTGCCTCTTGTGACCGCATTTGAGTCATTGGATTACTGAACAAAATGCACCAATAAAATGGAGGTTTTTGGATATAAAGAGGGACTTTATCGAACAAAATGAATATTTATTGTGTAACTGTGAGTGCAACCATACAAAGATCATCAAAGGTAAGTGATTAATTCTATTGCTATTTCTGACTTTCGTGACTAATCTACTTGGCTGCTAACTGTTTGTAATGTTTTGTGTGCTGATTGCTGTCCTCAGATAATCGCATGGTTTGCTTCCGCTGTAAAGCCTTTTTGAAATCTGACATGGCTGCTGGATTAACAACAAATTACGCTTTATTTTGATGTATTGCACTTGTGATTTCATGAAAGTTAAATATTTATAGTAATTTAATTTGAATTTGGCACTCTGCAATTTCATCGGATGTTGTCGAGGTGGGACGCTAGCAGATCCATAAGATGTTTCAACAGCATCATTACACAGGTGCACCTTTTTTGGGGGACAATAAAAGGTCACTCTAAAATGTGCAGTTTTTCCACACAGCACAATGCCACAGATGTTTAAAGTTGAGGGAGCGTGCAAAATGCATGATGACAGAAGGAATGTCCACCAGAGCAGTTTCCAGATAATTGAATGTTAATTTCTCCACCATAAGCTGCCTCCAACGTCATTTTATAGAATTTGCCAGTACGTCCAACTGGTCTCACAACCGCAGACCATGTGTATGGTGTCGTGTGGGCGAGAGGTTTCTGGATGTCAACATTGTGAACAGAGTGCCCCATTGTGGCGGTGGGGTTCTTGTTTGTGCAGGTATAAGCTATGGACAATGAACACAATTGCATTTTATCCATGGCAATTTGAATGCACAGAGATACCATGACGAGATTGAGAGGCCGATTGTCGTGCCATTGATCTGCCGCTATCACCTCATGTTTAAGCATGTTCATCCAATGCCCCATGTCACAAGGATCTGTACATAATTCCTGGAAGCTGAAAATGTCCCAGTTCTTTAACAGCCTGCATACTCACCAGACATGTCACCCATTGACCATGTTTGGAATGCTCTGGATCAAGGTGTACGACAGTGTGTTCCAGTTCCCGACAATATCCAGCAACTTTGCACAGCCATTGAAGAGGAGTGGGACAACATTCCACAGGCCACAATCAACATCCTGATCAATTCTATCCAAAGGAGATGTGTCACGCTGCGAGGCAAATGCTGGTCACGCCAGATCCTAACTGTTTTTCTGATCCATGTCCCTTCCTTTTTTTAAGGTATCTGTGACCAACAGATGCATATCTGTATTCCCAGTCATGTGAATTTATTTCAATTGACTGATTTCCTTATATGAACTGTAACTCAGTAACATCTTTGAAATTGTTCCATGTTGTGCTTATATTTTTGTTCAGTATATTTCAGGTGACACACGTTTCCTTCAAAAGAGAGGCTGACTCCTCTGCTCTGTTTTTGTTCCTGCTGGAGACAGGCCATGACTAGTTGAAGGTGAGTTTCTGTGAGAGTTTTGAACATTTGCATCTTCCCTCGAACATCCTGTTTCATAGAATCTTGCAAATATTTCTGTCTCTGAACAGTTTGCGGTTGTTTTTGTCCTCCATATGACGGTGGAGGTGAGGCAATCTCAGATGCACCTCTTTCTGATGGGCCTCCACACTTTCACTGAGTGTGTTGTTCCGTTTGTGCAGTGAGCTCAGAGACAATTCTCCCAGTCTGTCTGGGCAGGGTAACAACAGGAAGAGGACAAGGGACGGGTAATGGTGGATAGGCTATAGGTGAGCCAGAAACCTGGGGACAAGAGGGACAGAGCGAACCAACTACATTACACTGTTTTCTCCATCAATTCCTTTCACAATGAAAGAATCCCGGTCACAATTTCCAGTGAGTGTGTTCACAATGAGATAGTATGGGGTTCCAATAAAAGACATGATTCAACAAAATTGGGTGTGTGGTGTGTTCTTGGGTGCTTTTCTCCACAGGTCCCTAGGGAACAGCTGTTCGGGCACAGGTATTTACACTGCTGATATACAACGAGTAGAAGAGGGAGAGTACCTCTAGCAGACACACACACATCAGCAGGAGAGACTGTCTAGAGTGTAGCCTGTTTACCAGATAGCCAGTAGAGAGAATGGACAAGACAAACCATATAAACACAAGCCAGAGCACAGGGGTAAAAAAACCATGAATATCTCATACAATAATAATTATTAGAGCAACTCAGAGATTACTTAATATAGGCAACAGATAATAAAGAACATTAGATGACTTGCAATAATATGTATTCATTCACAGTGAAGGGTGTGTGGATGAATGAATGTGTGTGTGTTTGTATTCCAAAACAAAAATATACCTTTAAATGTCCCAAAATCAATCAATCAATTCAGTTAAAAGTTCATCAAAAATAATAAACAATAATCTCAAATGCACACTCCCTTTAATTAACTAAAACGTCAATCAGTCCTACAGTGCAATAATAGTTCCCCAAAGGCCCCAAACAGCACAATGAGATAAAATAACTCAAATAAAGCACTGAAGAGAGAGATAGAAAAAAAGAGGGAGAGAGCGATGGGGGGGGGGGGTCTTAGCTGCTACAATCAAGGCTTGGAGGTGCATTCGTCTGTCCAACACACTCCTTGGTTTATTTGTTTGACAAAAGCTTTTCAACAACGTTGCTAGTAGTCCATAAGATCAGAGGATAGAACGGCCACAACAGGTTCCATACCAGCCGGGAGGGGTGTAGTGGAAAAAGAGAGTGAACAAATGTGAATGATGATGAAGGCCAGTGAGAAAGATGCATCAGCCTGGCATGTTGATTCAAAATGGTATTGTCCAGATGGATGGCTGGATATTTGCTTCTCATAGGAAAGTCTCACCTTTCCCGTGGCAATCTCCAGGATGAGACATCCTTCTCACAGTTCTGGGGTTACTGTCTCTAAATGAATGTTCCTGTGTGAATTAAATTGTCATGTTTGTCTTGTTTCAAGAGTTCATAAAGAGCTATGCATTTTTAATATGTTTCATTGTACTGTAAGTGCTATGGATTTATTGTTACAGACAAACTGTGTTTTTCAGTTCATCGGACAGCCGAGAGTTAAAAAATTAGCGACACGGGTGTTCTCTTACCATATAGTATTGAGGTGTGGTGATTAGATTAGAGAATGTGTGTGAGGTTTTATGCCCTTTGTTTTACTGTTTTGGGCCATGCAAAGTTATGTTAATTAGATGTTGGGAGATACTGGGATTTGGCGCTCTTGGAAGAATAAAGTCGGGGTTTAAACATTGATCATGGAGTTGGTAAACCGATCGTTTGTACTGTACATTATAGTGATGCATTTTCTTTGCTGTTGAGACTTAAGATACTATGTATTATTTTTATCGTGAACATTTCTGTTGGATGTAATAAACGTATCACAAGTCGCTTTAATAAACAATGCCACTTTATATAATGTTTTGACATACTCCACATTACTCATCTCATATGTATATACCATCTACTGCATCTTACCTATGCCGTTCGGCCATCGCTCATCCATATATTTGTATGTACATATTCTTATTCATTCCTTTACACTTGTGTGTATCAGGTAGTTGTTGTGAAATTGTTAGATTTCTTGTTAGCATGGTCAGTAGATGCACAAGCATTTCGCTACACTCGCATTAACATCTGCTAACCTTGTGTATGTTACCAATAACATTTGATTTGATTTGAACACTAGTCCTCACATTCCTGAGTAATATTCCTTGAATTATTATTTGGTGAAATGTCTAATGGCAAATGTTTCTCACAATACACATAGCATATATCCTTGGTCTCTAATAATCATTTAATGCTAGGACATCGATTGCAAGATAATAGGTCCTTGTTCCTCAGCCTCTTAATAATTGCGTAATGGTAAACCAAGACACTTGCATCTTATAGTATTCTGAGTGGTGACGCAAGGCTCGCCACTTTGGCTATACCCACTGGATACGATTATGGGCCTAAAAGAATCAACATCATAATCAACATCATAATGTAGTAATAAGGTACATCATATTGCACCATGGGAGAGCATGGTACTTACAACCCCAGGGTTGTGGGTTTGATTCCCACAGGGAATAGTTAAAAAATATATATGTACAGTACCAGTTTGAACACACCTACTCATTCAATGGTTTCTTCTTTATTTTCTGCTATGCAGAATAATAGTGAAGGCATCAAAACTATGACATAACACATATGTGGTAACCAAAAAAAGTGTTAAACAAATCAAAATGTATAATATATTTGAGATTATTCAAAGTAGCCAATCTTTGCATTGATGACAGCTTTGCTGAATATAACTTTTTTTTGAACTGGTACTGTATATAAAAAAAGTGTTCAAATATATACACTCTACTACTGTAAGTCGTTCTGGATAAGAGTGCCTGCTATATTACTAAAATGTGTCAAATGTAAATCATATTTGGGTCATAAACCGTCTAAACTAATTCGGTCATCCTCAGACAAAGTGCATTTTCACTATTCTACAGTGGTAACACGGGGGATTTAATTTAGAACTTTCCTAATCCGATAATAACCAAGTCTTCTGCCATGAGTTTGCACGGACACTGACAACTGCCATGTCATGTCGACCTAGAGCTCCCACCACCAGGTAAGAGAGCTGCATTCAGTTTTGACAAGTCCAGATAAAATTTCTAGCCCAATGAACTCTGAAAACCCGCCCACACGGCCTGAAAAATTGCCCGAGAAAACATTATCGCAGCAGGAAAGGAGTTGCCACATTTATCCATAAATCCCCTTTTCCATAAAGTTATTGAGCAAGTTAAGAAGGAGTATTTCTTATTCATTTTTAACGGCATAGGATAAGAAGCACCATTCGGTTTACCATCAAAATAATAATTCTCGCAAGTTTAAGAATATGTTGCAAGAGAAATGATAAATTACACTTGTTAAACTCTAGATCATTTTCCATCAATGGATGTAAATTTAACTTGTTTTGATTAAACAATAAGGCCCTAGGCGGTGTGATCTATGGCCAATATACCACGACTAAGGGCTGTTGTTTGGACATAGCTCTTAGCCGTGATATATTGCCCATATATCACAAACCCCCGAGGTGCCATATTGCTATTATAAATTGGTTACCTACATAATTAGAGCTGTAAAAATTGCTCTGTCATACTCCTGGTACACCAGCCAATCAGTATATTTGTTCCTAACTATGGAAAACTATAGATAAATCGGACAGGAGAGTTTTAGTGATGAAAGTTGGACAGAAGATCTTAATCTCTGCCAAAAAAATGTATGTTAGGGTATTTTCTGGCAATTGTGCCTTCATTATGTGTGTCACGTTTCAAGGTAAGACCCAGATGCAGACAATGTTGAAGTAACAACAATGTATTAATCAAACAGGGGTAGGCAAAAGACAAGTCAAGAGCAGGCAGTGGTCAGTAATCCAGATATGTGGGGCAAAGGTACAGGATGGCAGGTAGGCTCAGGGTCAGGGCTGGCAGAAATGGTCAACACCTGGACAACAAGAATACTCGAGAGACAGGAACAGAGAAAAACGGCTGTGAGACATTACTCTGGACACATGAAAAGTCAAATTAAATCAAATTTTATTTGTCACATACACATGGTTAGCAGATGTTAATGCGAGTGTAGCGAAATGCTTGTGCTTCTAGTTCCGACAATGCAGTAATAACCAACAAGTAATCCAGCTAACAATTCCAAAACTACTACCTTATAGACACAAGTGTAAGGGGATAAAGAATATGTACATAAAGATATATGAATGAGTGATGGTACAGAGCGGAATAGGCAAGATACAGTAGATGGTATTGAGTAGAGTATATACATATGAGATGAGTATGTAACCAAAGTGGCATAGTTAAAGTGGCTAGTGATACATGTATTACATAAAGATGCAGTAGATGATATAGAGTACAGTATAGACGTATACATATGAGATTAATAATGTAGGGTATGTAAACATTATATTAGGTAGCATTGTTTAAAGTGGCTAGTGATATATTTCCCATCAATTCCCATTATTAAATTGGCTGGAGTTGAGTCAGTGTGTTGGCAGCAGCCACTCAATGTTAGTCTGCAGTCTGATGGCCTTGAGATAGAAGCTGTTTTTCAGTCTCGCGGTCCCAGCTTTGATGCACCTGTACTGACCTTGCCTTCTGGATGATAGTGGGGTGAACAGGCAGTGGCTCGGGTGGTTGTTGTCCTTGATGATCTTTATGGCCTTCCTGTGACATTGGGTGGTGTAGGTGTCCTGGAGGGCAGGTAGTTTGCCCCTGGTGATGCGTTGTGCAGACCTCACTACCCTCTGGAGAGCCTTACGGTTGAGGGCGGAGCAGTTGCCGTACCAGGCGGTGATACAGCCCGACAGGATGCTCTCGATTGTGCATCTGTAAAAGTTTGTGAGTGCTTTTGGTGACAAGCCAAATTTCTTCAGCCTCCTGAGGTTGAAGAGGCGCTGCTGCGCCTTCTTCACGATGCTGTCTGTGTGGGTGGACCAATTCAGTTTGTCTGTGATGTGTACGCCGAGGAACTTAAAACTTTACTACCCTCTCCACTACTGTTCCATCGATGTGGATAGGGGGTGTTCCCTCTGCTGTTTCCTGAAGTCCACAATCATTGGGAATGGGAAAAGTAGGATGTATACAAAGTGTACGGGGAAACAGAAGACGAACCGCAGAGGGGTTAATTATTTTGGAGTTGGGAAACAGGCCGATAAACCTAGAGGATAGCCATACCTTCTGCCCGAGACAATACTTGTTGAGCCGGGGTCCAAGGGCGATCCGCTTGTCATCGATACCTGGAGGTGGTCTTGAAGAGGGCCAACCGGGCTCTCCTCCAGGTACAACGACAGTGGCAGAAAAACATCTGGGCAGAAGGTATGCCGACCTCTTCTTCCTGCTCAGGGAAGAGCGGGAGCTGACACACCAAGGAACACTCAAATGGCGATAGGCCCGTGGCAAAGCAGGGGAGGGTGTTGAGGGCGTATTCCACCCACACAAGCTGCTGGCTCCAGGTGGGGTTGGCGGAGACCAGGCAGCGCAGACTAGTCTCGAGGTCCTGGTTGGCCCGCTCCGCCTGGCCGTTGGACTGGGGGTGGAACCCAGAGGACAGGCTGGCCGACAACCCAATGAGGGTGCAGAACAGGCAGTCCATGGATCCGGAAGATGCGGGAGACATGCTGCATCATGAGCTGGGCCGTCTCCTTGGCCGAGGGTAGTTTGGAGAGAGGAATGAAGTCGTCGGATATGGAAAACCGGTCGACCATAGTCAGGATGGCAGTGTTTCAGTCAGACTGGGGAGTAATTGAAGAAGAAGACCAATTGCAGTTGAAGAAGACCAGCCGGAGCTCGGCTGAGCACAGACTGTGCAGGCGTCAACAAACACTACGACATTCAGAATCATAGTAGGCCACCAAAAGTGTTGTCACACGAAGGCCAGGGTCCAATGGGAGCCCGGGTGGCAGGCAAGCCTGGAGGAATGGGCCCACTCCAGGACCTTAAACTTTGCCAAAACATTTCAAACTACTTTTGTAATAACAACTTTAGGTATTTAACATAAATAATTGATCAAATTGAAGACGTGATGATCTGTGGTCAATACAGGAGGAAAACAAACTGTAGCTAGCTTTCTGGACACGCGCCTCTATCTAACAGTACACTTCAAGTTACACTCGTTCTGCATGGCCATACTTCTTCATTACACAAAGGAAAAATGTCAACCAATTTCTAAAGACTGTTGACATCCAGTGGAAGCGGTAGGAACTGCAAGAAGGTCCCTTTGAAACCCAATTGAAAAGAGAGTGACCTCAACAAAAAAAATCTGAATGATTTGTCCTCGGGGCTTCGCCTGCTAAATAAGTTCTGTTATACTCACAGACATGATTCAAACAGTTTTAGAAACTTCAGAGTGTTGTCTAAACAAATCTACTAATAATATGCATATCTTATCTTCTGCGGATGAGTAGTAGGCTATTGAATTTGGCATGCTTTTCACCCAAAATTCTGAATGCTGCCCCCTATCCTAGATAAGTTAAATTAATCACTAACCTTTGATGATCTTCATCAGATGGCATTCTCAGGACTTCATGTTACACAATAAATGTGTGTTTTGTTTGATAATCTCTATGTCCAAAAACCTCATTTAAAATTGGTGTGTTATGTTTAGAAATGCATGGTCTCAAACAAACATCAGATGAAAGTGCAGAGAGCCACATCAAATAACAGAAATACTCATCATAAATATTGATAAAAGATACACCTGTTAAACATACGAATACAGATAAACTTCTCCTTAATGCAACCGCTGTGTCAGATTCCAAAAAGGCTTTATGGCGAAAGCACACTTTGCGATTATGTTAGGTCAGCGCCTAGACACAGAAACCCATACAACCATTTCCCAAACCAAGGAGAGTGTCACAAAAGTCAGAAATAATATTAAAATTAATCAATTACCTTTGATGATCTTCATCTGGTGGCACTGCCAGGTCCCAATGTTAGACAACAAATGTCTGTTTTGTTCGATAAAGTTCATCTTCATGTCCAAATACCTCAATGGTGCATCGAGTTCAGAAATCCAAAGGGACAATGCATGCTCTCAACACCAAGACGAAAAGTCCAAAAAGTACAATAAAAGATAGTAGAAACACGTCAAACGATGTTTAAAATAAATCATTAGGTTGTTTTTGTCATAAATAATCAATAATATGTAAACCGGACAAAAGCTTCGCCAATGGAAAAGGTAAACAAGAAATGCGCGCTCCCGATCATGTGCTTTGTTCATGTCTGGAATCTTCCACTGTCCTCTCATTGAAAGCGCTGTATCTCCCAAACTCCCAAAGACTGGTCACATATTGAGGAAGCCATGGAGATCATGAACTGGATCCTAAGTCTTTGTATGGTGGATAGGATTTCAATGTAAAAACAGCCTTTCAAAATAATAGTACTTCCTGGTTGGATTTTCCTCTGGTTTTCGTCTGCCATATCAGTTCTGTTATACTCAGACGTTATTTTAACGGTTTTGGAAAATTTAGAGTGTTTTCTATCCAAATCGACTAATTATATTCCTATCCTAGGTTATAGTAGCAGGCAGTTTAATTTGGGCATGCTTTTTTCATCTAAAATTCAGAATGCTGCCCCCTACCCTAGTGAAGTTTACAGTAAAGTCACTGAGTCCCCAGTAGTCAATGCATGGGTACAGGGTCTTGTCCTTTTCTCCACAAATAAGAACCCTGGCCTGAACAGAGTCCTGACCTCAGCCACATCGAACACCTTTGGAATTAATTGTAATGCCAAATGTGAGCCAGGCCTAATCTCTCCACATCAGTGCCCAACCTCACTAATGCTCTTGTGGCTGAATGGAAGCAAGTCCCTGCAGAAATGTTCCAACATCTAGTGGAAAGCCTTCCCAGAAGAGTGGAGGTTATTATAAAGGGGGGACCAAGTCCGTATTAATGCCCATAATTTTGGAATGAGATGTTTGACGAGCAGGTGGCCACATACTTTTGGTCATTTAGTGTATATAGTACTCTAAATACTCCAATATGTGTTGTCATAGCCTGGTTCCTCTCTAGGTTTCTTCCTAGGTTTTGGCCTTTCTAGGGAGCTTTTCCTAGCCACCGTGCTTCTACACCTGCATTGCTTGCTGTTTGGGGTTTTAGGCTGGGTTTCTGTACAGCACTTTGAGATATCAGCTGATGTAAGAAGGGTTATATAAATACATTTGATTTGATTTGATTTTGATTTGTTAAGTTACAAGATATAACACCATTCAAACCATTGAGGGTTCACAACTTTAAAGCCAATAATCTCAATCATATTTTTTCTGATTTTTCTGCCTGCTGCCTGACCAACCATGATTGACGATTGACATAAACTTCCCTTCAGATGAAAGTAGCATGTCTTATAGGAGGTAGCTTTAGAGGATAAAGGCCTACCTTTCCAAAAGTTTAAATTGTATATATTTTGGAAGAATACATAGGTGCAGTGAGATGAAGGTGACATAGCACATTCATGAAGTTGACATAGCACAACAATACTTACAATACTAAGCTCAGTATTTCCCACCACTAGAACTGTGAAACTGCAGGAGTTCTCTGTATCTTATGATGTCACTCCAGGAGAAATATAACACAGACAACATAAATCCTACAAATGGGCTTGCCCTAACAGCTTTAAGATTTATGAGCAGGCCCATTTATCAAACTTAGGTGAAGTCGAACAGCAGGGTGGGGCCGGAAAGCTTCCTGGGCACATCGCAATCGAAGCATCTATTTGCCCCTACTTTTGTGACACCGGATTCCTTTTTGGGAAAGAAATGGGGAAGAATTTTTCTAAAAATCCAATCCTATCATACTATTCAATAATTTTACCCTGTCCCCTTGCAAAAGTATTTCTCCCAAATACAGATCATTATGCCCAGCTCTAAGGTTTCTTTGTTCGGAATGCCTATATAAACATGTCGTTTTTGCAGTCTTAAATTGATAACAATTAGCCCTCCTCCAATGAATGTGTGCAATACACTTGGTATTCCATGCCGGTGCTCCATTGATTGGAATGCCAATATTGCCTAATTTACCTTGCACTACTCTACATGCATATAGAGGGCCTGTTGAATAGTCTGGAGCATCCCATTGCATCACAGCAGAGAGAGCCTCATAGAAGCATGGATGTTTGGCAGGGAGGGGAGCTGGCCTCTGTGGAACATAGTTCTGAGCCACAGCATACAAATGAAGAGCTGTCAGAAGAACTGGAGGTCTGGCCGCATTGCTTGCACGTGCACACACACACACACACACACACACACACACACACACACACACACACACACACACACACACACACACACACACACACACACACACACACACACACACACACACACACACACACACACACACACACACACGCACACACACACACACACACACACACACACACACACACATACATACATATGAGAGGGGGTAAATTTCATAAATGAACTGTTGAACGTTTAAACATGTTTTTAATTATATATAACAAATAATCATTCTTGAAGGCGTGACTTACTGTAAACATCTGAATGCGTGAATGTTTGAACAAGTGCCTTTTGGGGGGGGTTAAATTATAACAATAAGACACATGGAACATCTGATTAATTCAGTTCCAAACAGTTTGCATTAATGGAATTCACTCCACAATATAATAGCCACAGGACCCCAGCACTGTTTACCATGTGTCAAGGTAGGGGTTATAATGCTTGTATATAAAGACAACACATTAACCACATTGTACACATTTTTATTGGGTCTACAATGTAAAAAAGTAACTGACCTGCCAATTCTTCATATTAAGCTATTACATAAGCTATAATGTGGGAACGTAATTGTTGGTGTCTTCACATTTTGGACATAAATAATGTATTTTCTTAAGGTCAGTATATTTGTCATTGTCCACAGCATCATAGTCTTGCATTAAACATTTATAGAACATTTTATACTGCTTGGTAAGAAACTTGATCTCCATTTTTGAACGCAGATCTTGAAAAGTAAACTAATCCAATCTGTTAGCTGGATTTATTACAGCCATTATGGAAATGGTTATTCCAGTTTAGATGGTTTCGGTAGTCTCATTTATGAATCTTTCTAACTCTGGCTGTCATTATGAATGCAGACTGTGGATGAATAAAACGTCCAAATGTTGGATATCCCGACCCTGGCTGGATTCCAATAAGAATTAAACATCACTTTCCAAGCCAGCAAAATGTGACTTGATGCTGGTTTTGCTGGTGACCAGCATATGCTGGTACACTAGTGATGCTGGTCAGCAGTGTGCAAAACACAACATGACCAGCAAAAAAATTTCAGCAAGGTAGTTCAGAGCCTTTTCTTTTAAAATTGAAGACATAACAACTCAGCGCACAGAGACCGCACACAACTCAGAACATTGCATTCCGTTTAAAATAGCTTCAAATTAACCTGCACATCACACATGCACACACACCTGAACAGGATATATGAGTTGTATCATACTTAACCTTTCGTTTTAGAGAGTCTACCCATGTTTGAAGAGGGATCCCCTTCACGCTTCTCGTTGAAACAGCACTTGTGATTTGATTGTTGTCATGATGATGATATGATCGCCAGTATTAGAAAATACATTAAAGTTACTCCACAATACTAACCGAATTGACAGAGTGAAAAAAGGAAGCCGGTACAGAATAAGATATTCCAAAACATGCATCCTGCTTGCAATATGTATCCGGACTACACCATCTGCAAAATTGCTACATACTGGGGCGTCTGATTTGGGATGCTAATACTGAATTGGGTTTCCTAAAAAATGTTTACATGGAAGGGCCTCTTCACACTTTCTGCTCCATGTGTTCATATTTCAGAAACGGATAGTTGGCAAATACTAATCAAGTTGTTCACATGATGTATTATGATACTGAATGGCAAAACCCCACTTTTTTCAAGTGTTTGTCAGTATGCGAGTCATTCCCAGTGTAGCCTTCAAACTCAAAATTGGACAATTGGGCTCTATTTTAACAAACCAAACGCAAAATGGAAAATCTAGCGCAGGCGGTAGCGCTATAGGTTCAGGGGTGTGTCACAATTATTGGCGCACTTGCTGGCATTGGTGCGAAAGGTACTGAATAAATAAGTTCTGGGTGTGTCGAGGCCTGGCCAATCAGAACGTGCTCCATGGCAAAATATGTGGTTGCTTCAGGTTGTGTGTTTACGGTATTTTATATATTGCCAATGTTATAGGTTGTTAAATAGTTTACAGAAGTGAAATAGCAAAATGTAGACGTATCCAACCTTTGCTAAATAGGTTAAGTATAACCCATTTGCAGTCTACTTTGTTCTACGTAATCGCATGGTGTGAATAGTATTCACACTGATATAGAGCCTAGGCCTACTGTAAAGTGCATTTTGGCTGAGAGTGCACATGCCAAACAATGTCAATAAGCAAGATTAAATTCATTATTGATGAGGCCTAATAAGAGATTGAATAGTCCTAACCAAGTTTGAAACAAAACAACTTGTTTTAAATAGACCTTGTCACACTTACAGGCACCATCATTTCTCCCCATGGGCATACAATATTAAAACAACACAGACTATGGAAGGTTTTATGCACATATAAAACAGGACCTGCATGGCTAAAATAATGTGGGCCTGCCTGCAATGCATAGATAAAAATAATTGTCAGCTCACTGTTTTACTCCTGTCAAGCTACACATTTTAATAAACCTTTAGTGATTAAGTTTTATTTTCAAGTGGTCTCAGGAGCCAAACCCTTTATCGACGGTTTTGACTACTAACAATTGCATTGGGTAGACAAAAAAAGCCATCACTGACAGGAGGGGAAGTTATACTTGGTTTCCTCTACAGGATCGGTGGGTCCCCCGCGGGACGGTTGAGCTAACATATGCTAATCACATTAGCCTGAGGTTGTAAGTAACAAGAACATTTCCCAGGACATATACAGTGGGGCAAGAAAGTATTTAGTCAGCCACCAATTGTGCAAGTTCTCCCACTTAAAAAGATGAGAGAGGCCTATACATTTTCATCATAGGTACACTTCAACTATGACAGACAAAATGAGAAAAAAATCCACAAAAATCACATTGTAGGATTTTGAATTAATTTATTTGCAAATTATGGTGGAAAATAAGTATTTGGTCAATAACAAAAGTTTATCTCAGTACTTTGTTATATACCCTTTGTTGGCAATGACAGAGGTCAAACGTTTTCTGTAAGTCTTCACAAGGTTTTCACACACTGTTGCTGGTATTTTGGCCAATTCCTCCATGCAGATCTCCTCTAGAGCAGTGATGTTTTGGGGCTGTTGCTGGGCAACACGGACTTTCAACTCCCTCCAAAGATTTTCTATGTGGTTGAGATCTGGAGACTGGCTAGGCCACTCCAGGACCTTGAAATTCTTCTTACGAAGCCACTCCTTCGTTGCCCAGGCGGTGTGTTTGGGATCATTGTCGTGCTGGAAGACCCAGCCATGTTTCATCTTCAATGCCCTTGCTGATGGTAGGCTTTGTTACTTTGGTCCCAGCTCTCTGCAGGCTATTCACTAGGTCCCCCTGTGTGGTTCAGGGATTTTTGCTCACCGTTCTTGTGATCATTTTGACCCCACGGGGTGAGATCTTGCGTGGAGCCCCAGATCGAGAGAGATTATCAATGGTCTTGTATGTCTTCCATTTCCTAATAATTGCTCCCACAGTTGATTTCTTCAAACCAAGCTGCTTTCCTATTGCAGATTCAGTCTTCCCAGCTTAGTGCAGGTCTATGGTTTTCTTTCTGGTGTCCTTTGACAGCTCTTTGGTTTTGGCCATAGTGGAGTCTGGAGTGTGACTGTTTGAGGTTGTGGTGTCTTTTATACTGATAACAAGTTCAAACAAGTGCCATTATTGCAGGTAACAAGTGGAGGACAGAGGAGGCTCTTAAAGAAGAATTTACAGGTCTGTGAGAGCCAGAAATTGTGCTTGTTTGTAGGTGACCAAATACTTATTTTCCACCATAATTTGCAAATAAATAAATTACAAATCCTACAATGTGATTTTCTGGATTTTTTTCTCATTTTGTCTGTCATAGTTGAAGTGTACCTATGATGAAAATTACAGGCCTCTCTCATATTTTTAAGTGGGAGAACTTGCACAATTGGTGCCTGACTAAATACTTTTTTTTACCCCACTGTACATATATGATATTGGCAGAAACCTTAAAGTATTGTTAATCTAACTGCACTGTCCAATTTACAATAGCTATTACAGTGAAAATATACCATGCTATTGTTTGAGGAGAGTAGACAGTTATGAACTTGAAAATGTATTAGGAAACCAACTAGGCACATTTAGGCAGTCTTGATACACGACTTTGAGCAGAAATGCATTGGTTCATTGGATCAGTCTAAAACTTTGCACATACACTGCTGCCATCTAGGGGCCAAAACCTAAATTGCGCTTGGGCTGGAATAATGCATTATGGCCGTTCTCTTGCATTCCAAAGATTCTGTTTTTTTTGTATTATCTCTTTTTTTACCATATCGAATGTGTTATTCTCCTACATTCATTTAAAAAATTCAAACTTCAAAATGTTTCCTTTCAAATGGTATCAATAATACGCATATCCTTGCTTCAGGTCCAAAGCTACAGGCAATTAGATTTGGGTATGCCGTTTCAGGCAAAAATGTAAAAAATGGGCGGATTCTTTTTAATGAAATGAAATGGGAAAAAACATGTTTTTTATGTTTCTAAATACAAAGTACAGAGGCACCAAAAGCACATTAGGCTACTCTTGTTCCATGCGCATATGGGCAGTGTGCGTCATGGCTGGATAGGCTGCATTTCCGCTCTCTAAATTCATACCACAAACAACTGCGTTACTGCTAAAACCAGCTTTTGGTTGGTCTTAAATATTCCTATCAGTGCTGCAGGAAATTAGCACTTTGGATCAAGTTTTTAAAGACATACCTCAAATATTTCCACCTCGTCCAGCTGAGTGCAAGGTAGCTGATATAAGACCCGACTTTAGGACTGGAAAAGTCCAGTGTGCCTGTTTTTACATGACGAAATTGCAAACTAACGTGCGTTTGACACTAACGCCGACTTAACGGCAGCCAAAAGTAGAGCCCCCAGGATCCAATTATGGTTACAGGTATAGGTTGCTAATTAATCAAAGTTAGCTATTTATATGTGAATGATTTAATTTTAACCACACTTACCTTCATTAAAAACTGTCTGTCATTTTTTTAAATCAAGGTTCCATTGTCTCTGTTGACCATCGCATGTGTACTAGGTGACATGTGACAATTTCTTTCTATACCTGCTTTTATTTTTTTGTGGATGATGTACGCCCACTTTGAAAATCCTAGGTTAATGGCCTCATGTTGTACCTCATTCAATTGAACTTAATATGCAGCCAAGCTCACAAATATTGTGAAGCATTTCAAAGGATATGTTCTTCATTTCGTACATATCCTGTAAATATCGTACATATCCTGTAAATTTGCAATGTTTCCATGATCAATATTGCACTTTTTCCTCTGATGCCAATATTAAACAGGCCAATTAAATCACTCTGTGTTGCTGTACATAGTTAAATATAGCTTACTGTAAATTGCATTATGGCTGAGAATGGATATGCCAATAAGCAAGATTAAATTCATTATTGATGAGGCCTAAAAAGAGAATGAATAGTCCTAATTCAATTTGAAACAAAACGAAACAGCAACTTGTTATATAAACATTGGATTGTTATTTTTACCTGAAATGCACAAGGTCCTCTACTCCGACAATTATTCCAAAGTAAAAGGGTAAACCAAGTTAGTTTCTACCAATCTCTCCTCCTTCAGTCTTATTATTCTTTTTTGGACTTTAACTCAACCAAATAGATTTGGAGGAAAGCTATGCACACACGTAAGACTTTTAATATGATTCTTACAAAAAAGTGCATTGATGAGTGTGACATGCATATGCTGTTTTTACAGAACTCTTCTTCCTTGGTCACAGCAGGCTGTTTTTCTCCCAGCACACAAGTAGTTATCTACAGCCTGCAATTAAGAGCACAAAGAGAGCCCTTAGTGGAAAGCTGAAGGTCACCTTTGTCTCATAAAGGATTGTGACAATAGGAAATTAGGATAGGCCTGATCTATTCAAAAGTCATTTTCATTCCATTAGTGCTAGTCAGAAATAATCAGAAAAAGTGTCACATCAAACAATGAAATGTACATTTCAGTAAATGAAGCAGTTCTCCACACCATCAATCATTCATTTGGACATTTGTTCATACTCTCTTTCATACTGTTTGGTGTCAAAGAGGCAAAATATTTATATAATAATTTTGCCCATCTGCACCAGTTTTGCTTGAAAGTTAATATATTAATCATTCAAAAACTGAACTTCATAGAACTGTCCAGGAGGGTTATACATATGTAATGTATCTCTTAACAATAATTATTTTGATCCTGATATTTTCAATATGAATTCCATTTTAGTTTGAAGGTGTATGAGATAGATTAAGTAGTTTTTTTTCAATATGATTCAAGAGAAATCTTTTAGAGTGAACAATGGCTTTACTCCTACATCCGAATGGAAGCCCATCATTGCTCTCCTTAGTGTTAGCAACTAATCAATTAAGCACTGACAAGCCACTAGAACAGTCATCATGACTTAATTCATTGTTGAAATGGTGGTTCCAATTGATTTTTCTCTGGGTTGTTGATAAGGATATACACCGAGTGTACAAAATATTAGTAACACCTGCTCTTTCCATGACATAGACTGACCTGGTGAATCCAGGTGAAAGCTATGATCCCTTATTGATGTCACCTATTAAATAGACTTTAATCAGTGTAGATGAATGGGAGGTGAAAGGTTAAATAAAACATTTAAGCCTTGAGGCACTTGAGACATGGATTGTGTATGTGTGCCATTCAGAGGGTGAAAGGGCAAAACAAAGGATTTATGTGCCCTTGAACTGGGTGTGGTAGTAGTTGCCAGGCGCACCAGTTTGAGTGTGTCAAGAACTGCAACGCTGCTTGGTTGTTCATGCTTAACAGTTTCCCGTGTTTATCAAGAATTGTACACCACCCAAAGGACATCCAGCAATACACAGTGCTTTCAGAAAGTATTCACACCCTTTGACTTTTCTACATTTTGTTATTGAGTCCCACTCTCCATATTTTTAAGCATAGTGGTGGCTGCATCATGTTATTGGTATGCTTGTAATCGTTAGGGACTGGGTAGTTGCTCAGGATAAAACATAAATGGAATCTATCTAAGCACAGGCACAATCCTAGAGGAAAACTGGGTTCAGTCTGCTGGCCACCAGACACTGGGAGATTAATTCACTTTTCGGCCGGACAATAACCTAAAACACATGGCCAAATCCACACTGGAGTTGTTTACCAAGAAAACAGGAAATGTTCCTGCGTGGCCAAGTTACAGTTTTGTCTTAAATCTACTTGAATATCTATGGCAAGACCTGAAAATGGGTAAATGTTGCACAATCAAGGTGTAGAAAGCTCTTAGAGACTTACCCAGAAAGACTCACAGCTGTAATCGTTGCCAAAGTGCTTCTACAAAGTATTGACTCAGGGGCGTGAATATTTATGTAAATGAGATATTTCTGTATTTCATTGTCAATTAATTAGCAACATTTTCAAAAAATATGTTTTCTCTTTGTCGTTATGGGAGAGAAAAACTTACAATTTAATCGATTTTGAATTCAGGCTCAAATATGGAGTGGAGGCTCATCAGAGGAGGACGAGAAGGAATTTAATAAATTCCTCAGTGAATTTAATAAATAAAAAATGAAAAATATTAATAAATAAAGATAAAACTATAACACATATTCACATCGCCAAATAATTTATTAAAACAAACTGTTTTGCAATGAAGGTCTAGAGTAGCTTCAACGGGACTATGTAGGGTAGCACCGGTAGCCTAAACCTATTGATGTTACATTAAGCTGGGTGAATGAAATATGAATGACAGTCATCCAATATGCTGTAATAGAAATAAGGCCATGCTCATTAAAATAAAATGAGCATCCTTCCTCATCTTAAATGGCACCGACTGACACACACACACACATTTTTATGGGATGCCTTTAATGAAATGTTTCTCAAAGCAGTTGTTCTAACAGTAATTAAACTTAGCACAGTCACAGCTTCCTCATGGCAGAGATGGAGATAGAGGCTTTAACAGGATTTATTGCTTTAAGAGCTGTCAAATCATTCCCAGTTTGTTTTATTTTCATAGTATCTGGTGTGATGAGGATTTTCAGTATATATATTTATCCTCACCACACAGAGACTATGACAAAAAAAAACCTGGGATTGATTTGACAGATCTTAAAGCAATAAATCCTGTTAAAGCCTCTATCTCCATCTCTGCCATGAGGAAACTGTGACTGTGCTCCGGCTAACTGTTAGAACAACTGCTTTGAGAAAAATTTCAATAAAGCCATGGTGGGGTGAGAGGGATTACTTAACCTATCCTAGGTATTCCTTAAAGAGGTGGGGTTTCCGGAGACACCTGAAACCCCACCTCTTTAAGGAATACCTAGGATAGGTTAAGTAATCCCTCTCACCCCACCCCCCCTAAGTTTTAGATGCACTATTGTTAAGTGACTGTCCCACTGGATGTCATAAGGTGAATGCACCAATTTGTAAGTCGCTCTGGATAAGAGCGTCTGCTAAATGACTTAAATGTAATGTAAATGTCTATGAAAGTGGACTTCAATTCAATTTTCTGACAATCCAAAGAGGGATTTGCTCTGTGCTAGATATGCTAGATGCCCCTACTCCAGACTTTCCATTCCAATCCCACGACACTCTACAAGCGTATTAATGAAAACATTATTTACATTTCGGACTTGGACTAAAATTGGGATGAGATAAAGACTATTGTGTTTTAACGATCTTCTCTGGGTGTGCTTTGCCAGTTATTTATGGTCAAGGAATGGCACAGTGCACAGTGATATATTCGGTACATTGTCACCATGGCAGACTGAATCAGGCTGACAGGGTAATTGCATAAATATGTTCTAAAAGCATTCTGAATACTCTTGATTCTGTGCATGGGAACGGCCAGGGTCAAAAGAGATGTCAAGGGTCAAGATCACAGACCTCCGGAAGGAGGGCAATATTTAAATAGGAGTTCAGACACTATACTCCGAGTATAGCTTGGCTACTATAGATTTTCAGAGATATTGTTACATCTCTACCGCCAGATTGTTTCAGGTCATGGAAACTTCCTTTAGCTCTTTTTGCTCAAGTTCTTTAGCTACAGTATGGCCCTGATAGTGAACAACACTTTACACAGGCCTAATTGTTTCCTCTATAATCTATCGGAGTAGCAAGTCACAGAGAGCATTATCAGATCAACCTTAGTGCCCTGGCCATTCTCCTACACACATCAATACAGCAGGTCAATGTCTAGAGCACAGGCGGTTTGCTACTCTCAAACAGAGAGAAGAGGGAAAGTTCTGTACTCTACATGCCTTATCCAGTCACCTCTCAGTAACACATTACATGCAAACATTTCAATAATTGTCAAAGAACCTAACTAAGTAATGAGATGACAATTATGGGTAACTACATATTACCGCAAATAATTATTTCAGAGTCAAGTATATTTGTCCAGGCCTCAATTGTTCCTTGACGAGCACCATTCATTCTCACTGTCGAGAATTCTAATGTTATGATTTCTAATAATAACTGTATCCACCAGAGTGGGGTGATTCAGTACAGGTGCGTGGATAAAATCACAGAGGATGCCAAGCCAGGAGAAAAAAGTCATATGTGTTGTGATAATTGCATTATTTGCTCTGTAGCCTGTTAGGTCATATCCCTTGCCACCGTGATATATAGGCCTAAGGCCAAGACAATAAGAAGACACGCACCTTTTCAAACCACACCTTTGTTTCATCACAAAACCAGAGAGCAACATCACTGGTGAAGTCCACAATCAAACAGTAACATGACCTACTAATGTTTCCATCTTTCTCGGACTACAAAACAACTATTGATTTAGAACCTCAGAGAGTTACAGTCGCAAGGAAAAAAGGAGCGGCCACTATTTCAGCACCATTTCAATTTCAGCATTTCAACATCATCGAATCACCTATGCTTAGTCTAATTCTGTGACAAGATACCAATCAACATAAGCTCCAATCAACATAAGCTAAATATGATATGGCTGTCCATGGTACTGATTTCGGTGTGTGGGTGTGTGCGCGCGTGTTCGTGCGTGCACGCGTTCGTGCATGTGCAAGTAGAAAAATACATTGACTCACCTAGAAATGCCAGTGGCATCCTCCTCTCTTTCATGCCTCTGTCATACAGTACACATGTTTTGTTTTTGTTGTTAACTGGCTAAAATGCTTGCTTGCTAGCAATGTTCTCGGTAAGCTTTGCACGTGCACAGGCAGGCAGCTCCCCAGTACTGCCATGCAGAAGAAATATCAGCCTCTGCAGAGAAGCACTAGACTGAACTTCACTCAAGAGTTTTCCCTGTTAGCTAACACCAGCAATGTTCCCCTCGACTGTGGGAATTGTGATCGAATCAACGCAGTATTAACCACTTTCAACGCAAAATACCGTAACAAAATGAACTACGAAAGTATTTTAGTATGTAAAACCAACTATGCAAGAGATTTAGTTGTAGGCAGAACGAATCGGAGTAGGATTCTATTGCATTAACAGGCATGACTCAGGCCCATACTCTACACAGACCTGTGCGCCATAACCAATCAGAGCTGCAGTAGGCCTATATGCAAATAGTCCATTGCCACACATGGATCTGTGCTATTCACTTTGAACTGGACAAAATGAGCAGTGGTGGGTAGATGCACTTGTTTGAGATCAAAGGGTGGCAAGTAGCTTAGTGGTTAGAGTGTTGGACTAGTAACTGAAAGGTTGCAAGATCGAATCCCTGAGCTGACAAGGAAAACATCTGTTGTTCTACCCCTGAACAAGGCAGTTAACCCACTGTTTGTAGGCTGTCATTGAAAATAAAAACTTGTTCTTAACTGACTTGCCTAGTTAAATAAAGGTTGAGTTACATTTGTTCATATCCTTTGCTAGTGAGTTATTATTTGTAGTCAGCTATGGGGGAGTGATTGCTTCCAACAAGAGCACAACACGTGTGCATTTCTGGACTTATTTGAAAAGCTAGTCAAGTAAACAGCTCTTTTTTGTCTTTAAGGGACAGTGTTGTATTTTGAGACAGGCTTGAATAGGCTAAGTAGCCAATAGGCAGAGGGCAGCATAATTTGTCTGATTCTTGCATTAAACAACACAACAACATGTCCAGTCACCTCCTTGTCTGAAAGACAAGTGGATAAACAGGTTAATATTAAGCACTGCATGTTTTGGAACGTAGGTCTACATTGAACACCACCTATCGGCTGCTACTGTAATGTTATGGGATGCATATATCCACATGTCTGTCGTGGCCCAGAGGCAAAACATTTATATCATCATTGGCCAGTACGGAGAATCCCCATTTCCACCTAATTTAGGAAAGGGATGATTTTAGCCAGCTTTCTAGCCACTGCAGGACAATAATGATATGCAACAATTTTTAAAAAAATGTTCGGTAAATGACGTTTGGCTTGTGATTAGTGTGACGCTAATTTATTTTGGTGCGCCAGGAACATTCACAGTTGAGCTTACTCAGTTATTTTTTTATCAAGGGAAGCCAAATGCTCGCTGGCTTCCCTTGCATTTAATGCTACGGGCGACAACCATGGCATACTCTTTTTGAGAAGACAGCATCAGATAGATGGCCTACACGTACTGAGACAGAGGGGCACTGTTTCGCACGCTCTGATTCTTTCTCCAGTGAGACACATTGAAAGAAAATTGTGAAACACAGAGAGACTAAACATAAACTACTTATTTGTTTTCTTGGTACATTTTTGGGGGAAGCCTGGCTTCTGGGGTGATTGCCATCTAAGAACCAACATATTTTTTTGCAGCAGTGCTACCTGCCAGTAGAACTCGTCTCTGATTGATTGAGATATTCAAGGAACTATCATCTTTAAGTAACATAGCAGATGCAATGCATTGAATATTTACATTCATGCACTTTGAAATAATTAGTTTGACTTTGTTCCAGAAACATCTAACTGCAGGGCGCTCCCACATCATATGAAGGGGGGCACAGTGAACAGTTGGGAGATGGGACCAATTTTATCGTAAAACATTTCCTTGGTGTTAAATAGTCTGTGAACAAACTTAAAATGTATAAATGAATGGTTCAGATTACGGGATGCCAAGGTTATATTTTTCCAAATTCTGCCCCAGTTTAAGGGTTGCTCATATTCACTTAGATCTGTGGACCACACTTTTTTAATGGTTAGCTCAGAATATGAGCTTTCCAAAATGTGTTTCTATATTATAGAGATCAGTCCTTTCGGGAGCCCAGATAATGTATTTGAAAATAACTTAATTGGATGGTTTGGTAGTTGGCTTTCCCCAAGGGACTCCATAGTTGTAAATTGTAAATATAGACATTTGCCGGTTAATGTGTATGTGTCTTTTAAATCTTGGAATGTTCTTACTGTCCATGATATCGGCAAGGGTACTGATTCCACATTTGGAGCTACATGGTCAAAATAAAGTAAGATATCGTTGACGTATAATGAGATGACGTGATATGTAGAATTGAGAAATAGAACTGCCCAAGGAGCTGTTTTCTGATAAGATATGTAATAGACAATGGGGGTTATCTGAGGATAATAGTTTTTTTTAACAAACCTGCTTTTGTTCGGCTGTACCAATTTGGGTAAGTAAGTTTCGAGACTGGATGACAAAATAAAAAAAAATAGTTTAATATCTGAGTTTATCAAAAATATGGGGTGATACTGAGAGCACTGGGTGGCGTCCTTACATTTTTTTATATAAAAGTGAAATTAGTGCTGTATTTACATATTTTACAAATGAACCTTTGTGAACAGCTGTGTTCAATTCAAGTAACAGACCTCAGAAGGAATATCGTCCCAACAAGGTGATTTGCCTTTATTCATGTTATCCAAATGGCATTTTGAGTTCATGGAGAGAGATTTTGGCTCCCAGCAAGCCAACTTCCTCAGTTGAGAGCAGTGGTGGCCCGTCATTCAGGGCAGAACCCCACCAGTTTTGAGCCCCACCTGTTTAGCTAAAAAATATACACTGCTCAAAAAAATAAAGGGAACACTTAAACAACACAATGTAACTCCAAGTCAATCACACTTCTGTGAAATCAAACTGTCCACTTAGGAAGCAACACTCATTGACAATACATTTCACATGCTGTTGTGTAAATGGAATAGACAACGGGTGGAAATTATAGGCAATTAGCAAAACACTCCCAATAAAGGAGTGGTTCTGCAGGTGGTGACCAACGACCACTTCTCGACCACTGGCTGATGTTTTGGTCACTTTTGAATGCTGGCGGTGCTTTCACTCTAGTGGTAGCATGAGATGGAGTCTACAACCCACACACGTGGCTCAGGTAGTGCAGCTCATCCAGGATGGCACATCGATGCGAACCCAGCAGCAGGACCGCTACCTCCGCCTTTGTGCAAGGAGGAGCAGGAAGAGCACTGCCAGAGCCCTGCAAAATGACCTCCAGCAGGCCACAAATGTGCATGTGTCTGCTCAAATGGTCAGAAACAGACTCCATGAGGGTGGTATGAGGGCCCGACGTCCACAGGTGGGGGTTGTGCTTACAGCCCAACACCGTGCAGGACGTTTGGCATTTGCCAGAGAACATCAAGATTGGCAAATTCGCCACTGGTGCCCTGTGCTCTTCACAAATGAAAGCAGGTTCACACTGAGCACGTGACAGACGTGACAGAGTCTGGAGACGCTGTGGAGAACGTTCTGCTGCCTGCAACATCCTCCAGCATGACTGGTTTGGCGGTGGGTCAGTCATGGTGTGGGGTGGCATTTCTTTGGGGGGCCGCACAGCCCTCCATCTGCTCGCCAGAGGTAGCCGGACTGCCATTAGGTACCGATATCAGATCCTCAGACCCCTTGTGAGACCATATGCTGGTGCGGTTGGCCCTGGGTTCCTCCTAATGCAAGACAATGCTAGACCTCATGTGGCTGGAGTGTGTCAGAAGTTCCTGCAAGAGGAAGGCACTGAGGCTATGGACTGGCCCGCGCATTCCCCAGACCTGAATCCAATTGAGCACATCTGGGACATCATGTCTCGCTCCATCCACCAACGCCACGTTGCACCACAGACTGTCCAGGAGTTGGCGGATGCTTTAGTCCAGGTCTGGGAGGAGATCCCTCAGGAGACCATCCACCACCTCATTAGGAGCATGCCCGGGAATTGTAGGGGGGTCACACAGGTACGTGGAGCCATTTAAAGCTGAACGCCATTTAAAGCGGGACCGACTATCACATATTAATGTTCTAGACACGTTTCATGGGATGATAGGAGAACATTCATGTGTCCATTTTTCTGAGAGCTAGGATAATTCCTGTGTCCAAGACTTAAAACGTATAACATTCTGTCATTGTCCCCTGGAGGTTTTTGTTTAGTTTACAGCTTGTTCCCTGAAGACATTTTTAGGACGTCGTCCAAGAAAAAAATGTTCTCTGGTTGGATGGAAACCTGGATAAAACATTTTGAACTTCTAAAGAATTTAGAATTTTCGGTAACACTACTTGGATAGTCCCCTGTAGTTGCTCAAACTATCAGGAAAGTAAGAAAATGTCAACAGCATCTCTGCTGATATGTTAGGGTTAGTTGATAGTCATTTAAAATGTGTTGATAGTTAATTTAACATATATGGACCATCTACAGATGGACTATCCGAATAAAGTGTCACTGAATATTCTATTGTAAACATTGTCCGTATATGAGGCTGCAGCAATTAGACAATAACGAGAAAACAAGGAGCCACACATTAAAGCTGCAGCCATGATCAAAAACCATTAACTGTTATAAAACGTTGTAATATATACATTTTAGAAAATATGTTGCAGCTTTATGTTAATGCATATGAACTCTCTCGCTTAATTCCATTACATTTTTCAGAACATACTGTATGTTACAACTTCATTTTGAGTGGATATCAAATCTCAACCCTCGCATATCTCATCAAGCACTCCACATTGTTTACAGCTGACTGACAGCAGCCGTACAGAATTTCAACGTCATCTTCTAGCTCATCAGCAGTCCTCGCTGGTTTGAACTGGACATGATCCGTTGAGGTGTCGCTGACGACTGTGAGGAGAGCGACAGGTGTGTCCGTAATGTCAAGTTCTTCAGTTTCCTCCACCTGAATATATATATAAATGTAAGTGTTTTACCATACAAGTGAACAAAATTAAGATGTTAAGGTTAAGACTGTATGCAGGAAATACTTACATTTCAGGTCTTGAGGTATCCAGTGGTTTCCTCACAAAGGTAGATGGGGAGACCACAAAGGGCAGCAATGCGCCTAGTGTTCACGTGTCACGCCCTGACCTGAGTATTCTTTGTTTTCTTTATATATTTTGGTTAGGTCAGGGTGTGACATGGGTGATGTATGTGTTTTTGTACTGTCTAGGGGTTTTGCAGGTTTATGGGGTTGTTTACCATCTAGGTGTTTATGTATGTCTATGGTTGCCTAGATTGGTTATCAATTAGAGGCAGCTGTTTATCGTTGTCTCTGATTGGGAACCATATTTAGGCAGCAATCTTCTTTTGGTATTTTGTGGGTTATTGTCTGTGATGTTGCATGTTTGCACTCAGTTTTGATAGCGGTCACGGTGGTCTTGTTATTTTGTTTGTTTAGTGTATGTATGTATTCACACCACACTGCGCTTTGGTCGAATGGCAAAAGTAATCTGTATCAGTTTTTCAATGAATGGAAGGTTTCTCTCCGTCTTTGAAACTTGATTTTTGTTGATTTTTTTTGCTGTCTATGTTGCTTGAGATACTCTGGGTTTTCCCTTTCGCGAAGCATGGCAGGAAGTTCATCTCAGTTAGTCTGGGTCTCTTGATGTTTGAGTGGGGTGACCCTCTCTCTGGGTTGTTTCTGCTCCTCTTCCCTGCATTCACAGAAAGCTCGGGAACTCCAGTATTATGCAACGTTGTCCAATAGTTCCCCATCTTGAACTTCAGACTAGTCAGCCATGCATACCTTCAAATTAAATAAAATTTGATTGGTCACATACACATTTAACATTACATTTACATTTACATTTAAGTCATTTAGCAGACGCTCTTATCCAGAGCGACTTACAAATTGGTGCATTCACCTTATGACATCCAGTGGAACAGTCACTTTAAAATAGTGCATCTAAATCTTAAAGGGGGGGGGTGAGAGGGATTACTTATCCTATCCTAGGTATTCCTTAAAGAGGTGGGGTTTCAGGTGTCTCCGGAAGGTGGTGATTGACTCCGCTGTCCTGGCGTCGTGAGGGAGTTTGTTCCACCATTGGGGGGCCAGAGCAGCGAACAGTTTTGACTGGGCTGAGCGGGAACTGTACATCCTCAGTGGTAGGGAGGCGAGCAGGCCAGAGGTGGATGAACGCAGTGCCCTTGTTTGGGTGTAGGGCCTGATCAGAGCCTGGAGGTACTGAGGTGCCGTTCCCCTCACAGCTCCGTAGGCAAGCACCATGGTCTTGTAGCGGATGCGATCTTCAACTGGAAGCCAGTGGAGAGAACGGAGGAGCGGGGTGACGTGAGAGAACTTGGGAAGGTTGAACACCAGACGGGCTGCGGCGTTCTGGATGAGTTGAAGGGGTTTAATGGCACAGGCAGGGAGCCAAGCCAACAGTGAGTTGCAGTAATCCAGACGGGAGATGACAAGTGCCTGGATTAGGACCTGCGCCGCTTCCTGTGTGAGGCAGGGTCGTACTCTGCGGATGTTGTAGAGCATGAACCTACAGGAACGGGCCACCGCCTTGATGTTGGTTGAGAATGACAGGGTGTTGTCCAGGATCACGCCAAGGTTCTTAGCGCTTTGGGAGGAGGACACAATGGAGTTGTCAACCGTGATGGCGAGATCATGGAACGGGCAGTCCTTCCCCGGGAGGAAGAGCAGCTCCGTCTTGCCGAGGTTCAGCTTGAGGTGGTGATCCGTCATCCACACTGATATGTCTGCCAGACATGCAGAGATGCGATTCGCCACCTGGTCATCAGAAGGGGGAAAGGAGAAGATTAATTGTGTGTCGTCTGCATAGCAATGATAGGAGAGACCATGTGAGGTTATGACAGAGCCAAGTGACTTGGTGTATAGCGAGAATAGGAGAGGGCCTAGAACAGAGCCCTGGGGGACACCAGTGGTGAGAGCGCGTGGTGAGGAGACAGATTCTCGCCACGCCACCTGGTAGGAGCGACCTGTCAGGTAGGACGCAATCCAAGCGTGGGCCGCGCCGGAGATGCCCAACTCGGAGAGGGTGGAGAGGAGGATCTGATGGTTCACAGTATCGAAGGCAGCCGATAGATCTAGAAGGATGAGAGCAGAGGAGAGAGAGTTAGCTTTAGCAGTGCGGAGCGCCTCCGTGATACAGAGGAGAGCAGTCTCAGTTGAATGACTAGTCTTGAAACCTGACTGATTTGGATCAAGAAGGTCATTCAGAGAGAGATAGCGGGAGAGCTGGCCAAGGACAGCACGTTCAAGAGTTTTGGAGAGAAAAGAAAGAAGGGATACTGGTCTGTAATTGTTGACATCGGAGAGATCGAGTGTAGGTTTTTTCAGAAGGGGTGCAACTCTCGCTCTCTTGAAGACGGAAGGGACGTAGCCAGCGGTCAGGGATGAGTTGATGAGCGAGGTGAGGTAAGGGAGAAGGTCTCCGGAAATGGTCTGGAGAAGAGAGGAGGGGATAGGGTCAAGCGGGCAGGTTGTTGGGCGGCCGGCCGTCACAAGACGCGAGATTTCATCTGGAGAGAGAGGGGAGAAAGAGGTCAGAGCACAGGGTAGGGCAGTGTGAGCAGAACCAGCGGTGTCATTTGACTTAGCAAACGAGGATCGGATGTCGTCGACCTTCTTTTCAAAATGGTTGACGAAGTCATCTGCAGAGAGGGAGGAGGGGGGGGGGATTCAGGAGGGAGGAGAATGTGGCAAAGAGCTTCCTAAGGTTAGAGGCAGATGCTTGGAATTTAGAGTGGTAGAAAGTGGCTTTAGCAGCAGAGACAGAGGAGGAAAATGTAGAGAGGAGGGAGTGAAAGGATGCCAGGTCCACAGGGAGGCGAGTTTTCCTCCATTTCCGCTCGGCTGCCCGGAGCCCTGTTCTGTGAGCTCGCAATGAGTCATCGAGCCACGGAAAGAGAGGGGAGGACCGAGCCGGCCTGGAGGATAGGGGACATAGAGAGTCAAAGGATGCAGAGAGGGAGGAGAGGAGGGTTGAGGAGGCAGAATCAGGAGATAGGTTGGAGAAGGTTTGAGCAGAGGGAAGAGATGATAGGATGGAAGAGGAGAGAGTAGCGGGGGAGAGAGAGCGAAGGTTGGGACGGCGCGATACCATCCGAGTAGGGGCAGTGTGGGAGGTGTTGGATGAGAGCGAGAGGGAAAAGGATACAAGGTAGTGGTCGGAGACTTGGAGGGGAGTTGCAATGAGGTTAGTGGAAGAACAGCATCTAGTAAAGATGAGGTCGAGCGTATTGCCTGCCTTGTGAGTAGGGGGGGAAGGTGAGAGGGTGAGGTCAAAAGAGGAGAGGAGTGGAAAGAAGGAGGCAGAGAGGAATGAGTCAAAGGTAGATGTGGGGAGGTTAAAGTCGCCCAGAACTGTGAGAGGTGAGCCGTCCTCAGGAAAGGAGCTTATCAAGGCATCAAGCTCATTGATGAACTCTCCGAGGGAACCTGGAGGGCGATAAATGATAAGGATGTTAAGCTTGAAAGGGCTGGTAACTGTGACAGCATGGAATTCAAAGGAGGCGATAGACAGATGGGTAAGGGGGGAAAGAGAGAATGACCACTTGGGAGAGATGAGGATCCCGGTGCCACCACCCCGCTGACCAGAAGCTCTCGGGGTGTGCGAGAACACGTGGGCGGACGAAGAGAGAGCAGTAGGAGTGGCAGTGTTGTCTGTGGTGATCCATGTTTCCGTCAGTGCCAAGAAGTCAAGGGACTGGAGGGAGGCATAGGCTGAGATGAACTCTGTCTTGTTGGCCGCAGATCGGCAGTTCCAGAGGCTACCGGAGACCTGGAACTCCACGTGGGTCGTGCGCGCTGGGACCACCAGATTAGGCTGGCCGCGGCCACGCGGTGTGGAGCGTTTGTATGGTCTGTGCAGAGAGGAGAGAACAGGGATAGACAGACACATAGTTGACAGGCTACAGAAGAGGCTACGCTAATGCAAAGGAGATTGCAGATGTTATTGTTGGTGTAGTGAAATGTGACCTTAGAGAGTGGTTTATGTCTCTATTTTGGATTGGTCAGGGTGTGATTTGGGTGGGCAGTCTATGTTCTATGATTTTGGCCGGGTGTGGTTCTCAATCAGAGGCAGCTGTCTATCGTTGTCTCTGATTGAGAACCATACTTAGGTACCCTTTCCCCCCACCTGTTTTGTGGGAAGTTAACTTTGTCTTTGTTCAGGGCACATAGCCCAAAGCTTCAAGGTTTGGTTTTTGTTCTTCATTTTGTAGGCGTCATTTTTCAAATGTACGCTTACCATGCTGCACCTTGGTCTAGTCCTTCAGCCAGCTGTGACACCTAGCTCCAACAGTACAGTAATATCAAATAATTCACAACAATACACACAAATCTAAAGTAAAATAATGGAGTTTATAAATATTGGGACGAGCAATGTTGGAGTGGCATTGACTAAATAGAGTAGAATAGAGTATACACATATGAAATGAGTAAAGCAGTATGCAAACATTACTAAAGTGACTAGTGTTCAATTATTAAAGTGACCAGTGATTCCATGTCTATGTATATAGGGAAGCAGCCTCTAAGGTGCAGGGCTGAGTAACTGGGTAGTGGCTGGCTAGTGATGGCTATTGAACTTCTTCAGGATTGTGGGACGGTTGAGCTAACAGGCTAATGCGATTAGCATTAGGTTCTAAGTAACAATAACATTTCCCTGGACATAGACATATCTGATATTGGCAGAAAACTTAAATTCTTGTTAATGTAATTGCACTGTCCAATTTACAGTAGCTATTACAGTGAAATAATACCATGCTATTGTTTGAGGAAAGTGCACAGTTTTGAACATGAAAAGTTATTGATAAACAAATTAGGCACATTTGGGCAGTCTTGGTACACCATGTTTAACAGAAATGCAATGGTTCATTGTTACCTTCTCCTACATTCCTTTCACATTTCCACAAACTGCAAAGTGTTTCCTTTCAAATGGTACCAAGAATATGCATACCCTTGCTTCAGGGCCTGAGCTACAAGCAGATAGATTGGGGTATGTAATGTTAGGCTAAATTGAATATAAGGGGCCAATCCTTAAGATGATTGACAGTCTGATGGCCTTGAAGTAGAAGTTGTTTTTCAGTCTCTCGGTCCCAGCTTTGATGCACCTGTACTGACCTCTCCTTCTGGATGGTAGCGGGGTGAACAGGCCTTGGCTCTGGTGGTTCATGTCCTTGATGACTATCATTTGGACTATCATTTGTTTTTCAACAGAACAATGACCCAACACAACACCTGGGTGTGTAAGGGCTATTTGACCAGGAAGGAGAGTAATTGTGTGCTGCATCAGATGACCTGGCCTCAACAATCAACCGACCTCAACCCAACTGAGATGGTTTGGGATGAGTTGGACCGCAGCCAACAAGTGCTCAGCATGTGGGAACTCATTCAAGGCTGTTGCTGGTTGAGAATGCTAAGAGTATGCAAAGCTGTCATCAAGGCAAAGGGTGGCTACTTTGAAGAATCTCAAATATAAAATATATTTTGATGTATATATAAAATATATTTTGTTTTAACACAGTTTTGGTTACTACATGATTACATATGTGTTATTTCGTAGTTTTTACTTCCAGGGGAAAATAAAAAGTCAGCTGGGAATGATAATGCGATCATCGGATTCCTTGAAAAGTGGATGGTGGGAGGGAACAACAACTGGGCATAAACTGGTTGACTCAATGCATTGTGACGTGGAATCTATGTGTAAAATATATTGGATTTGAGAAAGGTTATCTACGTAACAACTAAGGCGTATTTAGACAATAGAACAATTGAGTTCGAGATAAATCGTTCAAATGACTTAGTATCTCAAACAAATTACTTAGTATCTCGTTTTTAACAACTTAGTACAAAAAAGAGGAATAAATCCAACTTTATTTACTTTACTTGAAATGCATTTAAAGTTTGATTAGACTAGATCTTAAACTTAGAATTTTGGTAATACATTAAGCAGCGTAAAATTAAGGCTATTTTACAAACCAATGTAAGAATATTTATTCAACCTTAAAATGAGTAACACATCCATGGCCACATTTTGAGGTTAGCCTATTGTAGCTATAGATGTATTCTTATGTAATCGTAGAAAGCATGCATGTTCAAGATAGCATGCAAAGGTCACAGGTCTGTGGAGATCTTCACATTTGCTCTAATAATCTGTGCAGAATCTTGGACAGCATTGATAACATGCACTAGGCACTTTTAATGTAATCTCAACTGCAATTCAGGTCATTTGGTTGTGCTATTAGATGAAGCACAGTGATAACACAATAAGTTGTAGAAATACAAACTATCTCTCATTGTATTCCCATTTGAACTTTGTTGTGCTTTTAAATTACCCACATTTCCACTTTGAAATTATGTGGTGTGCCCAGTGGGATGGCTCCTGCGTGACTGCTGAAAATGTCACCAGGTTTTAATCATTCATCATGATTGCAAATACGCCTCTTAATCGACACGAGAAGCTAGTTGCACACAGAGGAAGTGAATGGTATCCCGTAGTGTCATTTAACGGCGTGAGATAAAAGCACAACATCACAGCAGAACACTTGATATGATAGCTGGGTGCTTTTCCACCTTCCGGGCCATTATTGTTTACGAGGCTAGCGTAGGCTAAAGGGACAGGCATTTTATTCCATACCTGTCAATCAAAACTGAATTAATAGAAACTGTGTGGATCTTTGCGTGTCTATTAGGTGTCAAAAGTGTTCCACCACCATGTTTGTTTGATTAAATGTTGGCATGCTACATCTGCTGCTTGTCATGGTGCTCATTGGAATAATCCGATCAGGGAGGGAAAGAAGGTTAACCAATATTATGGGCAACAGTGATAGCCTGGAGGAGACGATTCAAATCAAACAATGCAACGCATTGCAGGAAATCAATTTGTGTATTACATCGGCGATTTACCTATACACTGTATTTCATCAGAGAATTTCTATGTCTGTCAACCCTCTCAAAAATGGCAAGATGGTTCCTGTTCACAATAATTGCTTAAATATGGCAACATATTATGTATCACAACATTGAATGATTTGCAAAGGGCCGTGTGCACTCATCAACAGAGGAATTGTTCAAACCTTTACATGAATCAAAAACGGAAAATCTCTTATGTTCATGATGTTGTTTCTGAGGGGGGGAAAGAAACATTCAATCACCACTACAGGAAAATTGTGTGTGTGCATGTGCGTGTGACTGCATGTGTGCGTACGTGCATTCCTGTGGGTGTGTTTGTGCGCCACCGTGCCTGCTCGTGTATGTCTGTGTGTCTGTGCGTGCATGTTCTTACTTGTGCCTGTGGATATCAAACTGTCTGAATGTGAAGAGATTACAGAGATTCCCTCCCACTCACCTTTGTTATAATGGATCTGTTCTCCTCTCCTGAAAATGAAAATAACCATAGATATACGCTTCCAGGCGCAGAGAAACGTATTTCACAACTCTATCATTCATTCTCTTTTGATTAAAGATTTTGTGTTTTGTTTACTCTAAATGAACATGGTCACCCAGTATATCCCAGTAAAAGAAGTCACGTGGAACCATTCCATACATGACATCAGTTTTGCTAACAAGGGTAACTGCTGCTGTGTTAAAATGGCCAGATGGCTATTCTTAGTCATTTTCACATTTTTTAGAGCTATGGCATTAGTAATGTCCTCACTGGCCCTGGCTCTTGGCCTCTGCATAGCAAACTGGGTAGTTGGAGTCCTGCCTCTTCTCGCCACTTTTCCATATTAACACATAATTATAAACTGGGTAGTTCGAGCCCTGACAGCCGTGGTATATCAGACCGTATAACTATACAACAGTTTGTGCACAGCAAGAGAGCTCAGTGGTTCCCACCTGATAAATGCTGTCCAAATGGGGCTTCACAGCATCCCTCTTCCTTCCACATGCTCCTGACAGGAAGTGGACGCCATGTCTCAGAGTGACCTCATCCTCCCCAGTCTACCATTTGGAGTTTAAAGCTGGGATGAGGTCACACATGGCCGCATTTACACTGTCAACATTTTCACAGCCAGTTTGAACTCTGTAACAAGGGCATCGTGATGTGAAGTTTATGACAATATCATTGCTTGTTTGGATGAATATGACAGAATATGCTATAGAATACATGTAGACGATTTAAAAGATAGAGAGAATAACGAAACACCAAACAATACACACAATTCTCTAAGAATCTGTGAGTGGAAGATGTTTGTGTCACGACTCCTACCGAAGGTGGCTTCTCTTCCTGTTCGGCGGCGCGCGGCGGTCATCGTCACCGGTCTACTAGCTGCCACCGATCCCTTTTCCCTTTTCTGTTGGTGTTGTCTGATTGTTATCACAAGTTTCTTGTTTAGGTTTTTAGTTGGGCTATGTAAGCCGGTAGGCCTGCCTGCTCTTTGTGCAGGCTTATTTTTCCACTGTGTTCATGTGTGGCAGTGTGTTTCATATTGGGTTTTTCTCCGGACTAGTTAGGTCCTGTTTTTGGGCAAATCGTGGTTGTGTGCCCGGCATTTGGCGTGTACGATTTTCCCTGTGCCGAAATAAAAACACTATTATGTACTTTCTGCCTCCTGCGCCTGACTCTGCACCCACTACGCCTGAGAGTGTCACAGAAGCCCGCACCCCATCAAGAATGGAGTCAGCAGGAGCAGCGGCCACCCCCTTCCATCGATGGAGGAGCGCGTTCTCCATCATACCACAATCCTACATTGGATTGGGTCTACGATGGACCAGATGATGGAGGGAATGGACCGATGGGAGAAGAGTGGTCTCCCCACCGCACCTCCAGTTCCGCCGACGAGTCAACCTATTCCTCCGGCGGTGTCTGGCTCCAGCGCACTTCGTCTTGCGCACCCGAGGGAGTTCGATGGTGCTGCGGCTGGGTGCCAGGGTTTTTTACTCCAGCTCGAGTTGTACCTGGCTACCTTGAGACCGACTCCCTCGGGCGAGGAGCGTCCTCGTCTCCTGCCTGACGGGCCGAGCTCTGGAGTGGGCCAACACTGTCTGGAATGGTCCAGACTCGGCGAGGGATCACTATCCAGAGTTCACCTGGTGAGCGGCTATTCCACCTTAGGCAGGAGATGAGGAGCGCGCAGGACTTTGCGTTGGAGTTCTGGACCTTGGCCGCTGGGGCCAGGTGGAATGACAGGGCCCTGATGGACCACTACCGGTGCAACCTCCGGGAGGACGTCTGCAGGGAGCTAGCTTGTCGGGACGACGCTTTCTTCCTCGACGAACTCATAGACATGTCAATCCGGCTGGACAATCTGCTAGCTGCCCGCCGGCGTTCAGAAAGGTTCCTGTCAGTTCCACCTCCTAGCCCTCCCGCTCCCACTCCTATGCAGTTAGGGGGGGCCGCTTCGAGGGGTACCGGAGAAGGACGCTCCTCCTGTACCAGCTGTGGTCGGAGAGGACACACGTCCGACAGGTGCTGGAGGAGCCCGTCTGGGAGTCGAGAGGGCAGGCAGAACACTTCTCGTCCCCCCAGATGAGTCAGCATCAAACTCACCCAGAGCCCCTTGTTGGTCATGTGTTTGTATTAATTTCTTTCTTGAATTTTCTCCCTCTCTCCAGCATAAAGTGCTAATCGATTCAGGCGCAGCTGGGAACTTTATGGATTGCGGACTCGCCCGTAAGTTGGGAGTTCCGCTGGTGCCGATAGATCCCCCCTTCCCCGTGCACTCCTTAGATAGCCGACAATTAGGGTCAGGGCTGGTCAGGGAGGCCACGGTTCCACTGGACATAGGGATCATAGGGGAGCGGATTAGTCTCTTCCTTATCGATTCACCTGCGTTTCCAGTGGTGCTTGGGGTTCCCTGGCTGGCCAGTCAGTTGTTGTGTTCTGACATTGTTAGGATGGCTGTCCATTTGTGGCCTGTCACAGGGGTCAAACACACCTTATCTGTAAAAATTTCCGGTGAGGGACATTCCCACAGAACCCTGGGAGCATGGGCTCCATTGGAGGTGTGAAGACAGATGACACGTGGATTCAACTAAATGAATGTTACTGTGTGAATTAAATTGTCATGTTTGGTTTACTTCAAGAGTTCATAAAGAGCTACATATTTTTTGAAGGTTTTATTGTACTCTAAGTGCTATGGATTTATTGTCACAGGGAAACTGGTTCGTCCCATGGCGGATAGTTCATTTAAATTTGTTGATTAGATTAGAATGTGATTGTGTTTTCCTGTCTGAAAGTACAAAGAACTGCTAATTCAGGTTGGGGGTGAGTTTCCGCTTGAATTTGGTTAAAAGAATAGTACATTTATTCATACTTTGAGAACTAGCTTCCAAGCTCCTGTGTGTATCAGACACACATATTTTTGTGAACTGAAGACACATGTAGCCCTGTTAAGTATTTTTTAGTTGATAGTCATTTACTCTGTGTTATTCTGTAATCTATCACGTATTTAATGTACAGTGTAATTGTTTGAGTGTCAATTATTTCGTGACTAATACATTCTATTAGTTTAATTGAATAATTATGTGATTGACTATAAGCTTATCATTTAGTAGGTATAATGGTAGTTGTTATACTGAACACTATACACATAGCATATACTTGGATACTATCTCTTATCTGCTTGCCTCAATAAATTAATGCTAGAACATTGGTCGCCAGGAATAGCTATTTGTATCTAGTCCATTAATAATTGCATGATGGTGCAAGTGAGAAACGTGTTCACTATAGTCATACTCAGAGGTGATGTAAGGCTCGCTATCTTGACTGGAGACAAACAGGGCCTGTTGCACTTATTCACATCATTTTGGAGTCAGATTGATTAATGTAGTATATTATTATGTTCAACCACTGGAGGCTCCTCCGAGGAGGAAGGAAAGGACCATCCTCCTCAGTGAATTTCATGAAAATAAAAATAGTGAAATAGTGCTAAAACTATACGAACAATATTCACATACTAACAAATAATTGATTAAAACACAATGTTCTGCAATGGAAGTCTAGAGTAGCCTCAACAGTACTCTGTAGGGTAGCACAATGGTGTAGCCAGAGGACAGCTAGTTTCTGTCCTCCTCTGGGTACATTGACTTCAACACAAAACCTAGATGACTCATAGTTCTCACCCCCTTACATAGACTTACACAGTAATCATGACAACTTCAGGAGGACATTCTCCAACCTATCAGAGGTCTTGCAGCATGAACTGACATGTTGTCCACCCAATCAAAGGATCAGTGTATCTGAAAGCGTAAGCTACAGCTAGCTAGCACTGCAGTGCATAAAATGTGGGGAGCAGTTGACTCAAAAAGAGGGAAAGGCAATAGTTGAACAGTTTTGAACAAATTAATTTATTCCACAATTAAGGAAAAGCAAGAGAGAGAGAGGGAGAGATAGCTATATATATACACTCAGCAAAAAAAGAAAAGTCCTGTTACTGTCAACAGCGTTTATTTTTAGCAAACTTAACATGTGTAAATATTTGTATGAACATAACAAGATTCAACAACTGAGACATAAACTGAACAAGTTCCAAAGACATGTGACTAACAGACATGAAATAATGTGTCCCCGAAAAAGGGGGGAGGTCAAAATCAAAAGTAACAGTCAGTATCTGGTGTGACCACCAGCTGCATTAAGTACTGCAGTACATCTTCTCCTCATGGACTGCACTAGCTTTGACAGTTCTTGCTGTGAGATGTTACCCCACTCTTCCACCAAGGCACCTGCAAGTTCCCAGACATTTCTTGGGGGAATGGCCCTAGACCTCACCCTCTGATCCAACAAGTCCCAGACGTGCTCAATGGGATTGAGATCCGGGCTCTTAGCTGGCCATGGCAGAACACTGACATTCCTGTCTTGCAGGAAATCACGCACAGAACGAGCAGTATGGCTGATGGCATTGTCATGCTGGAGGGTCATGTCAGGATGAGCCTGCAGGAGGGGTACCACATGAGGGAGGAGGATGTCTTCCCTGTAACGCACAGCGTTGAGATTGTCTGCAACAAGCTCAGTTCGATGATGCTGTGACACACCACCCCAGATCATGACTCGATCCTGCTCCAGAGTACAGGCCTCGATGTAACGCTCATTCTTTTGATGATAAACATGAATCCAACCATCACCCCTGGTGAGACAAAACTGTGACTCATCAGTGAAGTGCACATTTTGCCAGTCCTGTCTGGTCCAGCGACGGTGGGTTTGTGCACATATGCGATGTTGTTGCCCGTGATGTCTGGTGAGGACCTGCCTTACAATAGGCCTACAAGCCCTCATTCCAGCCTCTGTCAGCATATTGCAGACAGTCTGAGCATTGATGGAGGGATTGTGCGTTCCTGGTGTGATGTTCGGATGTACCGATCCTGTGCAGGTGTTGTTACACGTGGTCTGCCACTGAGAGGATAATCAGCTGCCCATCATGTCTCCCTGTAGCGCTGTCATAGGCATCTGACAGTACGGACATTGCAATTTATTTCCCTGGCCACATCTGCAGTCCTCATGCCTCCTTGCAGCATGCCTAAGGCACGTTCACGCAAATGAGCAGGGACCCTGGGCATCTTTCTTTTGGTGTTTTTTAGAGTCAGTAGAAAGGGCTCTTTAGTGTCCTAAGTTTTCATAACTTTGACCTTATTTGCCTACCGTCTGTCAGGTGTTAGTGTCTTAACGACTGTTCCACAGAAGCATGTTCATTAATTGCTTATGACTCATTGAACAAGCATGGGGGAAAAAAACCTTTACAATGAAGATCTGTGAAGTTATTTAGATTTGTATTAATTATCTTTGAAAGACAGGGTCCTGAAAACTGGAGGTTTCTTTTTTTTGCTGAGTTAATATACTACCATTCAAAAGTTTGGAGTCACTTATAAATGTCCTTGTTTTTGAAAGAAAAGCACATTTTTTGTCAATTAAAATAACATTAAATTGATCAGAAATACAGTGTAGACATTGTTAATGTTGTAAATGACTGTTGTAGCTGGAAATGGCAGATTTCTATGGAATCCTACATAAGCGTACAGAGGCCCTTTGTCAGCAAACGTCAAATTGTGTTAGCTAATCCAAATGTATAATTTTAAAAGGCTAATGGATCATTAGAAAACCCTTTTGCAGTTATGTTAGCACAGCTGCAAACTGTTGTTATGATTAAATAAGCAATAAAAACTGGCCTTCTTTAGACTAGTTTAGTATCTGGAGCATCAGCATTTGTGGGTTTGATTACAGGCTCAAAATGGCTAGAAACAAAGACCTTTCTTTTGAAACTCAATAGTCTATTCTTGTTCTGAGAATGAAGGCTATTCCATGCGAGAAATTGCCAAGGAGCTGAAGATCTGGTACAACGCTGTGTACTTCTCCCTTCACAGAACAGCGCAAACTAGCTCTAATCAAAATGGAAAGAGGAGTGGGAGCACAACTGAGCAAGAGGACAAGTACATTAGAGTGTCTAGTTTGAGAAACAGATGCCTCACAAGTCCTCAACTGGCAGCTTCATTAAATAGTACCTGCAAAACACCAGTGTCAACATCAAACGTGAAGAGGGGACTCCGGGATGCTGGCCTTCTAGGCAGAGTTCCTCAGTCCAGTGTCTTTGTTCTTTTGCCCATTTGAATCTTTTATTTGTATTGTTCAGTCTGAGATATGGCTTTTCTTTGCAGCTCTGCCTAGAAGGCAATGCATCCAGGAGTCGCCTCTTCACTATTGATGTTAAGGCCATGCTCATCAAAACAAATAATCATCCTCCCTCATATTCAACAGCACCGACCGCCACTGTGTTCCACATATTTCCTACATAATGGTTAGGTAATTTCCTCCTTCGTATTGTCTGATCTCATCTCTGATTCATTCTGATTCATACACAACTGAATAGTACAATTTCCAACAAATGCTTCATGTAAACTATGTACAATTGTTTACCACTATCGTATGTTCTCTCTATTCTGTTGCCTTTCAAATTCAGCTTGCTGAGAACTGCTATAGAAGTAGTATTTCATAAGAGGACTGGAACTATACAATTATCCCAGTAGCTGCCGGTACCTTCCACTCCTCAAGCCTCAGTGACCCAACACCTGGTGATGGGTTTTGTTGCCAAATGTTGGAGATTGGTGAGAAAAGGGTGCAGTGATCCTGTAGGAGAGAGCATGTCAGCAGATGGTGAGGGATCATGGTTTGAGAAATAATGGATTGACAGACTCACCTCCTGAAGAAAACACACAGGGGAGAGATGTGAATGCGTCAGCCCACGTCATGCTCCCAGTCCACTCGCCCTAGTGTCCACGGAGAAATATCTCTTTTGACTTTGCACCTACTTTCTCTATTAAAGCCATGCTCTAGTTGCATCAACTGTGTGTGTGCAACCATCCACCATCATTACACATGTAATGTGCAGCGACACATGAGTGTGCAAATATGCATTCACATTTAACTTCAAAAGACGCATGCTGCTGACAGGAGAGAGTTCTAGGATTTGTGCACAGGAGGTAGTTGCAAAGACACCATGCCTAGTCTTTCTAATTTGTAATACAGGATCTTTAGCAACTATATTAACTATAGCCTTATATCCCACATATACTGTATAAGAATATTTGGCAAAGATGGTGTTAGTGGATCTAAGATGCCATTTAGTATGATCCACACATTAAATGTCCTCTTGGCCTTTAGTGATGTCAAGATGTAAGTCTCAGTGACCTACGAATCCCTATTATATATTTTAGGTTCATGAGCACATATTTCTTTATCTATACATAATGTTTCTGTGCCATACACACATAGCAGGAAAGCAGAAGACATGCAGGGTGGAGAAGATGACACAAATGTTATGTGAGCTCACATCAAAAGCATGCGGCTGCTTTGTGACAGCACGACATTCTGCGTCAGCCCGTCCCTGGAGTGGAAAGAGCTGTTGTTGGATATGTGGGGAGAATTCTTGGGAGATTATGATGAGAGGAGAACCAGTGGGGGGACTCTACCTCCCTAGGCCTCCACGAGGAACAAGCCCCAAGGCAGGGTAGGATCAGTGTACCCTCCTCAACGCCTCTCCCACTCCAAGGCATGACTTCCATGGCTTTGAGGTCGATCCCATTTAACTTCAAATGTAAAGGCAAAAGGCTCTAATGCCATATCCATTATAAAGTGTTAACTTCTTGGTGACAGGGGGCAGTATTTTCACATCCTGATGAAATGCATGCCCAAATTCAACTGCCTGCTACTCATCCACAGAAGATAAAATATGCATATTATTAGTAGATTTGGATAGAAAACACTCGAAGTTTCTAAAACTGTTTGAATCATGTCTGTGAATATAACAGAACTTATTTAGCAGGCGAAACCCCGAGGACAAACCATTCAGAATTTTTGTTTGTTTGAGGTCACTCTCTTTTCAATGGTGTTTCATTGGGAATCCAGATTTCTAAGGGACCTTCTTGGAGTTCCTATCGCTTCCACTTGATGTCAACAGTCTTTAGAAATTGGTTGAGGTTATTCCTTTGTAATGAAGAAGTATGGCCATCTTGAACGAGGGTCATTTGAAGTGTACTGTTAGATAGAGGCGCATAACCAGAAAGCATGCTTCAGTTTGTTTCTTCCTGTATTGAACACAGATCATCCCATCTTCAATTTTATCGATTATTTACATTATAAAATACCTAAAGTTGTATAACAAAAGTGGTTTGAAATGTTTTGAGATATTTTGTAGTCACGTTGAGGAAGATGGAACCAGTGTTTTTCTGGATCAAACGCGCCAAAGAAATGGACATTTTGGATACATATCGACGGAATTAAATTGAACAAAAGGACCATTTGTGATGTTTATGGGACATATTGGAGTGCCAACAAAAGAAGCTCGTCAAAGGTAAGGCATGAATTATATTTTTATTTCTGCGTTTTGTGTCGCGCATGCAGGGTTGAAATATGGTTTCTCTCTTTGTTTACGGAGGGGCTATCCTCAGATAACAGCATCGTTTGCTTTCGCCGAAAAGCGTTTTTGAAATCTGACATGTTGGTTGGATTCACAACAAATTTAGCTTTAATTTGCTATCTTCTATGTGTGATTTTTATAGTAATTTATTTGAATTTGGTGCTCTGCATTTTCCCTGGCTTTTGGCCAGGTGGGATGCTAGCGTCCCACATATCCCAGAGAGGTCAATGACTCAAACGTATGATGAATGTAAATGTGCTGTTAATGCCTTGAAGAGTGCTATAAATGCAAATACATAGGTTGGATGACTAAACCTGTTTTTCTCTTGTGCTCATCGTGCTTCATAATCTGTACTTAATCAGTACATCTCTCCTATCCACCAGAACAATCAGATACCTCAGGCAAAAATCATCTACAGCGGGGGTGTCTAAATACATTTGCCCCAGAGGCCGCACTCAGACTTCATTGAGATCCGGAAGGACGCACTGAAAATGTTTTATATTTCTTTGCTGTCAAAATTAGCAAAAAATCTGTTACAGATCCCTCCGGAACTTTCATTACGCACACCTGTCCCCTATTCCCACGGATTAGTACTTGTATAAGTGTGCCCTTTGGTTTCCATTGGGCTGTCAATTATTGTTACAATGTCCTTTGGTGTGTGTGAGTACCTGTGCTGTGTGTTTTGGGCTTTTGTGCCCTTATGGATTGCGCAGATGATTACGGGCCACGTCCCATGTGATAATCATTGTGCACGTGTGTTATTTATTCAAAGTACTGCTCGCTCTTTTATTTTGGCTTTCTAGCCTGTGTTTTGTTACATGTTTGTTTGGTCTTTGTCCCCATAATTTGGGCACAATTTTTTAAAAACTATTACGCATTCCTGCGCCTGTCTCCCGAGATAATTTATACCTACCAGCGTGACAGAATAATCTACCATTAAGGGAGACTGATATGCATCTGTTTCCAGATTCTGTGAAAAAAATGTTGGGGTGTGGATCAGAAAACCAGTTAGTATCTGGTGTGACCACCATTTGCCTCATTTAGCACAACACATCTCCTTCACATATAATTGGCTGTTGATTGTGGCCTGTGGAATGTTGTCCCACTTTTCAATGGCTGTGCAAAGCTGCTGGATATTGGTAAGAACTGGAACACGCTGTCATACACATCAATCCAGAGCATCCCAAACATGCTCAATGGGTGACGTGTCTGGTGAGTATGTAGGCCATGGAAGAACTGGGAAATGTTCAGCTCCCCGGAATTTTGTACAGATCCTTGCGACATGGGGCCATGCATTGTCATGCTGATTGGACCTACTGCCAAATTCTCTAAAACAATGTTGGTAGAGAAATGAACATTCAATTATCTGGCAACAGCTCTGGAGGACAATCCTGCAGTCAGCATGCCAATTGCATGATCCCTCAAAACTTGAGACTTCTGTGGCATTGTGTTGTGTGACAAAACGGCACATTGTGGGCTTTTATAGTTCCCAGCACAAGTGCATTGATCATGCTGTTTAATCAGCTTCTTACTACGATACACCTGTCAGGTGGACGGATTGTCTTGCCAAAGGAGAAATGCTCACTAACATGGATGAAAACAAATTTGTGCCCAACATTTGAGAGAAATAAGCTGTTTGTGTGTATGGAAAATGTCTGGGATCTTTTATTTCAGCTCATTAAAAATGGGACCAACACTTTACATGTTGCGTTTCTATTTTTGTTCAGTGTATATTGAGTTTGTCGCCCCTTACTATCTATTGTGTGGTTCTTTTGTTCTTTGGCCGTGAGGAGTATTCCCTGGAGTTGCAGTGAGTTGAAAGGTTCCCTCAGCCTTGGAAGGAAAACAGCCGTGTAGAGAGTTCAATAGTGTAATTGCTGAGTGTGTCAGGCAGATGGATGTAGCAGGGTGTTTGAGTGAATTTACATCCCTCAGATTGGCCTGTTAAACACCTTTCAACCGACACATTACTCAAACTGTGTATGCCTCGACCAACCTGGAAACATTGGATATAATCTTCACCTCCCAAGAGATACTGTAAGTCACTGACTAAGGCCAGTCCATCACTTGTTTCCGCACTGATATTTGACTAAACGTTAGATTGGGAATTTCCTGGAATGAATTATGTAACAGTGAGGAAAGTTTGTAATGTATTTCAACGTACTGTGCAATTATATACATTGCTTTTTTTAGTTAAAAAAACAAACACGAGGGACATGTAATACTAAATAAACTGTACATATCTATTGTAGTAACTGTTGACAGCATAGCAAGTGACTTTCCTTTTCCATGCTGTGAGTTCACAAAGCTTTGTGGAGCCCTAAATCACTAGTAGAGACACAGCTAGCCAGGCAAGTGAAAATCCTATCTATTATTCAACAGACAAGACCATGGTTTGAGAATTGTGAAGCACACATACACACACACACACACACACTGTGCAACATGGGCTGTGCCACAGTCAAATGCCTTGCAGAGGATGACATCAAGCCCTCCACCCCATCACTCTCTATTACACACACGTGTGAATGGACGTACGCACGCACACATTCTAATATTTATCCCTTGTTTGTCTTTTTCGTATCACCCTATGCCATTGTTCTAACTTCTATCTTCCAGTGGCTGAACCGATACATTCTTCATCAATGGAATTTTGTCTCTGCCTTTGTATTCTGTCATCCATGCACAACATCCACAACTGTTTATGACCTTGCAGCACAAGCTCATACAGTATATCAAGGCGCAATGGCCATTCAAGTTAGATTTGCTTTCACGATTGTGGAGGCGGAAATTGAACCCTTTTGTGCATCTCATTGTTCTAGACCTTCGGTGTGCAGATGAGAAGCCGAAGGGAGAGGAATGGCAGCCCCTGTAGACCCCTGTAGACCAACTCCATACAGCGCAGACACGTGTCACTGCATGTGGTAACGCTGGAGACTGCAGCTGCTGAATTCCCACTGAAGGTAGAAAATAGGAGAAATCCGTCAAACAAAAATGTGATGAAACAAAGGAGCAGAGAGAGTGAGAGAGAGAGAAAGAGAATGAGAGAGAGGAGGAACAAGTGAGAGAATCTGAGACAGATAGAGAAAATGAGAGAGAGAGAGAGAGAGAGAGAGAGAGAGAGAGAGAGAGAGAGAGAGAGAGAGAGAGAGAGAGAGAGAGAGAGAGAGAGAGAGAAATATCCATCACATTTCTCTCTGTCTTTCTCTCTGTCTATGCTGGAGTTGCAACATATGTGAGAAACCTTTGATTTTCTCACTAGTGGGAGGAAACGTGATCTGCCTGCACATTGCAGCCTGCTCTACACAATGTGACACCTCCCTCCACAGCAATGTGACTAAGGTGGCTCCACACCTCATTAGGAGGCAGTTGAGGGCTACTGTCTCCATGATGCACTGATGATCACTTATATAATATCATCTAGTTATTTGAACAATCTTCACCCGGGGTGCCACACACACATACTACACCGACACTCCAGCACAAACACACATACACTTACACTACATACGCTCACACACACACACACACACACACACACACACACACACACACACACACACACACACACACACACACACACACACACACACACACACACACACACACACACACACACACACACACACACACACACACACACACACACACACACACACACACACACACACACACACACACACACACACCTCACGAGGCTTCTTCTCTCCAAGCTGAGACCTTGCAACTGGGCGTACTGCCAAATTGCAGATACTGATAGTGAGGATTCGTTCAATATATCACTTGCATGAACACAGATTTTCTTTTATTTTTGTATTTTTTTACCTTTATTTAACTAGGCAATTAAGAACAAATTCTTATTTTCAATGACGGCCTAGGAACAGTGGGTTAACTGCTTGTTCAGGGGCAGAACGACAGATTTGTCCCTTGTCTACTCGGGGGTGTTATGCAGGTGAGTGAGGACCCAAAAGCGACTTAACAGAAACTGAGTTTATTTAAGTCCAAACAGAAAAAACATAATCCTCAATCCTTTACGGGAAATGACCAAACGGGGAAAACCGAAATCCTCTAGTTGTAGAGGGGAATTGCAGGATAAGCGGCAACAGACTGCAGGTCCCTTCGGGTAGGCGCGGGCCGTAGCTGACAGAGACACCTGCTCACACGCAGCATCTGAAGATAAGGCAAAACACGACTGGACGGAACAAGAACACAGCAAACAGCAAACAAGAATCCGACAAGGACAGAAGCAGAAACAGAGAGAGAAATAGAGACTTAATCAGAGGGCAAAATAGGGGACAGGTGTGAAAGAGTAAACAAGGTCGTTAGGAGAATGAGGAACAGCTGGGAGCAGGAACGGAACGATAGAGAGAGAGAGGGATAGAGAGAGGGAAAGAAACCTAATAAGACCAGCAGGGGGAAATGAATAGAAGAGAAAGCACAGGGACAAGACATGACAATATATGACAATACATGACAGGGGGTTTGAACTTGCAACCTTCCGATTACTAGTCCAACGCTCTAAACACTAGGCTACCCTGCCGCCCCAAATTGGTTATTAGACAAACACAAACTTAACATTTTCCATCACATTATACAGTCATATCTTACAATGGCACTTGTAAGTCCAGTTGATCCAGTTGAGGTCATGTTTCTGCTGTAAATGTCAGTATCTGGGTAATTACCCCAGCACCAGATAATGTTCTGGCTGAAAGTATCTGTGCTCTAATCAGAATCTTCATTATTTCGGGGAAAAAGACAGAGCTTTTTGCACTGTTACCAAAAAAAAACGTTTATTTTCCATTGATTATGACCTGCCACCTACATCCGAGATAAGTGTCGTGGGGTGACATTAGTTCTTCATTTTTTGCCTATTGCATTGCACTATAGTTGCGGCCAAAATTGCACTATATTCTCTATATAATATACCACCATTCCCCATATTATAGTGTACCAATATTGTACCAATTTTAACCAGGGCCTATAGGGCTCTGGTCAAAAGTAGTGCAGTATATAGGAAATATGGTGCCATTTGAGAAACAGTTTCTCCTGGAGGGAGTCTTTAAAAAGCACTAAAGCAGGCTTTGCCTTGGGTCAGTGGGGGCCAAGCAGACCACATATCAGACACGCTATTAAACAGGTATTACTATAGCATGCCACACACGGTCACACACACAGTCACACGCAAGCATTCAGGCACACACACACACAGTCACACGCAAGCATTCAGGCACACACACACACACACACACACACACACACACACACACACACACACACACACACACACACACACACACACACACACACACACACACACACACACACACACACACACACACACACACACACACACACACACACACACACACACACACACACAAGGGTAAAGCTGCCTCCTCTTCCCAGTGTGTGTCCATCCTCCAGATGACTCCTTTCATGAAAATATTAAGTGTCCTTGTTGTGAGTGAGTCACCCTGCAACAATATCTTCTATATGTTATCTGGGCCCAGAAAACCTTGTTCACATTGTATGTGGAATCTGAAACGCTCAGTACAGTAATTGGGAGCCATGGGCTGTGGGTGATGAGCTGCACAGGAGACCATGCTCGTCATCAGCTCTCCTGCTGTTCATTTGTGGCCCTGCCAAACCTGCCCACAAATGGGTGTCATGACTCATGTCGTTGTTCGTTCCTTCTCAAGCAACCCATCTACATGTTTAAAGGGACATGGCAAAGTTTCAGCTGACGGCGAGGGCAGATAAGGTATTCACGTCAGTCGCAGTGTAGTGTCATCATGACACTAGGACACATAACACCATGAGTCTTTGATCTGTCTGACATGAGAGAGACCTCTTTAGCAATGGTAGTGCTTCGTGATCTCCAGTTTTAGTGTAAGTTTCACTGGAAAAGATACACAAACATGAGCCAACAACATCCAAGCCGCCAGTAACCTTTCCTCGCAAAAGCCTTAGTGAGTTCCAAGCAATTTAGCTTTGTTTATGTCCTTCAGATAAATTGATGAGACATGATAATATGATCAAGCCATGATTAGATAGGATGAGACCCTAGATCTGAGAATAGAAAATCTCCAAACATACACTGTGTCGGGTGCAGAAAGCCCTGCTCAGGTTCAGATGGATCCAAGGTGTTAATATCATTAAATCAGACATGAATGTATTTATGCAATCTAAGTCAACGGGAGTTCCGGAAAATGCTACATCGGAATGCTACGGCAGAATGCTCAATTTGGAGTGTTCTACTGAACACGACTAACTAAGCTGCCTGGGCCCCAGAAGTGGAACGCACATGGGTCTCCCCTCATCCTGGAATCGCCGTCTGGACCAAAAAGCACTCTTCCAGCAGATCTCCACATCCCCTCTCCTCCTCTCCGGTGCCGTCTTGCACTGTTATTGTGCACTCATCACATATGTCTTTCACCGGGGCCAAGCTCCAAAGATGAAATAGGATTTGTTGGGGGTGTGAAAACTGTTTGGATTGGGATGTATTTCTGAATGTAAAAAAGCTGTGAGAGGTTGTGAAATGATTGGCATAAGTGCAAGGGTCTCAGAAGGTTCTCACGGGTTGAACTGCTACAACACATCTGGCCTATTTTACATGTTTTACCAAAGCAAATTGACAAGGTTACGTTGAGTTACACCCCTCAGGACTCTCTGCTATGATCTCCAACTCCAGGCAGACGGAATAACTTTTTAAAACCAATATTCCTATATCCTCTTAAAAATGTATATATATTAATTACTTCCATGGCATTAAAAGCTACAAAAAACACTGAAAAATAGCTTCTATCTCAAGGCCATCAGACTGTTAAACAGCCATCCCTAACACAGAGAGGCTGCTGCCTACATACAGCCTTGAATTCATTGGCCACTTTAATAAATGGATCACTAGTCACTTTATTAATGCCACTTAAATAATAATGTTTACATATGTTGCATTACTCATCCCACGTGTATATATTGTATTTTATACCATCTATTGTAGCTTGTCTATTGTAGCACTCGGTCATTTCTCATCCATATATTTATATGTACATAGTCTTATTCCATCCCCTTACTTAGAGTTGTGTGTATTAGGTAGATGTTGGGGAATTATTAGATGACTTGTTAGATACTGCTGCACTGTCGTAACTAGAAGCACAAGCATTTCGCTACACTTGTAATAGCATCTGCTAACCATGTGTATGTGACCAATAACATTTGATTTGATTTTGATTTGATGTTACATTTACGTGTGGGTGTGTGGGCATCACCTACATTTTTTCCTAATGGTGTTCAATACCACTGGTGAGAATGTAACATGGTGACTGTTACATCTATAGTTACTTAAAGATGCAGTTTGGGATCTTATGAACATACAAATTCGTAACATATTGTACGAATTGGAATTCCAAACATACGAAATGTATGACGTAGTACACAATTGTGCACAACTTCCGGGGAACCGTTTTGGCTCGTGAGCACTGCTTTCAAAACTCCTGGCTGAAATTATACACAAGCTCTGGCGCATCTCTATACTAACCCATTAGAAAGGAGGCTGATCTGATCCTCAAAAGGGAGGAAAAGGTTTTGAGGTTTTTCATGTCAAAGGTTACCCTTCTCCAGTCAGGTTTGAATGTACAGCCAGCACCGTTCCAACTTTTTTATTTCATTCTAACAAAATACTACAAAGTCCCCTTAGGCTTCCGGACCACTACACTTTCAAGTGCATCCGAAAAAAATCCATAAACACCGTGGCTACATCATTTTTCCATTCGGACTGAAATGCTTTCTCCCTGTTGCCAGGCGTGAACGGGTTCTGTGGGGGATTTCTGGTTCACCAGCTGGGATAGAGCATGTTGACATAAAATACTGTACATACTTCCCCTGATCAAGCTCTGGAAAAAGAGTTTTCTTTTTCCATACAGAATGATTAAACCCATCATGATATTGTATACATTTCTAACTTACCTCCAAGAGAAAAACATATTTGATACAGAACCATGTTTAGCTCTAATTAACTCATGTGTCTGCTTTAATCTGCACTTGAATTAATCAAGATCGGTTTGAGATTCTAAACATGGTTCTTTATCAAATATGTTTTTCTCTTGGAGGTAAGTTGGAGATGTAAGCAATGTCGTGATGGATTGAATCATTCTGTTAGTCTCCAGTCATTGGTTAAGGTTCAGACTTTGATTCATTGAGTGTTTCCAGAGAAACATAAATCACGCACATCATCAAACTGCTTCTATCACTCTAATGAATAGAAAGTAACACTTGGAGGCCTTACCTGCAAACATTTGAAACAGTTTAAATTTAAAATTTGCATTAGACAACTTTTTTTTAAAGCTACATTGTAGCTGCTACTAGTTCTCACAGTCACACTTCAGAATTTCAGAATGTTTCTAAAATGTCAAATGTTGACGTTGTTCCAAATGTCAAATGTAAGGATACATTTAGGCATTATCTCCACATTTTTAAGGTTACAGTATGGTTAAGTTCAGGTATTAACCTCAAATGGTTAAGGTAAAGGGTTAAGGTTTGGGATAGGCTTAAAATAAAAAAGATCAAAAACAACTTTCTATCACTGGATTCAAACTTGCAATCGTTGAAGTCAGAGGCAGATGCTTATGCTTTTATGCTCATCCGCCATCCCTCTCCACTGTACTGTAGCAAAACTCAAATCTTCTTCAAGGTAACAGCATTCACTGTTGCCCCTACTGGCCGGTTTCCATGTCAACTCCCGATGTCCTCAGACATGGATGGACATCGAATACTGACTTGTATCATGGGTGACCTGGCTGTGTAGTTGGTCCCATCAGATAACCTGGCACACGTTAGCCCTATGCTAACCTCGCCAGATGACAGTGATTATTTCCCGGAACAAATTTCTGCATCATCAGCCCTATCAAAGATCTTAGACTTTATATCCGCCAACCAATGACATTTCTTACAATAGGTCAACCCTGGCCACAAGATAGATATGTTAAACCTATAAATTCAAGGTTTACTTTTGATCTGTTGGTCTGTAACAACATGCTGTGTGCCAATATTGCATTGATGCATCCTCGACTAGGCTACAGTAGCTACAAGTACTACTTTCAGGTTTTCGCAAATACACGTATACATTCTTTGCGTATTGGCCCCCTTCCGTCCTTGACTTATCCTAAATAAGTCTGTTTTACACACGTATGTTGTAAGGATTTCGATGTCACAAGCATCATTTGTGCTACATGCAGTTTTAAGAGAACATGGTGAATGTTCTATCAGAAAGAGTCGATTCGGAGGTTTCCACAACCCTTACAATTGCCAAATATCTCTAAAAATTGAAGAGATGAGCTCTATTGCAGAATAGAACTTTCCCAGGAATTCCCACTGTTCTATGCGTTCCACACGTGAGAGCACGTGGCAACAGGTAGTCTACAGTAACACCAACGAATGAAAATGCTATTGTGTTCTTTGAAATGACTATTTTTCAGTATTCCCAAGACCTTCATATCACAACCAAAGGATCATTTCCCCTATAGCATATATATATATATATAATATATTTATTATATATATGTTATATGTTAGAATGTCAAAATGACTGCTCAAGGGCTCGAAGGGGGGCACTTGAGGCCCGGCTTTTCTAGTGTTAAATAATTCACCCTTAAAGAGGAAAGTTACAAAAGCTATTTAAGATCGGTTTCCCAGAAGATTGAAAACACACTGCTCAAATTTCTACATGTAGGAATGTGAGGTAAGACACTATACTTTGTTTACTGATATTAAGCCTTGATTCCAAACTATTCACATGTCTACAGTTGCATCTATAGAGGCTGAGTATGTTTAGCCTCAACATTACATTTTATGTTAAAGGGTGTGTGTGTGTAGTTTAGGCAGGTAAAGGGCAAAATGTAGAAAGCTCACATACAGTAACATGATAAAGGCATGTAGAGTGGTTCTATAGGGTTTCAAAGGAATCGTTTCATCAAACAATCAAGTGTGCCGAAGTAGCCGATGTGAAATGGCTTGCTAGTTAGCGGTGGAGCGCGCTTCAATCTGTGACGTCACTTGCTCTGAGACCTTGAAGTAGTGGTTCCCCTTGCTCTGCAAGGGCCGCGGCTTTTGTGGAGCGATGGGTAACGATCCTTCGAGGGTGACTGTTGACGTGTGCAGAGCGTCCCTGGTTTGCGCCCAGGTCGGGGGGAGGTGATGGACGTAAAGTCTATACTGTTACATTTGCATGACTCAAATGTGCAATACCATACCACAACTTCACACTGTATATCACAAAATAGGACACAGTACTGACACAGACAGAAGCTTGATTCTAGATTGATGGATGAAAAACAGGAATATGATCAGAAAGCTGCAGAGAAGACAAAGAAGCATGGACACCGTCATAGATTACTCTCAACAGCAGACAATAAACATGTGGATTCATAGATTCAGAACTATATACAATATTTATTGGCAATGTTTTTTTCTCTCCATGTGTATTAAAAACAGATCATTCATAGGTTTCAGTACAGATCTTGTTCTGGAGATGCTCTTTGTGAGTGGCACGAAGAGAGAGGGGTTGCTGCTGTCTGGAGTGACAATAGAGGGACCGCCTAGGGCAGGGCAGGAGGCTAAAGCTTCATCTGTCACCAAGATGGTTCATTTAGGCTCTGACGTCACTTCTTCCGTATCATTCACCAAGAGAAATCTTTTTTTTTATAGGAGTTTACAAATATAAAAATATATGAAAGCAAATGCACTGTGAGGTACAAACACGTATTTCAAAGTGAAGCCATTTGATGAAGCAGACATTTTGCCAGTTAGAGATGTGCTCTCAAAACATCCCACTGGCTGACATACGTGCGCACACTCTCAGACGGAAACACACACATACATACATTTAGAATATACTACAAACAGTTGTACTGTAGCATCACGGGGCAGATTAAGACGGTCTGTAGCACTTCAGTAGTGAACTGGTTAGTTAGAGTTGTGCGGACCTGAGATGGGTGACTTAACGCTAGCTTTTCACTTGACCTGTGTGCATGTGTGTGTGAGGGTACATATACGTGTGTGTCTTTGTGTGTGTGTGTGTGTGTGTGTGTGCGCGTGCACGTGTGTGAGCATGTGAGTTTGTGTGTGTGTGTGCATATGTACAGTATTTGTTACATCTTTCTGATCAGCGGAACTAGAAATGCTTATACTCGTGCTTACATGTCACAGCTAGCTCAGGCATGTGCTGCAAAAGGAGAACAACTACATTCTTGCCTTTGATAATGCTTTCAATTTGGCAAAACTAAAGAAATAGTGATTTGAGTGATTGGAGCATATTGAAAACAAATCATGTATGTTTTACTAAGTGATCGAATGGTACTCTTCAAAATATTTACATTATTGTTGTCACATCAGCTGAAACCATGGAATTGCTTTGCAATCATCTTACAGTAAAGTACAAATCAGGAAGTAAAAATGTATTTGAGTATTTTCTTAAGAAATCTGCAAATATTTACAGGAATATTAGGCTCCAAATGATGTTTACTAACATATTATTTTATATGTACACCTAGAAACAGGTTTTGGAACACAGTATTTTAAGCCCTACCCCAACAATGTGAAAACTGTACAACACCAATATCAAGATATTTTTGTAGAGCAATTTACATATAAATCATATTTAAGCATCTACAAATGTATATGTAGATTCTCTGATAACATCATAAAGTGGATGAAGTTTGAAAGAAAATAAATGCATGGTCATATGAGAATATATTAGCAAATTGGTGAATGGTCATGTGCTTTACACAGACACAATATTGCGATGATAAGTTAAAAGGACAAATAGCAAAAATAACCAGCCATCATATAGATGCATATTAACTATGGCTATTTAACCTAATCTACATGTTTAGGGGAGTATTCAGTCAAACCTTCACTCCAGGAAACCCATTTAAAATCACTTAGGTCTTGTGTTGCAGAAATGCACCACAATTTTTTTTTTCCTGCAGTACAGGTTTGACTGAATTCCTGCCTTATTCTCATGTTTATCTGGTATCACTTATTATCAACTTTACAATCATCATATTCATAGTAAGTATACTTCTATCCCCACTTCAAACAATAACATAATGTTAACACTAAGAACAGATATGCTTTCTTTCTCCCATGTGCAAAAACACAATTATAACATTTTCCAAACGATCCCACTACTTATTCATCCTTAAACGTTTACATTATGTTCACCATGTCACAACAAGAGTGTGGTTGCAACCTTTGTTTCGATTGTGGGAAAGTAAGTATGAGAGCAGGGGTGAAACTTTATGGGCTTGGGACCCCTTTCATGAAAGGAAATTAATCAGGGATCCCCTCATAATCCACTTCCTGAGTGGCACAGTGGTCTAAGGCACTGCATCTCAGTGCAAGAGGCATCACTACAGTCTCTGGTTCAAATCCAGGCTGTATCACATCTGGCTGTGATTGGGAGTCCCATAGGGCGGTGCACAATTGGCCCAGCATTGTCTGGGTTTGGCCAGGGTAGGCCGTCATTGCAAGTAAGAATGTGCCAAGTTAAATAAAGGATAAAAGAATCTTGAGTGCAATAAAAGTAGCAAACAGATGTAGGATCTTAATTTGATCAATCTTTTGTTGCTGAGAATTTTCCTGCAAAGCAGGAAATGCAAACTTGTAGTGTACTTGTAAAAAAGGTGTAGTGTACCTTTAAAAAGGCATCTAAAGTTTGTCATTTCCACTTTGACATGTCAGACTTGATTTGCCCTCACAAAATCTACCCCTACACATGTTTTTATTCATTACAATCCACATAATAATTTGCATTTCCTGTTGCTGCTGTAGCAAACTGTACAAAGCGTTTTGCTATGATGTCTGCAGTGAATGGCTGGACGAACCAAGTCTCAGGCCCGGTGAAAAAACAGGCCCAGTTGGCATCGAAGAGAAAATGTTTTAGTTTTTAAGCTGCCAATCTATACAATTTTACATAATTATAAAGAAAAATGAATTGCATTTATGTTCAAAACAAGTATTGAGTTGAACATTGGATAATTGGTGGAGTATTGTGGATACCATTATCCCTGTGAGCATCCCAGACCCATTTTGCCCATGGTTAAGAAAATACTTTATGTTATAGATTAATAGAATAACATAGTATTGTACTGTATTACAACCTCTAAATGTATTCCACGACTCTCTTGACCGAAATATTTTTAATCTGTTGTTAGCAATATTCATTAAAAAAAACTAAAATTAAACATATCTGGCTGCGGACACCATTTTGGGAACCCCTGTGTTAGAGGACCTAATCAAAAGCAAGGAACTGGACACAAGTTGACAGTATTGAGAAAAGAGCATGTAGATGTAAAGCATGTAGATGTAAAGCAATATGACATATTTTGTGAATATCAATGATGTTGAAAACATACGCAATTGAACTTGAGGTGAAGTCACTGCATCTGCATTTAAGGATAATACAAATGTTCATGGACATGTTTTCTATATTTTATTGTTACCGATCATCTAGGGTTCATCAAATCAGATCAGAAATCACTAAGATAAATAATTTATAATATTTGTGCATTTATCCCTGTTTTTGTTTCCGTTACTATTCCAAGGAGCATAAGAGAGAAATGCGAATGGTCTAGTCTAATCCTTGAAACTATCTCTGTTTGGAGGGAGTGCCAAGTTATTTTGGAACATCTAATATACAGCCACTATGGCTTTTGTATCGGTTTGTGAAAAATGTTGTTTTATAAAGACAGTGGTCAAATTTGGGAATTCCAACGTGTACGGTTCTTCACTGGGTTTCACTAATAAGTTAAACAAACAGACAGGAAAGTAGTATTATTACAGTATTGTGTGTTTTGGTGTCAAAAATGTTTGAGGTTTCTTAATTTACAGTGCATTTGGAAAGTATTCAGACGCCTTGACTTTTTCCACAATTTGTTACGTTACAGCCTTATTCTAAAACGAATTGACAAAAAAAACGTATCATCAATCTACAAGCAAAACCCCATAATGACAAAAGCGAAAACAGGTTTCTAGAAATGTTTGCAAATGTATTAATAATGAAAAAATAGAAATTGATTATTTACGTAAGTATACAGACCCTTTGCTATGAGGCTCGAAATCGAGCTCAGGTGCATCCTGTTTCCATTGATCATCCTTGAGATGTTTCTACAACTTGATTGGAGTCCAACTGCGGTAAATTCAATTGATTGGAAATGATTTGGAAAGGCACACACCTGTCTATATAAAAGGTCCCACAGTTGACAACTCATGCCAGAGCAAAACCCAAGCCATGAGGTCGACGGAATTGGGGTCCGTAGAGCTCAGAGACAGGATCGTGTCAAGGCACAGATCTGGGGAAGGCTATCAAAGAACAGTGGCCTACATCATTCTTAAATGGAAGAAGTTTGCAACCACCAAGACTCTTCCTAGAGCTGGCCGCCCGGCCAAACTGAGCAATCGGGGGAGAAGGGCCTTGGTCAGGGAGGTGACAAAGACCCCGATGGTCACTGAAAGAGCTCCAGAGATCCTCCGTGGAGATGGGACAACCTTCCAGAAGGACAACCATCTCTGAAGCACTCCACCAATCTGGTCTTTATGTAGAGTGGCCAGAAGGTACCCACTCCTCAGTAAAAGGCACATGACAGCCCGCTTGGGGTTTGCCAAAAGGCACCTAAAGGACTTTGAATATGAGAAACAAGATTCTCTGGTCTGATGAAACCAAGATTGAACTCTTTGGCCTGAATGCCAAGTGTCGCATCTGGAAGAAACCTTGTACCATCCCTACGGTGAAGCATGGTGGTGGCAGCATCTTGCTGTGGGGATGTGTTTCAGCAGCAGGGAATGGGAGACTAGTCAGGATTGAGGGAATGATGAACATGAAAACCTGCTCCAGAGCGGGGCGAAGGTTCACCTTCCAACAGGACGACGACCATGAGCACACAGCCAAGACAAAGCAGGAGTGGCTTCGAGACAAGTCTATGCATGTCCTTGAGTGGCCCAGCCAGAACCTGAACGAACATCTCTGGAGAGACCTGAAAATAGCTGTGCAATGACGCTCCCCATCCAACCTGACAGAGCATGAGTAGATCTGCAGAGAAGAATGGGAGAAACTCCCTGAATACAGGTGTGCCAAGCTTGTAACGTGATACCCAAGAAGACTCGAGGCTTCAACAAAGTACCGAGTAAAGGGTAAGGAATATTTATGTAAACGTGATTTCAGTTTTTTATTTGTAATAAATTTGAAACATTTTCTAAAAAAACAGTTTTTTGCTTTGTCATTATGGGATATTATGTGTAGATGAGCTGGGGAAAACGATTTAATACATTTTAGAATGATGCTGTAACGTAATAAAATGTTGAAAAAGTCAAGGTGTCTGAATACACTGTAAGTTGAATGCTGATTCTACTACTGGCAATGCTATACCTAGGCGTGATTCTTTATGGAGTATCACCATTAAGGTAAAAATTTAAGGAAAAGTAGTATTGTTACAGTATACTTATGGTAATGATTTATAGAAAAGTAGAATAATGGAATGCACTGATAACCAAAAAAAGAAACATATCTTTAAATAAAAGAGGAAAGTCCCTTTTAAATTGAGATTTGGAGCAGTATTGTGCTTTTATGTATTCTGGTTTGTCTTACCAGCTTGCAGGAGCAGGCTTTTCTCTCTTTCGTACATGTTCTTTTGTATGGTTAATATCGAAACCTGGATGTTAGTAATGGCAGTCATGACAATGTATATTTAGTATGTGGAGTTGCTCAAAACCGTCATGCAAACCCTTCCAGCTTCCTGAAGTGAATTATGTCATGGACAAATGCTGGATGGATCCTTTCTGGAACTATGATAGATATCATTCCTTTTTAAACAATCAAACATTTACAGGAGATATTTACACATCATCGTGATAGAAAAGAATGGCTTGTGATGCATCACAAAATGCCCACGATAGACGCCTTAACTGCTGGCTCAATGTCATCAGTCATTAGGACTAGGAATGACATATCTGATGCTATCGGATGTTTCTTAACAAACTAGAGCCAATGTGTGTTTCGGTATATCTATATGAAGAGCAAGCATGAACAAATACATCATTGTATCCTGTAATCTTAAGGATATGTGAACAAAGGACTAAAATGGACAAAGGACAATATTAAGATACACATTTGTGTATCTGTCTTCAAGATACCTTTTGATCACATACAGCATCGATCCCTGTATCACTGACTCGTGAACTGCATTTGATGACTAATGCAGCATTCTCTTTCTCAGTCTCTCTCTCTTCTTCTGTCCCCCCTTTTTGCAATATATTCAACCTCTCAGTTGACAGGGGGCTTGACATTTTATCAATCAAGTGATACATTTGATACACTTAGTGATACATTTCTCTGTACGGTGTACTATATCTGTATTCATATATAGCATTCAATGTGAATCGTCTATACGCTTGAACTTCTAGTTTCTTCGGTCAAGGTTTGGAATGACGTTAGTTTCTGTTGTTTGAAATATCAAATGTTTTCTTAGAATTGAAATAATGCTTAAAAGAAAGCTTATGATTTGTCAACTATATCAACGTAGAAAAGGTGGATTCATCATAAAACCCTCATGCTATGACTTCATATAGCAATACTATGAAAAATGGAAACGTCACAATATAAAGACAAAATCAATTGTAGGATAAATAACATCACATCTGTCTCTTTGAATGAATACACCTTAGAAAAGATTGACCTGAATGTGCTTGTAGCTGTGTTAAGGAATGTCTTTGTGGTCTGTGAGTCATTTTAAAATCAATATATCATTAATATTTCTAACTATGTTTTGGCAACAAATTAAATATAGATTGTACAAATAAAACAAAAATATATGCAAACAAACACTTTAAAATGATAAAATACTATATTCACTAAATCATCTAAATCATAAACAAAAACTCTGGTACAGGCACCATATATGTTCTGAATCTTTCTCTCCTCTAAGGTTTTCATGTGTTAGCCAGCAATTAAGGTGTTCCAAGCTCAAATGGAATCAGTCCTGATTTTGTTTCAGTAATTCAGTCTTGTGTTGCAAGAACAAACACCAAAATACCAATTCAGAGAAATACAAGCAACATTTTTTGTTGTTTGCTTTGTTCTGCCCTTGCTGAAGTCCATTTAGTTAACGTAGTAGAGCCAATAGATAATGTTGAACAAGGAAAATACAGTGGGGAAGATCATTCTCGACCACTTGTCGATAGAGTTTACATCAGTTAAGTCAGGAATGTTAATCTTCAGCTGGGAAGCACGCCTCCGTAGCCGGTTCTTCTTCTGAGTCACATGCCGCTCCAGAGTGTTGCGTCCAAAGTTGTGCCTGGCCTGCAGCCCTGCTTTGCGGTACTGCAGGGTGGAGCTGTCATAAGTTAACATTGTGCTCCTGGGGTCACTGAGACCAAGGGTCAGCTCTGACGCTCCCATCTCATTCTTAAGTTCTATTGTGCCCAGTAGAATGTTTTCATGTGGGTCCATCTAAAAGGTGAGAAAATTATACAAAGAGTTAAGTTACAAAACGCTATATCCACCAAGTTTTGCTTTTCATCAGAAATGATTGCTTATGGGTACCTTCATGTGTGTGTAAAATATCACTGTTCTCAGATGTTTTATTCATAGATTTTAGATTTTCCAATCTTCCCACAGTTGTGTCATGTTGTCTGGATGTCCTTTGGGTGGTGGACCATTCTCGATACAAACTGTTAAGCGTGAAAAACCAAGCAGCATTGCAGTTCTTGACACACTCAAACCAGTGCACCTGGCACCTACTACCATACCCGTTCAAAGGCACTTCATCTTTTGTCTAACCCATTCACCTAAGAATGGCACACATATACAATCCATGTCTCAAGGATTAAAAACCCTTATTTAACCTCTCCTCACCTTCATCTACACTGATTGAAGTGGATTTAACAAGTGACATCAATAAGTGATCATAGCTGTCACCTGGATTCACCTGGTCAGTCTGTCATCGCTCGCGTAAGGAGAGAGTGGGTCACGCAGCTTGATGTCCTTTGCTCACTGTGGGGCGGGTTGCAGTGACCAACGGGTTGCCACATGGCCCGGGTCTGTACAGGTCACTTACGGAATCCTGGCCCAAAAGGGAGCCGGCCACTCGATGCCGAGTTTGGCTGTGGATCGCTAGCAAATGTCAAAAAGCCCAAATTTCAGGTGGGGGAGATCAAGGTTCCTCCGTCCTGGGGACAGGAGGCATGGGGATTTTCGATGGTGGAAGAGCGGTATCTACACCCTCAATCTCAGATTCAAAGTCGAGGAGATCCACAAGATTAATCCTGCCATCCTCCTCATCATCCCATAGCTCAACATCCCTGGCATCAAGTTGTCAGACAGTGAGGGGATGGAATTGATGCAATCCATAACGTCCCACCAACTTGGGTTTAAAATATGTTTGTAATTGTGCCTGGTATTTTGTTCTTTCAACTCAACACCCCTTGCCTGGAATGGAGGAATCTGGGTTTATCACCCTTCTCCTGGTGGAGCCGACTCTGGCTGACCACCTCGACCCCACATGCCATGCAGCTAGAGCCATCTCTAATTCCCTCCCTGGAAAAATGAGGTGTTTTTCCACCTCCATTTTCCAGAAGTTGAACAATAACGTATGGTATAGGGCCGAGGACAGAGAGGGCACGGTGAATGAAACACATTATTGCACAATGAGGCTTATCAGAGGGGTTGGGTTCAATGCGTTCAGATGGACAACTGACTAGGTATCCCCCTTTCATTTCCCATGTATTCACCATCTACTAAAATGGGAAGCTATCAATCACAGTGTTTATTTGCTAGATGTTACTATAGAGTACTGCAGATACGTACATCAAATTAAAATGTGTTTAGAATGTGCAAACCAGCATCTAAAAGTGGAGTTCAGGGGAGGACAATGATGGTGGTGGAAACTATAGTTAAAATGTAATAAGTGGTGTAAAGGAAATACCAAAGTGGTTCGAGTTGGGTTCTTTTTACTATATGTTGTCACTCAGTTGTTAATCCAGTACCTTATTCTTTTGATCGCCTAGTCCCATCGCTGCGTCATCCACAAAGATTGGTTCCCACATTGAGTCATGAGCGTCAATATCCCTCTGTTTCATTCTCGCATACAGAGTATCGTCTCTCTGAACTACATTTCCCACCAACCACTGAAAGCATACAAAAAACAGTATGGTCACTTGGGTCAGCTGCTAGGAGAAGCAACACAAAATAGACAGTTCAGTAGAGGCAGTACCTGCAATTATCAAATTTCACTGAAAACTCCCCCCCAAAAAATGTAATACTACATGAAACTACTATACATCCCTTTATTTAAATGCAGTCCACAACATCCAAATTTCTATCCAAAGCATGTTTTCTCTGTTATACAGTGCCTTTTGGAAAGTATTCAGTATTCTTGCCTCATTTTGTCAGCCTTATTCTAAAATGGATTGAATAAATGAATAATCCTCAGCAATCTACACACAGTATCCCACGACAAAAAAGCGAAAAACAAGTTTTGCAAACGTATTCAAAATAAAAAACACATATGTTATTTACATAAGTATTTAGACCCTCTGTTGTGAGCCTCAAAATTGAGCTCAGGTGCATACTTCTTTCCATTGATCATCCTGGAGATGTTTCTACAACTTTGGACTTTGTCCACCTGTGGTAAACTCCATTGATTGGACATGATTTGGAACGGCACACACCTGTCTGTATAAGGTCCCTCAGTTGACAGTGTATGTCAGAGCAAAAACCAAGCCATGAGGTCGAAGGAATTGTCCATAGAGATCCGAGACAAGATTGTGTCGAAGCACAGATCTGGGGAAGGGTACCATAAAATGTCTGCAGCATAGAAGGTCCCCAAGAACACTGTGGCCTCCATCATTCTTAAATTGAAGAAGATTGGAACCACCAAGACTCTTCCTAGAGCCGGCCGCCCGGCCAAACTGAGCAGTCGGGGAGAAAGGTCTTGATCAGGGAGATGACTAAGAACCCGATGGTCACTGACAGAGCTCTAGAGTTCCTCTGTGGAGATAGGAGAACCTTCCAGAAGGACAACCACTCCATCAATCAGGCCTTTATGGTAGCGTGACCAGACAGAAGCCACTCCTCAGTAAAAGGCACAAGACATTCTTTGGTCTGAATACCAAGCATCATGTCTGGAGGAAACCTGGCACCAGCTTACGATGAAGCACGGTGGTGGCAGCATCATGCAGTGGGGATGTTTGTCTGTGGCAGGGACTGGAAGACTAGTCAGAATCAAGGCAAACATTAAAGGAGCAAAGCACAGAGAGATCCTTGATGAAACCCTGCTCCAGAGCACTCAGTCCTTAAGTGGCCCAGCCAGAGCCTGGACTTGAACGCGGTCAAACATCTCTGGAGATACCTGAAAATAGAAGAAGAATGGAAGAAACTCCCCCAATTTTTTATTTTTTTATTTTACCTTTATTTAACTAGGCAAGTCAGTTAAGAACAAATTCTTATTTTCAATGACGGCCTAGGAACAGTGGGTTAACTGCCTGTTCAGGGGCAGAACGACAGATTTGCACATTGTCAGCTCGGGGGTTTGAACTTGCAGGTGTGCCAAGCTTGTAGCGTCATACCCAAGGAGCCACGTGGCTGTAGTCGCCACTAAAGCTGCTTCAACAAGGTACTGAGTAAAATGCGCCCTTTGTCTTGATCTTGTCAACATTCTGATTTAACAGGTGTAGATGATTAAAATATGTATTGTGATCAGATTGCGATCAGATCTTCCTGACCACCTCCTGAGGTAGTCAAGGATCCATTGTATCTGGACAATAATCAAGTCTAAGCAGATCTGGGTGGTCAAACCTTTTAAATCATTATACCGGTCTCTAAAATAATTGACAGGTAGCACCACTGACTTATGGGATCAATAGCTTTAAAATAATTTACGTTATTTTGAAGGAATATCGATCAAATAATCAGCATACAGTGAGGCACCGGGAAATCACATGTTATGTCGTGTTCACGTGATAGTTGGAACTAGGAAACTCTGAAATTTCCAATTTACTAATTGGTTGAAGCATCACGTGCATAACTACAGCCTATTAGCAAGTCGGACATTTCCAAGCTTCTTAGTTCCGACTATAGCACATGATCGCGGCAATAGCACCAGGTGTAAACAAGGCTTAAAACAGGTCAATGTAACAGGAAGAATACTTGTCACAAGCTCCACAGGCTCTCTTACGGGCTTTAAATGTTTCCTGGCCTTTCATTCCATTTCATTTAGGCAAAAGAAACAGAGAAATTCTCCGCCTGTGTGGCAAGTTGCCTTATTAGGAATTCACACAAGACTGGCGTAGGCTTATTGAGGCTGGTTCTCCTTGACGGTAAAGCAGAGTAGCATTAATCCAACCCCCCTATTTGAAGTGGTGACATTCTTCATCGTGATTTCCTTACTGGTCTTCACTACATTTTAGCTTCACAGTCAGTTCTTTCAATAATTCAAATCACTTTCATAAGGTGAAGAAAGAGAAAACATCAGCTTCATATACAGTAAGCCCAAGAATCAAGTCATGCCACTGCTTTCATCTGAAACTGCCAGCTCACAGGTGTGTGTGTGTGTGTGTGTGTGTGTGTGTGTGTGTGTGTGTGTGTGTGTGTGTGTGTGTGTGTGTGTGTGTGTGTGTGTGTGTGTGTGTGTGTGTGTGTGTGTGTGTGTGTGTGTGTGTGTGTGTGTGTGTGTGTGTGTGCGTGTGTGCGTGCGTGCGTGCGTGCGTGCGTGCGTGCGTGCGTGTGTGTTCACAGTGAAATTATGAGAATAAGACTGGACAGGAACAAGTTGTACAGCGATTCACAATAAAGAAAAGACTAAGCACTCTCATCAAGTATGCATTGTATGAAAAGTAAGGATGTATCTAAATGTGCACGAACATGATTCACTACCTAAATAATGTGGTTCTCTTCAAGGCTGTGATTACATACAGTAACTTGTATCATCTATCCAGTGTGCTACTCTTTAAAATACTGGGTATCCTATCAAGGTGAAAACCATGTACAGTACATGGTGTGTACTGTACCTTGTTTGGATCCATTCTCATTTTCTCGTTGTTGGCGACAGCTGCTTTCTCAGCCGCCCTCTTCTGGCGCTGGGGTCCCCTGCCGAAGAAGATGTAGTTGACCAAGGCGTACTCCAGCAGGGCCAGAAAAACGAAGACGAAGCAGCCCATCAGGTACATGTCAATGGCCTTGACATAAGGGATTTTAGGAAGGGTCTCCCGCAGGTGAGTGTTGATGGTGGTCATGGTCAGCACAGTGGTGATTCCTGGGAAAAGAAACCGCCCATTATCATCGCAGATCATCACTGGAGACCAACGGTCCGCCTCATTAGCAGAGGACCCCCACAGAGAGAGCTACTCAAGCCTTGACCACAGATCAGATACATCAGGTTTGCTCTGCTTCTCATTTGAATGTGCTAGCAAGCAGACTGCTGTGACTGACAAGAATCTCCTATAGACTTTCACATCCTTTCACAACCATTTCTGTTTAATGATGACAGTCAACGGGGAGGTCAGCTCACTGTTAAAAAAGGGGCTTGGTGTTTTTCTACTTATATGGTGAAGCTAACTGATGTCATTCAATATGTTCTTGTTTCAACTCTTTTATGACAGATTAATCTGCCTTTTTTTTCGTATCGACTCTGCAATTGGTAATTGACTTCATTTTCCAGCTCTGATTCTGGTCAGTGACAAGTTGATAGAAGAAGGGCATTGCATCCATACATAATTGCAATGCACAAAGCCATACCTCTGTTGTGCCTATAAATGACTGAAAGCAGGACAGAGTCAAACGGTTCCTGAACAGAGGTCTGATTTGGGTTGACCAACCCCCCTGTCCAGCTGCCTCCATTATCAAGCCTTACATCTGGTTTTCATTAAATCCCATACATGCCTCCCCTCTCCGATAAATAAACGCAGGTCAGTCTACAATCAAGGAGAGTGCTGCTCTTATCGAGGGCGCCAGCTATGTGGATGGGTGAGGGAGAATGGAGCTTTCTATATCCTATGCAGGCAGGCAGCACCACAGACCTCATGGGCCAGACTTCTGCAATGAAGGTTGACAGCGAGAAATTATGACTTCCAAAATACAGGGAACAAAAAAATGCAGAGGCACTCAAATCAGAGTGTAAAGAAATCACTTCAGTCATCCATCACTCTACTTTAGGAAGCATCTCGGTTGTTGTGTTCTGTAAGGCTGCTCCATCATGCTTTTACTCCAAACCAAATGTACTATTTAGTGACTTTTTTCATGTTTCTCTTTACTTTTTTTTGTACCAAGAATTCATACTATTATCAAATGTGACCGCCAAGCACTTTTCAAAAGTTAATAACCTCGACTTTGACTCAGCTGTTCTTTTTGTTCATACAGGTCATTATTTCTTTGTTTCATAGGGTACCAAAATGCAGCAGACATAGACGCGGTAGATGGGCTGACATGCTGGTTAGAGAAAATCAACCAGAAAATCCCCTCCGTTTCATTGTCCAAATGTCCAGTCACACGAGAAAAGGAACTTAATTTGAGAGTCTTCGAGACTTAAAAAGCTGCAATAGTATATGCCTCACAGAAACTTAGATAGCCCAATCTATGAACATGGAACAGTGGTTTCTCCATGCAGCAGCACGATCGGTCAACAGCAGCCTCGGGCAAGTCCAAAAGGGGAGGGGTCTTTCTTTTCCTAACAAGAACTGGTGGCCTGCTTCCAGTGTGGATATCTCAAGCTTTTGCTCATCTGACATAGAATACCTCATGGTACCAAGAGAGTTCTCATCCATTATTATCATGGCTGTCTACATCCCTCCACATGACAACACCACTTTGGCACTCAAACTATGACCCATGAACAAACAAGAAAGTACACACACCAAGGCAGCATTTCACTCAAATTCACACAAGGCCCTCCCTCGCCCTCCCTTTGCCAAATCAGACCATGACTCTATCCTACTGCTTCCTGTTTACAATCAAAAGCTCCAACAGGAAGTACCAGTGATGCACTGAATACAGAAGAGATCTAATGAGGCAGATGTGATGCTACAAGACTGTTTTGCTAGTACAGACTGGGATACGTTCTGGGATTCATCTGATAGCAATGAGGAGTTTACCACATCAATCACAGGCTTCATCAATAACTACATAGACGACGTTCCCCCACAGTGACTATACATGTACGAATGTATCCAAATCAAAAGCCATGGATTACAGAAAATATCCATTCTGGGCTAAAAGGCTGAAACTACTGCTTACAAGGAATGGGACACGGACATGGATGCATACAAGAAAGCATGCTATGACCTCCAGCGAGACATCAAACATGCAAAATGACAGTACAGGAGGAAAGTGAAATCCTATTACACCAGCTCCAACTCTCACCGAATGTGGCAGGGCTTGCAGGTGATAACAGATTACAAAGTGAACCCCAGCCGTGAGATGCCCAGTGACCCAGAACTCCCAAACGAGCTAAATGCCTTTTATGCTCGCATCGAGGAAAACAGAGTCCTGCCCCTGTTGTTCCAGATGACTGTATGATCTTGCTCTCCAGGGTCGAAGTGAGTAAAACTTTTAAACAGGTTAACACTCGCAAAGCCACTGGGCCAGACAAAATACTAGGACGAATTCTAAGAGCATGCGCAGACCAGTTGGCAAGTGTCTTCACTGACATTTTCAATCCCTTTTTGTCCCGGTCTGTAACCCCAACATGTTTCAAGTTGACCACCATTGTCCTTGTTCCCAAGAACTCTTCTGTAATCGCCCTGTAGTACTCACATCTTTAATTATGAAGTGCTTTGAAAGGCTGGTCATGACACACATCAACAGCATCATCCCAAACATGCTGGACCCACTCCACACCGCCCCAACAGACCCACAGATGATGCAATCTTAATTGCACTTTATACTTCACCCTGCCACCTGGACAAAAGGGTAAACAACTATGTGAGAATGCTGTTCATATAAAGGTCAGAATTCAACACCATAGTCCCCTCCAAGCTCATCACCAAGCTCGGAATCCTGAGACTGAAAACTTTCCTCTCCCTCGGCCCCTCAGGGGTGGTTCTTAGTCCCCTCATGTACTCCCGGTTCACCCATGACCTTGTGGCTTCGCACGACTCCAACACCATCATCAAGATTGAGGACGACATGACGGTGGTAAGCCTGATCACCGACTGCGATATGAGACAGCATACAGGGAGGAGATCAGAAACTTGGCAGCATGGCGTCAGGACAACAACCTTTCCCTCAACGTCAGTAAGACCAAGGAGCTGATTGTGAACTACAGGAGAAAGGGGGAAGGGCACGCCCTTATCCACATTGACAGGGCTGTAGTGGAGCGGGTCGAGAGATTCAAGTTTCTTGGCGTCCACATCAATAAGGACTTAAGATGGTCCAAACAGTCCCGCACACACAGTGCTTGACAGCGACTCTTCATCCTTAGGAGGCTGAAGAGATTTAGCATGGGATCTTGGATCGTAAAAAAACGTTCTAAAATCTAGCGCATCTTGACTGGTTGCATCATGACAAATTCACCACCATCAACTGCAAGGCACTACAGAGTGGGGCGGCAGGTAGCCTAGTGGTTAGAGCGTTGGCGAGTAATCGAAAGGTTGCAAGATCGAATCCCTGAGCTGACAAGGTACAAATCTGTCATTCTGCCCCTGAACAAGGCAGTTAACCCACTGTTCCTAGGCCGGAATTTCTTCTTAACTGACTTGCCTAGTTAAATAAAGGTCAAATAAAATGAAAAAAGAAGTTGGTGTGGACGGCCTAGTACATCACTGGGGCAGAGCTCCAGTGCATTGTATCAAGTTTGTATTAATCTTTCATGTGAACTCAAGAAAATATGTTTTGGCAATGCAAGGTGTGACTATTAGAGATTGAAAACTTAGCTAAAAGAAACAGCATACCATCCTGTTAGTATGTGTACTGTATGATGTTGTGTTAAGGCTGTTTTCTATCCACAGCTTTGAAGATCCTCTATTATAGCGCGATTGACAATTAAAGGCAATGTTCCCGTGGTCACGGAGACTGAATTCATGACAAATGCTGCATATGTCTGCTCAATCCGAAATTCCCGTAAACATTTTCCACGGATCTTCAGCGATACATCCACGATTACGGATTGGATCCAGCCCTTACACTATGGATTCCTTACCTAAAGCCACTCTGGCAGCGGAGGCATCATAGTTGATCCAGAAGGAGACCCAGGAGAGGATTGTGATCAGGATAGAGGGCATGTAGGTCTGCAGGATGAAATAGCCGATGTTCCTTTTTAGCTTGAAGCTGAGGGAGAGTCGGGGGTAGGATCCTATATGGAGAGAGATAAACAAATAGACATTGTCAATGTAAGATGACACAAGACAAACATACATACATACAGGTGGTGGGTCTCCTGGGCTTGTTTGACCCTTGTTGTGTAAGACACTGATATTTCCCTCTGTCCTCTCATGCGGATCTGCTTCTACTGACTTTACTTTGCTTTATGCTTCACTCCTGAGGCTCTCTACAGTACACAGCTAACAACCTATGAAAGACAAAGGCTGATTGAATGATCCCACTCCCTGTTGTCCTCTCCAATAGCTCTGTTGGGGAAATACGCAGCAGAAAAAAAATCCTGGTTCTGGCTTTAACTGTGTGGCATCAGCGTTCTCCTGCATTATCAGTTATGCCAATATCTATATGCATGTAGAGAGGGGTTCTTTGCCTGCCTAGGAGAGCCCTCTATTTTTGCTTATCTAAGCTTTATTTGAAATAAACCCAGTAGGCTGTTCTAGGGTACTCTAGCATTACTTGAACATGCTCATATTTTTGTGTCCTTGGGGATTGGGTTGTATTTTGATTATGTTGTATTATTCTATTAAAATGGCAGGCGAGGGACCATTAGAGCGTCATATCAAGAAGGACCCACGGTATAAGGAGCAGAGGAGAAGCTACACAGTAGGCGCAGTAAGAGCAGGAGAAGAAAGAGGAATGTATTACAGAGTGGGCATAAAAACGCCTCCGGCACACATCTCCAGTGAGTCGTTCACGGTTAGCGTTCGCGAGTTTAGTGTGCAGCGCACGGCACATAGAGACGCAGGAAGGGTCTCCTCGAGGACCAATGAAATAGTGGGGTTGTTACGGTTACAGAGGGGAGGTGTTACAATCAATAGAGCAACAAGGGCATTTTTCTGTCCTTATCACATCATTAGATAAGTGCCAACCATTTCTGCTGATGTGTACTTCTCCATGTGACCTGATGGTCAGTCCTTACTGATCTCAGCGTGCTGCTGTAGAAAATGGGAATCCCACATCCTCAATGCCTAAGCAGTTCAGTAACGGCAAATAAAGAAACAGGTGAGCTATAACTACTGATAGTAGTTCTCTATGCATCAGAAAACATTGGGTTTACCAACATCGGGTTTACCAGCTCTGTAATTGTTTGACTCACTCTGTGTCATTGTATTGCTCCAATTCAATAAAGCAGTTTCCCCGACCCTCTATATACAATACCATTGTGCTCCTGCCTGCTTGCACGGCAAATTCATAAATATGAAAATGTACGATTATGAATAAATCATTCCATCAAACCGGTTCTTTTTTAAATAACACATGAGCACGCTCCGTTTCTGTGGGCAGGAGTGGCCCCCATTCTGCCTGTGGGACTTGTGCCAGTTTAGCTGAAGCGGGAATGTCCCACATCCGTTCCGGCACCACCACAGAGTCTCCCATCCACCTCACTCACTGGACCCACCATCACTCCTCCCCCTTCATAGAAGCCTCACTCTCCTCCCACCTCCCCCTATGTGCCAAATGTCCTGGAAATAGAATGCATGTGCCAGCCTGTCAGAGAAGATCCAATGTCAAAGCTATGTGCCATCAGGGAAGATCTGAACCTCTAACTGACCTACAAAGGGATGCACTTTACCAGCTGACCCGTTGCCCTACACACTTCCCCGTGTTCCTTGCACTGCACAGCGGGGGACTCTGGACCGACCTGTGGCATTACGGGAAACCAGCTAGACTGATGTAACATGGCATTTTATGGAAATGCTAAGATGTCTTACTCAGAAACAGGCCAGAGATAACCTTGTGAGAGAAGCAGTGTTTTGTCTGCTCTGCAGTCCTTTGTATCTGTACCTAGCTATGGTGATAAGTTAATGAGAGAAGCTTCATTTAGGGGCATTTGGGGCATAAGACGTCACCTGTAGAGAAGACAACATTCTTGGAGATGAGTTTGTGGTCCACAATGGAGAACTGGGGGAGTTCTATTCTCTCCACTCCCGTCACAGCGTTGTCACCTCCTCGCCAGTAGAACTCTATGTCATCAGTAGTGTACCCATCTGAGGAAGGGCGAGAGACAGGGCATTTGATGAAGAACAAAGGAGGAAATTGCAAGTTAGTAATGTAATTAATGTGTACACGTCTTGAAGGATTATTAATTCAACATTAACACTTGTAGGCAGACAATCATCAATAAGGCATACAAATAATGTGTTGACTGGATCATTACCATTGTAAATACTGTAGTGTAAACCGAACATGTCTACCACTTGGATCGATACAAATACACTCACCTAGATATTTATTTGGACAGTGAAGGTAAAACATTTCAATTTGTTCTATACTCTAATATTTGGGGTTTAAGTCACATTTTTTATGAGGCGACGGTACAGAATGTCACCTTTTATTTGAGGGTATTTTCATACATATCTGTTTTACCGTTTAGAAATGAAAGTACTTTACTGTATGTATCTCATACCCCCATTTGAAGGTGTCATATGTATTTGGCCAAATTCACTTATAAAGTATTACATTTAGTCAAACGTTTACTATTTGGTCCCGTATTCTTAGCACAAAATTGCTACATCAAGCGTGTGACTACAAACTTGTTGGATGCATTTGCAGTTTACTTTGGTTGTGTTTCAGATGATGTTGTACCCAATAGAAACTAATGGTAAGTCATGTAACAGTGTCATTTTGGAGTCACTTTTATTGTAAATAAGAATAGAATATATTTCTGAACACTTCTACATAAATGTGGATGCTATCATGATTATGGATAATAAATATCATACCCCCCAAAAAAATGCTAACCTCCCCTGTTATCGGTAATGGTGAAAGGTTAGCTTGTCTTGGGGATGTGATCTTTGTGGATCTGTAACGTTCTCACTCATCGTTAGTCATGATTAATTTATGATTATCTGTCATCATGGTAACATTCACATTAATGTAGAAGTATTCAGAAACATATTGTGTCCACAAACACAAGTTTGTAGAGTCACAAGCTTGATGTAGCCATTAAGTACTAGGAATATAGGGACCAAATACTACACTTGGACTCATTTTAATACACTATAATGGAATGTCTCTGATGAGACATTCAAATAGGCAGACAAGATACATAAAGTACATTCCTTTCTATGAAAATATCCTCAAATAAAAAGTTACATTCGGTACTATCGCCTCATAATTATAAAACATTTGATCTGAAATCCAAAATACTGGAGTATAGAGACAAATAAAAAAAGTAGCTCTACTGTCCAAATAAATATGTAGGGGAGTGTACACTATAAATACAAATGTATTTGGACGCCCCTTGGAAGTAGTGGATTTGGATATTTCAGCAACACCCGTTGCTGACAGGTGTAGAAAATTGAGCACGCAGTCATGCATTCCCCATAGACAAATATTGGCAGTGGAACGGCCTTACTGAAGACCTCAGTGAGTTTCAACGTGGCACCGTCACAGGATGCCACCTTTCCAACAAGTCAGTTCCCTGCTGGAGCGGCCCCGGTTAGCTGTAAGTGCTGTTATTGTGAAGCGGAAACGGCTCAGCCGCGACGTGGTAGGCCACACAAGCTCACAGAAAGGGACCACCGAGTGCTGAAGCGCATGACAAAGAAATATCTGTCCTCATTTGCAACACTCACTACCGACTTCCAAACTTCCTCCAGAAGCAATGTCGGCACAATAACTGTTTCTTTGTGAGCTTCATGAAATGGGTCTCCATGGCCAAACAGCCGCACACAAGCCAAAGATCACTCTGTGCAATGCCAAAAGCTGGCTGGAGTGGTGTAAAGCTCGCCGCCATTGCACTCTGCAGCAGTGGCAATGCGTTCTCTGGAGTGATGAATCATGCTTCACCATCTGGCAGTCCGAGAAATAATTTGTTCCAGTGAAGAGAAAATTCTGTGCTTCCGACTTTGTGGCAACAGTTTGGGGAAGGCCCTCTCCTGTTTCAGCATGACAATGCCCCCGTGCACAAAGCAAGGTCCTGTCACGTTCTGACCATAGTTCTGTTATTTTCTTCTTTGTTTTAGTATGGTCAGGGAGTGAGTTGGGGTGGGCAGTCTGTTTGTTGGTCTATGTTGGTTTTTGTGTTCGGCCGAGTATGGTTCTCAATCAGAGGCAGGTGTCGTTAGTTGTCTCTGATTTAGAATCATACTTTGGTAGCCTGGGTTTCACTTTTGGTTTGTGGGTGTCACTTTCCGTATTAGTGTTTTGGCCACACGGTCGGTTTTGTAAATTCACGTTGTTATTTTCTGTTTAGTGTTCTAAGTTTGAATTAAAAATCATCATGAACACCTACCACGCTGCACTTTGGTCCGATCCTTACTCCTCCTCAGACGAAGAGGAGGAAATCCGTTACAGGTCCATACAGAAATGTTTGTCGAGAATGATGTGGAAGAACTTGATTTGAATGTACAGAGCCCTGACTACAACAGCCTCGAACAACTTTGGGATGACTTGGAACACCAGATGCAAGCCAGGCCTAATCACCCAACATCTAGTGGAAATCCTTCCCAGAAGCGTAGAGGTTGTTATAGCAGCAAAGGGGCACCAACTCCATATTAATGCCCATGATTTTGGAATGAGATGTCTGAGCAGGTGTCTAGTAGGGCTGTGGCGGTCATGGAATTTTGTCAGCCAGTGATCGTCAAGCAAATAAATTCCGATCTCACGGTAACTGACCATTCATTAACATAAACTGGCTTCCACGCATAGCCTACAAGCCACTGACCCAGACCTTCGTAACGTTTACATTTTAAAAAGTCAAATAAATCATTGTAATATAGCCTACACTCACAATAAATTAGTTTTTTATTTTAGACAGGTCTAACGAAACATAATATGAAGAAAATATTGTCTATTTGAGAAGAACGGAATAGCATACTCTTGAGTTGTCCTTATATTAGGCCTTGATCTGCCTATGCAGTGGGCTATACCAGTTCATTTAGCAGACAAGATTTGCTTAGACTTCCATGCCATTATTTTATAGCATGAATAATACAGTTGAACATGGCTGAATAAAATAGAAAGGATGTTTTCTCCAAACAACTTCGGTTGGAGTATGTGCACATGCGCCTACTCTGTGTTGAGTGGTTAACAAAGAAACAGTTCCTCCTATTTGCTTATTTTAGAGTTATTTATGCAACTTTAGTTATGATAAACAGTGGGCTGTGTTTAGATTTTTTATACATTCTAAGGCGTCATGATACAACTGTAATGATGATTTGAAAAAAGTAGCATGAAAGACATGAGCTCTGCTTTGCTTCTTGCACAGGCTGTACACACATCATCAGTCTCTCATTCACAATTTGACAATGCCTTGAAATTTCCCTGCGGCATCCTCATAGTGTGGCCGTAATGCCCCCTAAAAAAATCATTGCATTTTGCGGCCATTGGCCATTGTGCCCTTGGGCTGAATATAATAATTATAATTCCCTACTCCCAGCTGTGTTTTCCGAAGCACCTCTCACTCACATGGCTCTCCTAGATATCTCAATTCTTACTAGTCAATGCCCGTTGCATGTTTGGGTTCTTTTCACAGGCATCTATCTCAGCTCCAAAGTAGGTTACAAGTGAAGACAGACACATCGGGGAGACAACTATGTGTCCTCTTATCGAACTCCGAGGCGCATATTGAAGATGTTATAAGAACCGTCATCATTTCCTTTTCCTTATCATCAACCAACAAGATGAGTGGGCCTAACGAACAGCAAAAGCACTAGCCTATGTCAATTTACTATCTCCCATATTACAAAAGTTGACCTATTCTACTGGTCAACTTGTCCTTCTGTGCGAGAAAGAAATATTCCAAACATAGTCTGGGTCAGCTGTGGGATGCAATAGATCCCAAATTAATACAACCACTCAAAATCAATGACGCTGATGCAACAGAACGTTTAGCTTAAAATGTTGATAAACAATTAAGCTATTTCTTCACATTTTAAGCGCAGCAACGTGCACAAAATGCAATTCATTCTCAAAAGTGATCACAAATGCAATTATTCATGAAATACATTTTTATGGTGAAAATGACCAGTTAGGCTCTACACTGGTTGTAAAGAGGATTAAAGTGCTTCATTTTAAGAAGTTATTTGGCCACTTTAGTTGTGATTACAAACCTTATCAAAACACATAGGCCTATGGGCTAGGCTACATGAGGTGTGGAACTATAGTTTGAAAAAGGCTTGCCTAACTGCACAAAAGCTGGGCATCATTCACAGTGATAATATATCATTAACAAGTGATAGACTAATATTGTCACGCATCGGACTATTCTTGATATAATCTTCTTGACATATACTAAATAATATATGTTTTGATTTAGAATGGCCTATTATCATGCACCTGTCTCGGAACAGCTGCAGGGGCAAATACATGTGATCCAGGGGCGCAACTGTGGTTTTAGAAGTGGGGGAGGAAATATATATATTTTTTAATCCAGTCTAATAAACACTCCAAACAGCCTACTAGACAGCTCGGAGGCGTCCGTATGGTCCTAAAGCACACCGCCGCCTGATGTCGTATCATATTCTAATGATAAAACTGGGGGGAGCCTAGTTACCATGACTAAATGGTAATGTGGAAATTGGACTGCGGTCATGACTCGTGAATGCCAGCGTGGCGGTAATACGATATACCATAACAGCCCTTTTGGTCACGTAGTGTACTGTATATCACAATAGAGAAGCTGTTCAAATAAAACAACCAGAAGACAAAATCAACTTACTACTGCTGACCACAATTAGAAATAAAGAAATAGAATAGATGATAAATACTCTCATAAAACAATGTTGTTTTGTCTGCCTTAGTGCTCGCTCAACTGAAACTAGTACAGAAACGAGCATCCAGCCAGTGCACTCCCGGCTATAAATGATTGAGCAACATCTTACAGAATCACAGTGAAAAAAGTGATTTTCCATCAGACTATGAAACTGGGCCTTGCATAATCCACTGCCTGCCAGCCTGGGCCAATGCAGTTATCAAGTCGTCTGACTCCAGGGCACTGTCGGTGCACGCATTGTAACAGAGAGGCAAGAGACAGGGTTAGTGATAGAGGGTTCTGCACCACTCAAAAACACAAAACAAATTCAGGGTAGTGAAATAAATGTTTTTTTTTTCTCTATTAGAGTTACGTCAAAAGCATTTCCTCCTCATTGTCTGGTAATCAAAATGTACGTCTGTATGTGTATTTGTGTGACTGTGTGTCTGTGAGCCTGAAATATCACATTTACATAAGTATTCAGACCCTTTACTCAGTACTTTGTTGAAACACCTTTGGCGACTGCAGCCCCAAGTCTTCTTGGGTACGACGCTACAAGCTTGGCATTCCTCTCTGCACATCCTCTCAAGCTCTGCCAGGCTGGATGGAGAGCGTTGTGGAACAGCTATTTTCAGGTATCTCCAGACATGTTTGATCGGCGTCAAGTCCGGCTCTGGCTGGGCAAGTCAAGGCCATTCAGAGACGTGTCCCGAAGCCTCTCCAGCTTTGTCTTGGTTGTGTGCTGTGTCCTGTTGAAAAGTGAACCTTCGCCCCCAGTCTGATGTCCTGAACGATCTGGAACAGTTTTTCATCAAGGATCTCTATGTACTGCTCCGTTCATCTTTGCCTCAATCTTGACTAGTCTCCCAGTCCCTGCCACTGAAAAACATCACCACAGCAAGATGCTGCCACCACCATGCTTCACCTTAGGGATGGTGCCAAGTTTCCTCCAGACATGGCGCTTGGCATTCAGGCCAAAGAGTTCAATCTTGGTTTCATCAGACCAGAGAATCTTGTTTCTCATGGTCTGAGAGTCTTTATGTGCATTTTTTGCAAACTCCAAGTGGGCTGTCATATGCCTTTTACTGAGGAGTGTCTTCCATCTGAACACTCTACCATAAAGGCCCTATTGGTGGAGTGCTGCAGAGACAGTTGTCCTTCTAAAAGACTCTCCCATCTCCAGAGGAACTCTAGAGCTCTGTCAGAGTGACCATCGGGTTCTTGGTTACCTTCTCTGACCAAGGCCCTTCTCCCCCGATTGCTCAGGTTCTGCCTTACCAAATCATGTCAAATCAATTAAATTTACCACAGTGTGACTCCAATCAACCAATACATGTTTGTAGAAACATCTCAAGGCTGATCAATGGAAACAGGATGCACCTGAGCTCGATTTTGAGTCTAAAAAAAAACTGTTTAGAATTTGTCATTATGGAGTATTGTGTGTAGATTGCTGAGGATGTTTTATTTATTTAATCGATTTTAGAATAAGCCTGTAATGTAACAAAATGTAGAAACAGTCAAGGGGTCTAAATACAGTTGAAGTCGGAAGTTTACATAAACTGATTTTAAATGTATTTAGCAAAGGTGTTTCACAATTCCTAACATTTAATCCTAGTAAAAATGAGTTAGGATCACCACTGTCTTTTACGATTGTGAAATGTAAGAATAATAGTTGAGAGACTGATTTAGTTCAGCTTTTTTTTCTTTCATCACATTCACAGTGGGTCAGAAGTTTACATACACTCAATTAGTATTTGGTAGCATTGCCTTTTAACTTGGGTCAAACGTTTCAGGTAGCCTTCCACAAGATTCTCACAATAAGTTGGTCAGGTGTTTAGGCCTCCTTGCTCACACAAGCTTTATCAGTTCTGCTCACAAATGTTCAATAGGATTGAGGTCAGGGCTTTGTCCTTAAAACATTTTGCCACAACTTTGGAAGTATAATTGGGGTCATTGTCCATTTGGAAGACCCATTTGCGACCAAGCTTTAACTTCCTGACTGATGTCTTGAGATGTTGCTTCAATATCTCCACATAATGTTCCTCCCTCATGATGCCATCTATTTTGTGAAGTGCACCAGTCCCTCCTGCAGCAAAGCACCCCCACAACATGATGCTGCCACCCCAGTTCTTCACGGTTGGGATGGTGTTCTTCGGCTTCAAATCAAATCAAATTTTATTTGTCACATACACATGGTTAGCAGATGTTATTGCGAGTGTAGTGAAATGCTTGTGCTTCTAGTTCCGACAATGCAGTGATAACCAACAAGTAATCTAACTAACAATTCCAAAACTACTGTCTTATACACAGTGTAAGGGGATAAGGAACATGTACATAAGGATATATGAATGAGTGATGGTACAGAGCAGCATACAGTAGATGGTATCGAGTACAGTATATACATATGAGATGAGTGTGTAGACAAAGTAAACAAAGTGACATAGTTAAAGTGGCTAGTGATACATGTGTTACATAAGGATGCAGTCGATGATGTAGAGTACAGTATATACATATGCATATGAGATTAATAATGTAGGGTAAGTAACATTATATAAGGTAGCATTGTTTAAAGTGGCTAGTGATATATTTATATCATTTCCCATCAATTCCCATTATTAAAATGGCTGGAGTTGGGTCAGTGTCAATGACAGTGTGTTGGCAGCAGCCACTCAGTGTTAGTGGTGGCTGTTTAACAGTCTGATGGCCTTGAGATAGAATCTGTTTTTCAGTCTCTCGGTCCCAGCTTTGATGCACCTGTACTGACCTCGCCTTCTGGATGATAGCGGGGTGAACAGGCAGTGGTTCGGGTGGTTGATGTCCTTGATGATCTTTATGGCCTTCCTGTAACAACGGGTGGTGTAGGTGTCCTGGAGGGCAGGTAGTTTGCCCCCGGTGATGCGTTGTGCAGTCCTCACTACCCTCTGGAGAGCCTTACGGTTGAGGGCGGAGCAGTTGCCGTACCAGGCGGTGATACAGCCCGCCAGGATGCTCTCGATTGTGCATCTGTAGAAGTTTGTGAGTGCTTTTGGTGACAAGCCGAATTTCTTCAGCCTCCTGAGGTTGAATAGGCGCTACTGCGCCTTCTTCACGACGCTGTCAGTGTGAGTGGACCAATTCAGTTTGTCTGTGATGTGTATGCCGAGGAACTTAAAACTAGCTACCCTCTCCACTACTGTTCCATCGATGTGGATAGGGGGGTGTTCCCTCTGCTGTTTCCTGAAGTCCACAATCATCTCCTTAGTTTTGTTGACGTTGAGTGTGAGGTTATTTTCCTGACACCACACTCCGAGGGCCCTCACCTCCTCCCTGTAGGCCGTCTTGTCGTTGTTGGTAATCAAGCCTACCACTGTTGTGTCGTCCGCAAACTTGATGATTGAGTTGGAGGCGTGCGTGGCCACACAGTCGTGGGTGAACAGGGAGTACAGGAGAGGGCTCAGAACGCACCCTTGTGGGGCCCCCGTGTTGAGGATCAGCGGGGAGGAGATGTTGTTGCCTACCCTCACCACCTGGGGGCAGCCCGTCAGGAAGTCCAGTACCCAGTTGCACAGGGCGGGGTCGAGACCCAGGGTCTCGAGCTTGATGACGAGCTTGGAGGGTACTATGGTGTTGAATGCCGAGCTGTAGTCGATGAACAGCATTCTCACATAGGTATTCCTCTTGTCCAGGTGGGTTAGGGCAGTGTGCAGTGTGGTTGAGATTGCATCGTCTGTGGACCTATTGTGGACCTATTTGGCTTGCAAGCCTCCCCCTTTTCCTCTAAACATAACGATGGTCATTATGGCCAAACAGTTCTATTTTTGTTTCATCACACCAAAGGACATTTCTCCATGTCCCCATGTGCAGTTGCAGCCCGTAGTCTGGCTTTTTTATGGTGGTTTTGGAGCAGTGGCTTCTTCCTTGTTGAGCGGCCTTCAGGTTTTGTCGATATAGGACTTGTTTTACTGTGGATATAGATACTTTTGTACCTGTTTCCTTCAGCATCTTCACAAGGTCATTTGCTGTTATTCTGGGATTGATTTGCACTTTTCGCACCAAAGTATGTTCATCTCTAGGAGACAGAAGGCGTCTCCTTCCTGAGTGGTATGATGGCTGCTTGGTCCCATGGTGTTTATACTTGCGTACTATTGTTTGTACAGCTGAACGTTGTACCTTCAGGCGTTTGGAAATTGCTCCCAAGGATGAACCAGACTTGTGGAAGTCTACAAATGTTTTTCTGAGGTCTTGACTGATATCTTTTGATTTTCCCATGATGTCAAGCAAAGAGGCATTGAGTTTGAAGGTAGTTCTTGAAATACATCCACAGGTACACCTCCAATTGACTCAAATGATGTCAATTAGCCTTACTATCAGAAGCTTCAAAAGCCATGAAATTATTTTCTGGAATTTTCCAAGCTGTTTAAAGTCACAGTCAACTTAGTGTATGTAAACTTCTGACCCCCTGTAATTGTGATACAGTGAATTATAAATGTAATAATTTGTCTGTTAACAATTATTGCAAAAATGACTTGTGTCATGCACAAAGTAGATGTCCTAACCGACTTGCCAAAACTATTAGTTTGTTAACAAGAAATTTGTGGAGTGGTTGAAAACAAGTTTTAATGACTCCAACCTAAATGTATGTAAACTTCTGACTTCAACTGTACTTTCCGAAGGCACTATACATGTATATGTAAGTGCGAGAGCATGGTGTGAGCAATCCGGTAGACCGCTGGGCTGATCTATGACAGGATTATTCAGGAACTCTCCCACTGCCTCATTGATTAGTACCATGCAGGCATTCCCTCTCTCTTCCTCCTCTCTCCTCTCCTCCCTCGGCTTTCTCCTCATAATTACTACTGGTGACCTATTTAGATGCTATAAATAATTAAGTCACTCAGAAACTGGTTTTACCATATTATGTTCAGACTGTGTTCTAATTTCTGGATCATCCTGCACAAAACAATTGGTGCTCATATCCGAAAAATGTGTGAGCTTTAAAACAGCAGATTACTACACAATGGTATGGGTTTAATTGGAAACATGTGGGATAGGCTATTTCCAAAAGGCTATTAAGAGATATTTGCTTTTAGGATATTTAATTTAGTTAATAAAGTGTACAGCATATTATTACGTGAAGTTTGCAATTATGAAATCAAAGTGCTATTATCGTAGAGCCTACACGATAAATATCCTTTCATCCCTTGCTATAGAGATGTCTAGATCTGGCCGTTGCTTGGTTGGTTGAGCTTATCTGATCCACTTAACTCCATTGTTTCAATGTCATTGAGCCTGACTTTGCTAATTATATGTTGCCTCTATTTTCTGTTACATCACTGCATTTTGCTTGGATGGATCCCAAATCAGAATCGGTGGTGCACAATAACTGAAGGGAGGAAATGGGGGGGGAGAAAACTCCCTGCCTTTCCACAGAGGCTGGGAATTCCTTGTGCAGGGGAACGCTCCAGACCCGATCCAAGAATTAAACCATGTCCTTGGTTGAAATAAATACAATTCCCTTTTGATAACATAGTTGTAGATATAATAATAATACTGAAGCTGTTTAACTAGGGCCGGTCATGTCCTCGGCCCATCTGACAGGAGGCATTTTATACAGCTTAAATAAAAGAAAGTTGTACAAGAAAGACATTTCTTATAAAAATGAAAAAAATAAAGAAAGTGATTTGTTTTATTGTTCCAAGGAAGGAGGCCTTTGTCAGAGTGTGGTGGGGAAAACTATGTCTGGACTTTACTAACAATATACTGTACCTTGACTTCAAAATTAACATTTTGGTTCAAATCAAACATTCAAATGTGTCTCTGTTAGGGGATCAAACTTGATTAGCATTGAAACAAAGTGACAAGTGAATCCTGGGGGTATACTCTCAGGTAAATCCTGGGGGTATACTCTCAGGTAAATCCTGGGGGTATACTCTCAGGTAAATCCTGGGGGTATACTCTCAGGTAAATCCTGGGGGTATACTCTCAGGTAAATCCTGGGGGTATACTCTCAGGTGAATCCTGGGGGGTATACTCTCAGGTGAATCCCGGGGGTATACTCTCAGGTGAATCCCGGGGGTATACTCTCAGGTGAATCCCGGGGGTATAGGTAAATCCTGGGGATATACTCAGGTGAATCCTGGGGGGTATACTCTCAGGTGAATCCCGGGGGTATACTCTCAGGTGAATCCCGGGGGTATACTCTCAGGTGAATCCCGGGGGTATACTCTCAGGTAAATCCTGGGGATATACTCTCAGGTGAATACCTCAGGTAAATCCTGGGGGTATACTCTCAGGTGAATCCCGGGGGTATACTCTCAGGTGAATCCCGGGGGTATACTCTCAGGTAAATCCTGGGGATATACTCTCAGGTAAACCCTGGGGGTATACTCTCAGGTAAATCCTGGGGGTATACTCTCAGGTGAATCCTGGGGGTATACTCTCAGGTAAATCCTGGGGGTATACTCTCAGGTGAATCCTGGGGGTATACTCTCAGGTAAATCCTGGGGGTATACTCTCAGGTAAATCCTGGGGGTATACTCTCAGGTAAATCCTGGGGGTATACTCTCAGGTGAATCCTGGCGGTATACTCTCAGGTAAATCCTGGGGGGTATACTCTCAGGTAAATCCTGGGGGGTATACTCTCAGGTAAATCTTGGGGGTATACTCTCAGGTAAATCCTGGGGGGTATACTCTCAGGTAAAATCCTAACTTGAGAGATGCGCTTGACTTTGAATTTTGCGTAAATCATGTAAGTCTTATACGATGATGGATATCAGTTAGTATTCATGGCAAAGCTGTGGCCTGTAATGAATTAAAACGTGCTTTATGCTTGGAGTTATACGTAAGCTTATTAAAGATCAGTGATACTATCAAGAGCAGTGTGCGGTTTCCTTTTTCCTTCATGCTTGGAGTTATTAACATCCCTTGGTTCATACATGAATACCTCATCATCAAAATGCAATCGAAAGTAGACAAAAACCAGAGCCCAAGCCTCAGTAAAGTCAGTAAAGTTTGCATTGAGTCAACAAAAGTTTCAGACATAACAAACAAAGGTCTACACAGGTAGACTTAAAAGACAATTCCACACCAAAACTATATTTTGGTATTTATTTCATTAGTCCATTGTTGACACAGTCCCAAAATATTTTACTTGTCATCAATTACGTTTTCCCAAATATGTTACTTTCAAAACACAGAAATCATCCCTATATGATGCATTTTCATAGACATAGCTATTTTATAGTTTTTGCCATGTTTTGAGGCTATATAGTGTTTACAATTACTTTGTTTATAAACATTAGAGTAAAACAAGCTTACATGAATACTGCATTTTGGGTTGTGATGGGGTATGAAAGTTGAACTAAGCTCATGAGGCATTTGTAAGCTTTATTCTTCAAGGATAAACGGGTATGCAGTGCTTTTAGAAGGTATTCATACCCCTTGACCTTTTCACATTTTGTTGTGTTACAAAGTGGGATTAAAATATATTTATTTGTAATTTGTTGTCAATAATCTACACAAAATACTCAGTCAAAATGGAAGAACAATTCTAACGTTAAATAAATAAATATATAAAAACACTAACATATCTTGATTAGAAAAGTATTCAACCCGCAAAGTCAACACGTGAGAATCCACTTTGAAAGCGAATACTTTGAGTAAATCTCTAAGAGCTTTCCACATGTGGATTATGCAACATATGTCCATTATTCTTTTCAAAATTCTTCAAGCTCTCTCAACTCTCTCAAATTGGTTGTTAATCATTGCTAGACAACCATTTCAGGTTTTGCCATAGATTCTCAAGCAGATTTAAGTTAAAACTGTACCTTGGCCATTCAGGAATATTTACTGTCTTCTTGGTAAGATTTTGCCATGTGTTTAAGGTTATTGTCCTGCTGAAAGGTGAATTAATCTCCCAGTGTCTGGTGGAAAGCAGACCGAGTCAGGTTTCCTCTAGGATTTTGCCTGTGCTTAGCTCAATTCTTTTTTATCCTGAAAAACTCCCTAGCGTTAATGATTAAAAGCATACCCATAACATGATGCAGCCACCACTATGCTTGAACATGTGAAGAGTGGTACTCAGTAATGTGTTGTATTGTATTTGCTTCAAACATAACACTTTGTATTCGGTACACATTTTCAGCAGTATTACTTTAGTGCCTTGTTGTAAACAGGATGCATGTTTTGTAATATTTGTATTCTATACAGGCTTCCTTCTTTTCACACTGTCAATTAGGTTAGTATTGTGGATTAACTAGAATGTTGTTGATCCATCCTCAGTGTTCTACTATCACAGCCATTAAACTCTAACTATTTTAAAGTCACCATTGACATCATGGTGAAATCCCTGTGCAGTTTCCTTCCTCTGTGGCAACTGAGTTAGGAAGGACGGCTGTATCTTTGTAGTGACTGGGTGTATTGATACACCATCATGCTCAAACGGATATTCAATGTGAGATTTTTTTCTTTTTGTTACCCATCGACCAATAGGTGCCCTTCTTCGCCAGGTATTGGAAAACCTCCCTGGTCTTTGTGGTTGAATCTGTGTTTGAAATTCACTGTTTGAGTGAGGGATGTTACAGATAATTGCATGTGTGGGGTACAGATTTTTTAGCCAGATGGTTAAAGCACATAGCTGTGTTAATTTACATCCACTAGATGGCAGTGTCTCGTTAAGAGACCCATAAATAATGTGTGCAAGCGGGTTATGGGATTGCGTCTGAGTAGTGTGTAAGAGTGAGAACAAGCATTACACTGAAGAGCTGTTTAAAATCCATCATGGGTTCAACATTACTTTAAATAATACTTTTTATTTTGCTCTTGTAGCGGAATATACCATATTTCACATCATCTGCAGTGTGGTTAGGGTGGACAGTGTGTTTTTACGTATTCATATTGCTTTATGACAACATTTATTTAGTCCATACAACTAATGTGACTTGTTAAGGACATTTTTACTCCTGAACATATTTAGGCTTGCCATAACAAAGGTGTAGAATACTTATTGCCTCAAGACGTTTCACCTTTCAATTTTTATTAATTTGCTAAAATGTTGAAAAACAACACAATTCCACTTTGACTCCACAATCAATTTCTAATTCAGGCTGTAACACAACATTATGTAGAAAAAAAGTCAAGGGGCGTGAATACTTTATGAAGAGCACTGTATATAATACATTTATAAGTCAAACCATGTATCCAGTAACTGCTGATTGCCCCTTTAACTGGAGAGAGCACAGGAAAAGTCCAAATCCAAAACAGCTGATGCATATTCCCCCTGCATGTGCTTGGGAGGCTCTTCTTAAACATGACTAAAATTCATGTTTGATACCGATGGTTCAAAGCTACTTTAATCTTATTCCTGGTGTCCAATTAAAAGCTTGGCTCTAAAGTCTGGCAGTGTGCAGTGAGCCATCTATCTTCAGCTCAGCAGGTTGGCAAACGTGCAGGAGTGGCAATAGGAACATCTAAGGCACGAAATATACTCCAGTGTACAAACTGTTCAGACCCCAGAGGACATTTGTGGTTTCTAAAAGTGGATATCATAGCAGTGCTGCTCTCTATATACGTTGTGCACCGCTGGTGCAGAAAATGTAACTATTACTTGGTGGAACATTGAGATGATCATTTCATAATTTCACACTGACAATAGTGTAAAACCACCCCAATAATGTGGCCTCTCAACTTTTGCCAAGACATCTTAGAAAGAAAAACAGCATGTAGGTGGAGAGATAAGGCTGGTATGAGGGTCTACTTGTAGCATTATACGCTCAAACACAATATATGTTCTCCAAAATGGTACACAGGCGCAATTTAATCTCTCTTTCTCTCAAAATAGGTCATTTAAATGCCTCAACGTTGTCAGAGAATAAAGTAATGTACTCAAGGTTGTCTGAACAATGATTACATAATGATATTCATAGATACATTTGAGAAAAAGGGGTTCAGAAAGAAGCGAGATGTAATCTATTCTACTGCACCTACATTTGGCACTGGCAGCTCGATTTAAACAGTGTAGTCGTCCATACAGTACGCTTTACTAACACAGGTCTGTGTATGTACAAAACTATGCAACTACTACAACATGCCTATACGACTGCAGGAGTTTGACATTGTTCAACAGGGCTGGCTTTAGCCTTCTGTTGTTGTTTTTTTACTCTCTTGCACTGGTTCTCTGTACACTCACTGGACTCTACCCATACACTCACACATACTACACCGACACTCCAGCACAAACACACATACACTTACACTACATACGCTCACACACACACACACACACACACACACACACACACACACACACACACACACACACACACACACACACACACACACACACACACACACACACACACACACACACACACACACACACACACACATGCATATTGATGCAACACACACACACACACACTCTGCCAAACTAGACAGTCTAATGTACTTGTCCTCTTGCTCAGTTGTGCACCCGGGCCTCCCACTCCTTTCAGAAGAAACCTATTTGTTTCTGGCCATTTTGAGCCTGTAATCGAACCCACAAATTGTGATGCTCCAGATACTCAACTTGTCTAAAGAAAGCCAGTTTTATTGCTTCTTCAATCAGAAGAACAGTTTTCAGCTGTGCTAACATAATTGCAAAAGTTTTTTTTAATGATCAATTAGTCTTTAAAAATGATAAACGTGAACTAGCTAACACAACGTGCCATTGGAACACAGGAGTGATGGTTACTGATAATGGGCCGCTGTACGCCTATGTAGATATTCCATAAAAAATCTGCCGTTTCCAGGTACAATAGTCCTTTACAACATTAACAAAGTCTACACGGTAGATCTATTGTATTTTAAATCAACAAAAAATGTGCTTTTCTTTAAAAAACAAGGACATTTCTAAGTGACCCCAAACTTTTGAATGGTAGTGTACATTTTGGGAGGGGGTTGGAGGCCACCTAGCGGCCTGGGGCCCTAAGCGACCGCTTAAGTTGCTTGTGCCTGGAGCCTGCCATGCTGTTGAATAATACAGCCCACGGTTATCGCTTCCCAGATATACGTTATGTGGACTACTTCACTTACTACAGCCGAGAGTTACTTACATGCATTATAGAGGAGCCGGGAACAAACCACTGCCCACCATGAGAACACCATGAGAACACCAGTCTCTGTCACACTACTAGTCCCGGGAGAGAACAAGTCTGCGCCAAAGACGTATTTCATTACAATCGAATTAATATGAAGACAGAGGGGCATTTAAGTGGAACAATTTATAGAAGGAGAGTAACTAATTGCATCACAATAATTGTATTGTGCATGTTAAGTGCTCTCACAATAATGATTTGAGTAATTAAGTGTTGGATATTTATTATTGCTTGCAGACATATACTGTATCTTGGGCAGTGTACTGTATACAGGTGCCCTGTAATTACCCCTCTCTTTACTCAGTCAAACTATGTTTCTGATGCTTCATCCTCTCTTCCCTTCCACCTTCTGAACCTGACAAAGCTTCCATCTCACAATATGTGATATCTTCAGAAGCCATCTGAACTTACCTATATGCATGCATCAGCTCTGACAGGCATGAAGAGAAATACATACAGTGCATTCTGTAAGTATTCAGACCCCTTTACCTTTCCCACATTTTGTTACATTAAAGCCTTATTCTAAAATGGATAAAATTGTTTTTTTCCCCTCAATCTACACAGAATACCCCATAATGACAAAGCAAAAACAGGTTTTAGATATTTTTGCACCAAAGAAAACGGCTACAAGCTTGGCACACCTGTATTTGGAGAGTTTCTCCCGATCTTCTAAAGCTCTGTCAGGTTGGATGGAGAGCATTGCTGCACAGCGATTTTCAGGTCTCTCCAGAGAGGTTCAATCAGGTTCATGTCCGGGCTCTTTACTGGGCCACTCAAGGACATTCAGATACTTGTCCTGAAGCCACTTCTGCGTTGTTTGGCTATGTGCTTAGGGTCATTGTCTTGTTGGAAGGTGAACCTTTGCCCAGTCTGACGTTCTGAGCGCTCTGGAGCAGGTGTTCATCAAGGATCTCTCTGTACATTTCTCCGTTCATCTTTCCCTCGATCCTGACTAGTCTCCCATTCCCTGCAGCTGAAAAACATCCCTAAAGCATGATGATGCCACCACCATGCTTCACAGTAGGAATGTTGCCAGGTTTCCTCCAGACATGATACTTGGAAATCAGGCCAAAGAGTTCAATCTTGGTTTCATCAGATCAGAGAATCTTGTTTCTCATGGTCTTAGAATCCTTTAGGTGCCTTTTGGCAAACTCCAAGTGAGCTGTCATGTTCCTTTTAATGAGGAGTGGCTTTCGTCTGGCCACTCTACCAAAAAGGCCTGACTAGTGGAGTGCTGCAGAGATGGTTGTCCTTCTGGAAGGTTCTCCCATCACCACGGAGGAACTCTGGAGCTCTGTCAGAGTGACCATCGGGTTCTTGGTCACCTCCCTGACCAAGGCCCTTCTCCCCCGATTGCTCAGTTTGGCCTGGAGGCCATCTCTAGGAAGATTCTTGGTGGTTGGAGGCCACTGTGTTCTTGGGAACCTTCAATGCTGCAGTAATGTATGCCTCAACAGAATCCTGTCTCTGAGTTCTACATGCTTGACTTTTTGCTCTGACATGCACTGTCAACTATGGGACCTGATATAGACACGTGTGTGCTTTTCCATGTCCAATCAATTGAATTTACCACAGGAGGACTCCAAGTTGTAGAAGCTCATTTACTGCATTTCTATACAATTAAAAAACTCTTAAATGCTATTTGGAGAACAGGAAAAGCAAGCAAAACTTGCCCAGCTATTATCGCATTGGTTGCTATAGCTTCATTCAGCTCAGTCGATCTACAAACACATAACCTATTAGCTACACAATTAGTCGCTACACATTAAATCAGCACCGGGATTAAAAACTATAATTGAATTCGTATAGAGAGATCTCTTAGCAAAAAATTATTTTATTAAGAAAAGATAAACAAATATATTTTCTTTACAGAACGCATTATTTCTTACAGTTTTAAAGCTAATTTCCTGCAATTTTACACATTTTTACATGATATCTGAGTGAGTGACTAACAAAATCAATTGGGGCTCCTTGGAGGTCAGGGCCCCTGGGCACATGACCTGCGTGCCTGGTCGGTAATTCGGCCATGATTACTACGAGTTTACATAGCTGGCTAGACTAACTACACTAATTTACCAATCACTTTTTTTACTGACATTGGCTAATTGAGTGACTGTCAGTGAGTGACATATAACAAGAGGAAAACTGCTGATGCACAAACAATTTTCAAAAATTGCACCTTGTGTATTCTACTATTCAAACTTTCAAGTTGAGACCTCGACTAATAATACTGATATGTAGCTATGGCCCTGGCTGTATGTAATAACACTGCAGACAGAAGAGCTATAGAACTTAATCTGCATCTTATATCACATTTCCACACTCACTTCCTAGTGGACTTCTAATTGTGATTTACAACATGCCATTTAAGTATGTTTTGGTTGCGTTCCTTCCCCCGTATTCTGTTTCACTCAATAGGCAGCAGACCTTTCCATGTTACAAAACAAGAACATTTCAATATTATTAATATTATATTAACGCTGCTTTGTAAGGCAATTGAATAATTATAATAAATGAATTAACTTCTGGAAAAAAAGATGAAGCCTCGTGTTTTTCCACTTTTATTAGGGAGAGATGCATTACATATTCACTCCACACAGTCGCTGTTGCGCTGGGAAATAAATCAGCCACCAAAATGAAGGAGTAGGCTTTGTGTTTGAGAGCTGAAGTGTTCTGTGAGGCATGTACACTCCCATACGCTCTCTGTCCCTGCCTTTAGCTACTGAGCCATGTCTGAACAGCAGTTGAACAGGACCACACTGGACCTAACATTTGCCTCCACAAAACTACACTCTCGACAAAGGCAAAACAGGTCCCAATTAGATTTGATTAGGTCATTTTTGTTCACTGTATTCCTAATACGGAGAAACAATGGATGCACAATGTTAGTTGGTTCTGTCAAGATAAAGGTCAGCATCATTAGGATAATGCAAATGTAGTGCTGTTGCCCCATGCTCTTGCATTGCGTGACCTTTCAAATTGTCGCTATATTTCCAAAGATGAGAAATCTAGTAAAAAAACATTGATATGCTGTTTGGGAAATGAAGTGATTCAGCAAGAACGAAATAGGCTACACACTAATACTCACCAGAAACAAGAATGAATAAAAGAGTGGAAGGTGATAATAGATCTTTTTTTGATTGAAACGTTTGTTTTCTGTTTTGATTTCTTAAAGTGATAAATGTGGGGCACAGAAAGGCCATAAAGCATTTACCAAGCAGTTGAGAAAGGAATACACTTTTCAAACAGCAGCATTTACAGTAGACCTTGGCCTCCAAATGAACTGCCTTGTTTGGCTTCCTTTCTTGCACAACGTTGTTATGCAGAAATCCCTGAATTGCTGAAGTGATGCAAAATAGTATACTGTCAAATCGGCTGACAGGAAGCACTGTTCATTTCCCCTCATGGGGCTACATTTACTGTACAGCAACACATTCTTACAGCGATGGCTCCAAGTGGTTTCAAGGTTTGAGATATTATTGTGTTATTGTAACCGACTAGAAATTGTACGTCTTACACTGTGGATTGCATATATGTGCAGTGCTAGCACAGAGCATTGGTTTGGCACATGCTGTTTCCCATTTATGCCAATTCAAATCAAATTGAAATGAGTTGAATTGAAAGCGAGAAATATAGAAACTCACAGCTCTCTATCTCCAATGTGCAGTTTTGCTCGTCCAGTGGATATCGTCTCAGGTCCATCATACAAGCTGCTGTAGTGGTGATCCTGAAGAGAAGGGGAGGACAAACACATTGTCAAGAGTCTGTACAGACCAAGGAGGTCACATTGAAGATTCAAGTGGTACTCAGCACTGCCGATGGGATCCAAACTTCACTCGGTAATCGCTTAATTGCAGCTTTAGGTCCAAGGCCGATTAGTATGAAGACAATTTCCTACAATCAAAATATCAATCAGTATCTGGGCCCTGGGTCTAGCAGATAACTACACCCTAGTAGCAAGGACACATATTGCTACTAAACGGCTTGGCTTTTTATAGCAGCGTCAGGAGGTTTTTCATAATGTACTGCTCTCATCCTGTGTCTTGTCAGTGTACAGATAAACAAAATAGTGTGATGAAGTCGACGATAACCATTAGCTGATATTGATCCCCAGTTAAATCAACGTTGGATAAATCTCTAGATTATCTTAACCTTATTTAGCAGCTATAACACTGTAGCAGCAATTCCAGCAAGATTAGACAATTAAAATAAAGAACTCATTTTCAAAGTTTCCAAGACACATGACCATGAAAGACAATACAAAACAATGGTTATTTACCAGCAATGGACATGATCGTCTTTTTCTGTGAACCAGCCCGTCTACAGTGGTGTGTCTATAGAGCAGGTGAGTAAGCCTACAGATGCACGTGCGTAAATATGAACCTTTTTTTATCTAGCTTGCTCTCAGCATACAGTATGTTGCCAGATAAATAAGCAGTCCATGGCTACAGAAACACTAAACAAGCCGTACACCATTCTGTATCTGTAGGTGCAGTCCATGGCTACAGAAACACTAAACAAGCCGTACACCATTCTGTATCTGTAGGTGCAGTCCATGGCTACAGAAACACTAAACAAGCCGTACACCATTCTGTATCTGTAGGTGCAGTCCATGGCTACAGAAACACTAAACAAGCCGTACACTATTCTGTATCTGTAGGTGCAGTCCATGGCTACAGAAACACTAAACAAGCCGTACACCATTCTGTATCTGTAGGTGCAGTCCATGGCTACAGAAACACTAAACAAGCCGTACACGATTCTGTATCTGTAGGTGCAGTCCAAGGCTACAGAAACACTAAACAAGCCGTGCACGATTCTGTATGTGTAGGAGCAGTCCACGGCTACAGAAACACTAACAAGCCGTACACCATTCTGTATCTATAGGTGCAGTCCATGGCTACAGAAACACTAAACAAACCGTACACCATTCTGTATCTGTAGGTGCAGTCCATGGCTACAGAAACACTAAACAAGCCGTACACGATTCTGTATCTGTAGGTGCAGTCCATGGGGCCACGGATTAAAAGGCCAAACCTCCAGGTTCACGCTCCAGGTTCCCCTACCTGAGAGGTGAATCACACCCTAGGTAGCTGCAGGCCAGCAAGGCCAACCAGGATAGCTACTGGTAACAGTCCCACACTGCACTAAATCACTCAGCGACATACTGTATCCTCTGGACACTGCTACGCTACATTTGTCGGATCTTCACATTGATTGGGGGAACTCCTCTTCTGGTCCTGAGGAGCTGGGTGTGCAGGCTTTTATTCCAGTCCATTACTAAACTAAGCCAATTCAAAATATCAACAATGAATGTCTTCAGTCGGGACCATGATTAGCTGAATCAGGTGGGTACGGAAGGGCTGCAATAAAGGTCTGACAACCAGTAGTTCTTCAGGACTAGATGGAGAGCTCTGACGTTGACGGATCATAAGCGACCTTGTTGTCTAACCTATGAGGCAAAGATTCTCTAGTCTGATGAAACCAAGTTTGAACTCTTTGGCATGAATGCCAAGCGTCACGTCTGGAGGAAACTTGGCACCATCTCTACGGGGAAGCATGGTGGTGGCAGCATCATGCTGTGGGGATGTTTATATAGCAGCAGGGACTGGGAGACTAGTCAGGATCGAGGGAAAGATGAAATGAGCAATGTACATAGAGATCCTTGATGAAATCCTGCTCCAGCATGCTCAGGACCTCAGACTGGGGTGAAGGTTCACCTTCCAATAGGACAATGCCACTAAGCACACAGCCAAGACAACGTAGGAGTGGCTTCGGGACAAGTCTCTGAATGTCTGTGATTAGCCCAGCAAGAGCCCTGACATGAACCCGATCGAACATCTGGAGAAACCTGAAAATAGCTGTGCAGCAACGCTCCCAAACCAACCTGACAGAGCTTGAGAGGATCTGCAAAGAAGAACAAGAGAAACTCCCCAAATACAGGTGTGCAAAGCTTGTAGCATCGTACCCAAGAAGACTGTAATCGCTGACAAAGGAGCTTCAACAAAATACTGAGTAAAGGGTTGGGTTTGAATACTTATGGAAATGTGATATATCCTATTTTTATTGTTCATACATTTGCATACATTTCTAAAAACATGTTTTTGCTTTGGCATTATGGGGAGTTGTGTTTAGATTGATGAGGACAACAACAATTTAATACATTTTAAAATAAGGCTGTAATGTAACAAAATGTAGAAAAAGTCAAGGTGTCTGAATACTTTCCAAATGTATTGTATATTCTTATTGACACAGAGCACACTAACAAGACATAGATATCAGGAGAGAAAAGATGAGGGTGATGGTGAGAGACGGTTTGGAAGTATTCAGCTCTGAGTCAAATCTATTTTTATCTCGTAAAGAATCAGCTGTGTATTGCTAGGGCAAAAAAAAACTAATCGTGCACCCAGGGAGGGTCCCCAGGACCAATTTTGGTAACCTTGGAAGTCTACTGGCATAACTCAACAAGAACAAAGCAAATGGATGACGTGAATACTTGCGAAAAATCAACTCCTCGTGCCCTCTAGTCTGTGTTGTGAAGACAACATAATGACTGTGGCAATTAACTCGAAAAACAGAGCCGCATCGTAGAAAATATACAAAAATAGTCTTTGCAAATGTGCAGCCTATTGCAAAAAACTATCTACAGTTGTAATGTTGTTTGTCTGTTGTTTGTAGAGAGTCAGACCGAAATGCAGCGTGTAGGTTACTCATGACATTTAATGAAGAAAATGCTGTACATTTAATAACTGAGAATACAAAACAACAAACGAGTGAAACTAATTACAGCCTATCTGGTGACTAACACAAAGACAGGTACAATCACGCACGAAATACAACGCGCACTTAGGCTACCTAAATACGGTTCCCAATCCGAGACAACTAGAATCAGCTGACTCCAATTAGGAATCGCCTCAGGCAGCCAAGCCTAACTAGACACACCCCTAATAATACACACTCCCAATTAATACAAACCCTAATACGAAATACAACATATAAACCCATGTCACACCCTGGCCTACCCAAACATATAACAAAAACACAAGATACAATGACCAAGGCGTGACAGAACCCCCCCCTAAGGTGCGGACTCCGGGACGCACCTCAAGAGCATAGGGAGGGTCCGGGTGGGCGTCTGTCCATGGTGGCGGTTCTGGCTCGGGACGTGGACCCCACTCCATAAATGTCCTAGTTCCTCCCCTACGCGTCCTAGGATAATCCACCTTCTCCGCCGACCATGGCCTAATAGTCCTCACCCTGATCCCCACATAACTGAGGGGCAGCTCGGGACCGAGGGGCAGCTCGGGACAGAGGGGCAGCTCGGGACAGAGGGGCAGCTCGGGACAGAGGGGCAACTCGGGATAGAGGGGCAACTCGGGATAGAGGGGCAACTCAGGATAGAGGGGCAGCTCAGGATAGAGGGGCAACTCGGGACAGCGGGGCAGCCCGGGACAGAGGGGCAGCCCGGGACAGAGGGGAAGCCCGGTACTGAGGGGAAGCCCGGTACTGAGGGGAAGCCCGGTACTGAGGGGAAGCTCGGTACTTCGGTACTGAGAGGAAGCTCGGTACTGAGAGGGAGCCCAGTACAGAGAGGGAGCCTAGTACTGAGAGGAAGCTCAGTACTGAGAGGAAGCTCAGGCAGGTAGTAGGCTCCGGTAAATCCTGGCTGGCTGGTGGACCTGGATGATTAAGGTTGTCTGTCCGATCTAGAAGATCTTGGTAGACTGGCACTTCTGGCGGATCCTGGCAGACTGGCACTTCTGGCGGATCCTGGCAGACTGGTGACGCTGGGCCGACTGGCGGCGCTGGGCAGACAGGAGACTCCGGCAGTGCAGGAGAGGAGAAAGGCTCTGGCTGCGCTGAACAGGCGAGGCGCACTGGACGCGCTGGGCCGACTGGGAGCACTGGTGGCGCTGGACAGACAGGAGACTCCGGCAGCGCAGGAGAGGAGAAAGGCTCTGGCTGCGCTAAACAGGCGGGAGACTCCGATAGCGCAGGAGAAGAGAACAGCTCTGGTTGCGCTAAACAAGCGGGAGACTCCGGCAGCGCAGGAGGGGAGAAAAGCACTGGCTGCGCTGAACAGGCGAGGCGCACTGGAGGCCTGGTGCGTGGTGCTGGAACTGGTGGTACTGGCGCGAGGACACGCACAGGAAGCCTGGTGCGGGGAGCTGCTACCGGAGGACTGGTGTGTATAGGTGGCTCTGGATAGACCAGACCGTGCAGGCGCACTGGAGCTCTTGAGCACCGAGCCTGCCCAAGCTTACCTGGCTCGATGCCCACTCTAGCCCGGCCAATAGGAAGGGCTGGTATAAGTCGCAGCTGGCTCTGCACCCGCACTGGAAACACTGTGCGCTCCCTAGCATAACACGGTGCCTGCCCGGTCTCTCTAGCCCAACGGTGAGCACAGGGAGTATGCACAGGTTTCCTACCTGGCATAACTATTCTCCCTTTTAGCTCCCGCCCAATAAATTTTTGGGGGTGACTTTCAGGTTTCCAACCGCGTCGCAGTGCTGCCTCCTCATACTCACGCCTCTCCGCTTTAGCTACTTCTATTTCCTCCTTGGGACGGCGATATTCTCCCGGCTGCGCCCAGGGTCCTTTTCCGTCTAATATCATCTCCCAAGACCAGAAGTCCTCATATTGCTGCTCCTCACAATTAACAGGGAGAGTAGGCTCAGGTCTGACTCCTGACTCTGCCACTCTCTCTCTGCACTTTCCCCCGTTACCTACGGTTTTCGCTCTATATAGCCGTGCTCTCCTTTTCGATTCCATCCGTGTATAGCCCTCTTCGCATTGCTGTAGGGAATCCCAGGCGGGCTCCTGTACTCGCACTGGGTCGGCCGCCCACCTGTCGATTTCTTCCCACGTAGTATAATCCATATCGTCCTCCTTCAGATCCTGCCAGTTCACACGCTGCTCGGTCTGTGAATCGTGGTGGGTGATTCTGTAATGTTGTTCGTCTGTTGTTTGTAGAGAGTCAGACCGAAATGCAGTGTGTAGGTTACTCATGACATTTAATGAAGAAAATGCTGTACATGAAATAACTGAGAATACAAAACAACAAACGAGTGAAACTAATTACAGCCTATCTGGTGACTAACACAAAGACAGGTACAATCACCCACGAAATACAACGCGCACTCAGGCTACCTAAATACGGTTCCCAATCCGAGACAACTAGAATCAGCTGACTCCAATTAGGAATCGCCTCAGGCAGCCAAGCCTAACTAGACACACCCCTAATAATACACACTCCCAATTAATACAAACCCTAATACGAAATACAACATATAAACCCATGTCACACCCTGGCCTACCCAAACATATAACAAAAACACAAGATACAATGACCAAGGCGTGACAACAGTGCTTTTTAAATGATGCACTACCATTATCATTCCAATATTATTAACATACCTGCCCATTTATTACCTTGCAGTGTTCCTTATCATCAGAATTAAAGCATTAAAATTACTAATGGAAATCATATAGTCCTGGATCTAGTTATAGGTTCTGGCACTTCCTGATATTCCTCCAGGTGCCAAACAGCCATTAAACCTGAACACTATAATTCTTTATGCCGAATACTGGCATAAAGATCATTAAGTGTGTAAATGACAACTCCAGGGTGCTTTTATAGCAGCTTAAATGAACATTGCCAAAGGTAGAAGGATGCACAAAGCTGACCTTAAACGTTCCACTGGTTCAATCAACGTTGTTTCCATGTCATTTCAATGAAATTAGGTTGAACCAACATGGGATAGATGTTGAATTTACTTCTTTGCCCTGTGGGTTCCTTCCCCCTCATCCCAGTAGGCAGAAACAGGACAAACGTATTGAAATGACTGCTGTTTCAACCAGTTTCTTGTTGTGAAGATGTCATTATAACACGTTTTGCCTGATGAGGTGTTTAGCACTCTAGTCTGATCACATAAACAACCTCCCATTTCCCCTGGTCTGTGTTTGGACACATTATATGGGCTTTTAGGGGTCTGAATATTAGGCCACCTTTGTTTACCCTGCAGAATGTGGAGATAAAGGTGTTTCAAAATGGTAACTGTGGAGAGTTGAGAAACATTTATGCAAGGTCTTGTGTGACCCAAGGGGGACAGGGCACCTTTAAAACCAAATTACTCTCTGTCTGCGTTTACTGGGGCTTTAAAGGGCACACACTAAACTGTAACACCTGTATCAGAAACACTGGGAGATTTATTGAGTGCCAACACAGGGGACTGTATATGTTTGTACAAGAGGTCTGCCGTAGATGAACCCAATGCTATTTTCAACACCAACATGATTCTACATTCTGGATGTAAGACAGAATGATTACTTTGCCTATTCGTAGGGGTCCAGAGTTTTTCTTAAATCAGGTTGCGTGGTCAGGAAAAACCCTTAGCCCAAACCAAGTCAATCATCCACACTGAGGACAGAGCAGCCTTTATCCCACTGGAACTGTTTCGACACTGTAATACCAGTAATGAGTGACTAGATAAGATCAACGTATCCATCAGGCAGGAGCAGGAACAAAAGGCGCTCATAGAGAATGAGTAATAGGGAGTAACTCTTCCTGGCTCTGGCCTTTGTGCGTGAAGAGGTGGACACCCACAGTCGGTGCTGCCAGCCAGCCACGGACCTGCATGGCAACATGGGCAATCGTCTAAACCCACCTGACGACGCTGATAAATGCCGGCCAGTGGAGGGGCTCATCTTGGAGCCCAATCCTCTGCGGTATGGCACAGAGATAATCACCTGCTCCCTGCTTTCTACGCACCTGTCTCTCTATCGTCCACCACCGTCTCCACACTACAGCCGAGATGAGGTCAACACATCCTTCAGCTCTGCTCTCCACCACAGGAGTGGTCAGTGTGTACAACACTCTCCATCTCCACTTAGAGTCTGGAGATCTGGGCCAATAATCCATTATAAATTGGTATATTGGTCAACCACTAGTTGATATCAAGTAACAGTAGATGGTCCAACTGGGTGCACTGGATCTTTGCGTCATATTTCCCATAAATAAGAATGACAGGTATTCTCTCATAGCCTATGTCAGGTAGCTACATAGTTGGCAGCAGCGATCAGGTTATTATTAGCTAATCAGGCTCAAATAACATAAGTCAAATTACCATCTAATTATATGATGTTCTTGAGCACATTCATGGGGCACACTCATATTCATGTCCTTTATGATATCACATTTTAGCACAAACACATTGTTCGTCATCACCATCCGTCTCTACCAGCAAGAGATAATAGGAAACGTATTTGAGATCATGAAAGCAGACCATAGAATGGTTGGGTGATGCTCTCACAGTGGTAGCAAAGGCAAAATTATTTTTGCATGAGCAATCGGCCGATTACAAGGGTGTCAAAGTGTAGAATTAACTGTCTACATGCCACAGACCTTCCCTTTACAGTACCTGTGATGAGCAACACTTCAATGCCCTACACATCTTCTGTACTGCACTGTATTGTACCACAATCCACACTGTGAGAGGGATTGGGGTTCTGTGAAATAGATAATCAGGCAGTGGAATGTCCCATCAGATAATCTCACAAGAAACTGAAAACCAGGCCTACAGATTCTCCATCTGAGCAGGCCCACAAATGATCCATCTCATGTCACTTCACCTGTCAATTATCTGTGATTATATCTAAGATACTGTAGCATTGACCTACAACACAACGGAAAAAAAGGTTCCAGAGGTCAATCCCAGTTTGATCCCTTATCCGATCTTTAATCTAATACAGGCACCATCCTGCCTAAAAGAGATATGCTAAACAGAGGTCAATCCCAGTTTGATCCCTTATTCGATCTTTAATCTAATACAGGCACCACCCTGCCTAAAATACATATGCTAAACAGAGGTCAATCCCAGTTTGATCCCTTATCCGATCTTTAATCTAATACAGGCACCATCCTGCCTAAAAGACATATGCTAAACAGAGGTTGACAGGAGGGACCATGGCACTGATTTATGACCACATACAGATTGGGATGGTATTAATGTGTTAATCTCATGTCCCCACAAAACGCAATGCTCTGTTTCTGTAGGTGTAGTAGTACTTAACAGGCCGAACTCTCGCAAGACACAGAGACAGATCTTGTCGCAAAGCCAGTTAATATCAATGAAGAAATTGAAAAAAAAAAACATTTTTGGTCGTTTCAAATGACACACTCCAGGGGTTCTGCACCCAGGAGTGGCCTAGTTCTTTGAGCCTCTGAGGTCGAGATGAATGTCCTATTTCCGCCTGTGGTCACCCTGTCTTTGTTAGCAGTCATTTCCCTCTGATGCATCTGCTGCAGCTGATGTGGCTTCTGACTTCCAAGTGTTTAACCAAGGAGCAAATTGGCGGTTACTTGCCAGCAACTTTCTGATCTCTGTGTCAAGATGGAGTCAATGGAGTAGAATTTGAGCAAGCGCCTTTGGCACAGTCTTCAAAGGAGTGTGTACATGTAACGGATGTGAAACGGCTAGCTTAGTTAGCGGTGTGCGCTAAATAGCGTTTCAATCGTTTACGTCACTTGCTCTGAGACCTTGAAGTAGTAGTTCCCCTTGCTCTGCAAGTGCCGTGGCTTTTGTGGAGCGATGGGTAACGACGCTTCGTGGGTGACTGTTGTCGTTGTGTGCAGAAGGTCCCTGGTCGCGCCCGGGTATGGGCGAGGGGACGGTTTAAAATGATACTGTTACATTGATGCTGTTGACCTGGATTACTGGTTGCTGCGGAAAGAGGAGGAAGGTCAAAAGGGGGGTGAGCGTAACGGATGTGAAACGGCTAGCTTAGTTAGCGGTGTGCGCTAAATAGCGTTTCAATCGGTTACGTCACTTGCTCTGAGACCTTGAAGTAGTAGTTCCCCTTGCTCTGCAAGTGCCGTGGCTTTTGTGGAGCGATGGGTAACGATGCTTCGTGGGTGACTGTTGTCGTTGTGTGTAGAAGGTCCCTGGTTCGCGCCCGGGTATGGGCGAGGGGACGGTTTAAAATTATACTGTTACATTGATGCTGTTGACCCGGATTACTGGTTGCTGCGGAAAAAGGAGGAAGGTCAAAAGGGGGGTGAGTGTAACGGATGTGAAACGGCTAGCTTAGTTAGCGGTGTGCGCTAAATAGCGTTTCAATTGGTTACGTCACTTGCTCTGAGACCTTGAAGTAGTAGTTCCCCTTGCTCTGCAAGGGCCGCGGCTTTTGTGGAGCGATGGGTAACGATGCTTCGTGGGTGACTGTTGTTGATGTGTGCAGAAGGTCCCTGGTTCGCGCCCGGGTATGGGCGAGGGGACGGACGTAAAATTATACTGTTACATACACATACAGTGGTAGGCCAGTACTGTTAATGTGAGTGTGTGTAGCAGCGTCTGTATCTGCTTGTGTATTTGTGTGTGTTTTTGTGCGCGTGCGCGTGGTGTGTGTCTCCGTGAATATTTACATCAAGCATTAATTGATGTACAAAATAATTGTTCACGTTTCCAACACAACCCTCGGTTGCTTGGTTACTGACGACAAGCAGTGCCAAGTGAGCCCCATATGGCTGTCCACCTACGGTGACCTCAAGTGTCAGGCAGCGCGCCTGGACTCTGGCACGGGCTCAGTGCACATTATGGCAGGAGTTTTGGGTCACACTAGGATCCAGCACCCCTCTGGAGCTCCAGAAGTTTGAGGTCAGAACAGCGGCCTCAGGGAGGGGAGGAGGGCACCAGCGCCAGGGGGAATGAGAGACAGACCAATCAAATCCATCCACATGTCTAAGCAACCCACTTCTACTGCTGTCTGTTCTGGTTTTCACACACAGGCATCAGCACTTCTCCCCTGGACATATTTTAACACAATATTTTGTTCATTATCTCTGTGGTCACCTTGGTTTTCCTACTGCTGGTCTTTCCTGATGAATGTTTGGAACATGGGTTTATATATTTTCACATGGATAGGCAATACAATGCTGTTCAATGCTCAAGCATCATTCCCCCTTTAACAGAGCAAGCACATCATTAAGTGTCTGTTTATGTATGAAAAACATAACTGTTATAAAAAATTTAAAAAGGAATTCATGAAAGTCTTCTCACTTGGCATTGTCATTTTCTAAGGAGTGAGAGGGGGATCAATTGTACCTCAAGTCACCTCCTGTGCTGGGCACATGCAGTGTAGCAGTCCTATAAATTCTCAATATTTTTCTCTAGAATTCTTCATTGTTTTCTTGGACTAGTTTTCTTTGTGCTCCTCTGCAAGTGACTCAAGACAACAGCTACTTGAACAAAGAGCAATCATGTCCATAACACCGAGTGTCTGCCTGCAGAAATACAGCACAAATGCAAACCAAAGCCTTGTTTCATGTGCTGCTCTGTAGCGGATTGAAGCTTGTGCAAACAAAAAGGCATCTTTTTTAACCCAGCTAATTCCATAGTTTTCTCTTTTCAATTGCTTTCCTTTGAAAGGTCAATACGAATCTTTGTTGTTGGGTCGAAAGGAATGCCCTTGAATAAGTGAATTTTAATGTTTAATATCAAACCAGGCTGCAAGTTATTGCTTTATCAAAACACAGTCTCAGCATGTCAACAAATGCACGTTTGAATACACACTGGGGCATAAAAGCCTGTATTGTTTGCTTTGTAGTGGACTGTAATCATTCTGCAGGCGAATTGGCAGCTCAATGGCGAATACATGAGTTTGGCAAATTTGAATATTCATCATGTATTTGTGCACAGTGGCTGTGTCAGCGATCAGGAGACACGACATGTACGGAATCTAATCGAGATACCAAAATGAAAGACATGTATGCAAAGATCGAGCAGCACTGTTGTAATGCATAGTGTGTTTTTATGTGGATGCTCCATGTAGAACAGTCTGACCACTCAACACAGGGGTAATCTGCATCTCACTGAGGAGGAATAACGAGGTCATGGAAAGGTCATGATTCCCGGCTACATGACTGGGTCAGCCGACCTACACAGTTATATTGTTACAACAATATGCAAATGTGTGAATTGCATTTTTCAAAACAGATCTGTGAGAAACAACTATTAAAATTCCATGCGGATGCACACCATTTTTGCCTGTCTGATAATGGAAAATCAAAGACATTTGGGTTTGTCACATGCGCCGAATACAACAAATGTGTAGACTTGGAGGTAGAAGCTGTCTAGGAACGTGTTGGTCCATGAGTTGATGACCCGGTACCGTTTGCCAGACGGAAGCAGAGTGAACAGTCTTTGGCTTGCATGGTTGGAGTCTTTAGCAATGTTTTGGGCCTTTGCCTGATATCTAGGTCTTGGATGGCAGGGAGCTCAGCCCCAGTGATGTACTGGGTTGTCCGCACCACCCTCTGTAGCATTTGCAATACCAAGCGGTGATGCAGCCAGTCAAGATGCTCTCAATGGTGCAGCTGTATACATTTTTGAGGATCCGAGGGCCCATGCCAAATCTTTTCAGCCTCCTGAGGGGGAAGAGGCCCTGTCGTGCCCTCTTTACGACTGCGCGGGTGTATGTGGACGTACCCTGGTATTTTGTCTGGTCTGGCGGCCTTGCGAGGGTTAACCTGTTTAAAAGATTTTCTCACATCATTTTGCTTATTTGGGAGATCAACATTACTGGGCATCTCATGGCTGGGTTTCCCTTTGTAATATGTTATCATCTGCAAGCTCCTTTAAAAAGTATATAATGTTTGACACAATCATGCCGGGTGTCAAGGTTGGAGGATTTCAATCAAACCATATTTTCACTGTGACCTCCACCTCCACCTTCACATCCATCTACACCATAAATCTCATTCCTACCATCACTTAAAGATGCACTCTGAGATCTTAAGCACAAGAAATGTGTAACATATTGCACAAATTGCATTTGTACCATATCAGACAAAATGGATGACATAGTAAAGAAATTGGATGACTTAGTACACAAAAAATGGGGACCCGTTTTGGCTCATGAGGACCACTTACAAAACTATTGGCTGAAATTATACAAAAGTTTGAGAGTACAGTGGCTTGTGAAAGTATTCACCCCCTTGGGTTTTTTCCTATTTTGTTACCTAGAGTGTTGGAGCGTTGGACTAGTAACCGGAAGGTTGTGAGTTCAAACCCCCGAGCTGACAAGGTACAAATCTGTCGTTCTGCCCCTGAACAGGCAGTTAACCCACTGTTCCCAGGCCGTCATTGAAAAATAAGAATGTGTTCTTAACTGACTTGCCTGGTTAAATAAAGGTAAAATTAAAATCATTTGATTTACACAACATGCCACTTTGAAAATGCAAAATAATATTTGTGAAACAAACAAGAAACAATGCAAAACAACTGAAAACTTGAGCGTGCATAACTATTCGTGCCCATTCTTCAATTCAAAACTGCTCCAGCTCCTTCAAGTTGGATAGGTTCCACTGGTGTACAGCAATCGTTAAGTCATACCACAGATTCTCAATTGGATTGAGGTCTGAGCTTTGACTAGGCCATTTCAAGAAATCTAAATGTTTCCCCTTAAACCACACGAGTGTTGCTTCAGCAGCATGCTTACGGTCATTGTCCTGCTGGAATGTGAACCTCCGTACCTGTCTCAAATCTCTGGAAGACTGAAACAGGTTTCCCTCGAGAATTTCCCTGAATTTATCGCCATCCATCATTCCTTCAATTCTGACCAGTTTCCCAGTCACTGCTGATGAAAAACATCCCCACAGCATGATGCTGCCACCACCATACCACCATGATGGTATTCTTGGGGTGATGAGAGGTGTTGGGTTTGCACCAGACATAGCGTTTTCCTTGATGGCCAAAACGTTACATTTTAGTCTCATCTGACCAGAGTACCTTCTTCCATATGTTTGGGGAGTCTCCCACATGCCTTTTGGCAAACACCAAATGTGTTTGTTTCTTTTTTTTCTTTCAGCAATGGCTTTTTCTGGCCACTCTTCTGTAAAGCCCAGCTCTGTAGAGTGTGCGGCTTAAAGTGGTCCTATGGACAGATACTCCAATCTCCACTGTGGAGCTTTGCAGCTCCTTAACCTCATCGAGATAGGGGCGCTCTTTTAATTTTTGGATAAAAAACGTTCCCGTTTTAAACAAGATATTTTGTCACGAAAAGATGCTCGACTATGCATGGAATTGACAGCCTTGGAAAGACAAAACTCTGATGTTTCCAAAACTGCAAAGATATTATCTGTGAGTGCCCCAGAACTAATGTTACAGGCGAAACCAAGATGAAGTTTCATACAGGAAATGTCCCAGATTCTGAAGGCGCTGTGTTCCAATGTCTCCTTATATGGCTGTGAATGTGCCAGGAATGAGCCTGCGCTTTCTGTCTATTCCCCAAGGTGTCTGCAGCATTGTGACGTGTTTGTAGGCATATCAATGGAAGATTGACCATAAGAGACTACATTTACCTGGTGTCCCGCCCGGTGTCCTGTTTCGAAATTATTGCGTAATCTGTAGGTCCATGCGCATTCCATTTCTTCAGAAGAGAAAGTCAACTGCCACGATGGATTTTATCGTCGATAGATATGTGAAAAACACCTTGAGGATTGATTCTAAACATCGGTTTGCCATGTTTCTGTCGATATTATGGAGTTAATTTGGGAAAAAGTTTGCGTTTTAATGACTTCATATATATATATTTTTTTTTTCTTACCCAAACGTGATGAACAAAACTGAGCAATTAGTCGACACAAATAATATTTTTTGTAAAAATGGAACATTTGCTATCTAACAGAGTCTCCTCATTGAAAACATCTGAAGTTCAAAGGTAAATTATTTTATTTGAATGCTTTTCTGGTTTTTGTGGAAAATGTTGCTGCTGAAATAGAGGCATAACCCTATGCTAGGCTATCAATACTGTTACACAAATGCTTGTTTAGCTATGGTTCAAAAGCATATTTTGAAAATCTGAGATGACGGTGTTGTCAACAAAAGGCTAAGCTTGAGAGATTTTCATGAATAGTTAACGTTGTGTTATGCTAATGAGCTTGCTGATAGATTTACACAATCCTGGATACAGGTTTTTTTTCGTAGCTAAACGTGACGCAGAAAACGGACCGATTTGTCAACACAAATAATATTTTTTGTAAAAACGGAACATTTGCTATCTAACTGAGAGTCTCCTAATTGAAAACATCTGAAGTTCTTCAAAGGTAAATTATTTTATTTGAATCCTTTTCTAGTTTTTGTGAAAATGTTGCCTGCTGAATGCTAATGCTAAATGCTACGCTAAATGCTACGCTAGCAATCAATACTGTTACACAAATGCTTGTTTTGCAATGGTTGAGAAGCATATTTTGAAAATCTGAGATGACAGTGTTGTTAACAAAAGGCTAAGCTTGAGAGCAAATATATTAATTTCATTTCATTTGCGATTTTCATGAATAGTTAACGTTGCGTTATGGTAATGAGCTTGAGGCTGTAGTCACGATACCAGATCCGGGATGGCTCGACGCAAGAAGTTAAGGGTTATCTTTGGTTTCTTTGTTGCCTCTCTGATTAATGCCCTCCTTGCCTGCTCTGTGAGTTTTGGTGGGCGGCGCTCTCTTGGCAGGTTTGTTGTGGTGCCATATTCTTTCCATTTTTTTATAATGGATCTTTTGGTGCTCTGTGAGATGTTCAAAGTTTCTGATATTTTTTTATAACCCAACCCTGATCTGTACTTCTCCACAACTTTGTCCCTGACCTGTTTGGAGAACTCCTTGGTCTTTGTGGTGCCCCTTGCTTAGTGGTGATGCAGACTCTGGGGCCTTTCAGAACAGGTGTATATATACACTAAGATCATGTGACAGATCATGTGACACTTAGATTGAACACAGATGGACTTTATTGAACTAATGTGACTTCTGAAGGTAATTGGTTGCACCAGATCGTATTTAGGGGATTCATAGCAGAGGGGGTGAATACATATGCTCCCACCACTTTTTTGTTTTTTAATAAAAACAAAAAATGTTTTAAAAAAGTAATTTTTTAAATGTCACTTCACCAACTTGGACTATGTTGTGTATGTCCATTACATGAAATCCAAATAAAAATCAATTAAAATTACAGGATGTAATGCAACAAAATAGTTAAAAAACGCCAAGGGGGATGAATACTTTTGCAAGCCACCGTATGTCTTTATTCCTTAAGTTATGAGCCAAATGTAACCCCTGCTTTCATGCTACAGCTCTCAAAATAAGTGCTTCTGGTCACGCTGGGCTTGACAGCGGCCTGTGAAGGCCATTAGTCTAAACACAAATGCACTGTCAAAGGTCTGTCTCACACTGCTAGACAGTGTCATCCTCCTCGCCTTCACCCTTCCCTTTGGCCTCATCTAAATTAGCATCATGTAGTCCTTTAGAAACAAGATGAAAATCAATGTAGAAAGGGGATAATTTCCATTCTGCACTCATTACTGTAACGATGTACGCTGAGAGTCGGGAAGCAAGTTCAGGGAGTGAGTGTTTTAATAAATTAAACAAACACGCATCACAAACAAAGCACAGATATGATCCAGGAACAGAAACAATGACGACTTGGGGAGAAACCAAAGTGAGTGACATATTAAGGGCAGGTAATCAAGGAGGTGATGGAGTCCAGGTGAGTGTCATTATGCACAGTTGCACACGTGACAGTAACCCCTCCCCGACGAGCGGCTCCGGCCGCAGGACACCGGCCAAGGTGACGATCCCTTGGAGTGGACCGGTCACCTCTGCTAAGGCACGGGAACCTGTCGATCCAGCTGAGGTGCGGGAGCATGACGATCTAGAGCGCTGGAGAGAGAGCATACTTGACAGTACCCCCTCCCCAGCACGTTCCACTCCAGCCTCAGGACGTGCCTATTCATCCAGCTGAGGCTTGGGAGCCTATCGAGCCCGCTGAGGTATGGAAACCTGTCGGGCCAACTGAGACATGGGAATCCGACAAACCGGCCGAACCTCCGGCTCCAACACCCAGGCCAGACATCACCTCCAACACAAAACCAAAACAAAGAAATCACTCCCTGATGCTTCCCTTTGAGTCGTCATTCTGGAACGGTGTACGCTGAGAGTCGGGAAGCAAGTTCAGGGAGTGTGTGTTTTAATCAGTTAAACAAACAAACACGTAACACAAACAAAGCACAGACATGACCCAGGAACAGGAACAATGACGACTGCGGGAGAAACCAAAGGGAGTGACATGTAAAGGGCAGGTACTCAAGGAGGTGATGGAGTCCAGGTGAGTATCATTGTGCGCAGATGCGCGTAACGATGGTGTCAGGTGTGCGCCATAACGAGCAGCCTGGTGACCTAGAGGCCGGCGAGGGAGCACGCAAGACAATGACTTGACTTCCAAAGCCTTAATGTGATTTTTCCACACAGCGGTCGGGGAATAAAAGAGTAATTTTTCCAGGAGCTGGGTAAAAAAATGCATGCTCTCTCTCCATTACACCCAGATTACGAAACTCAGAAAAAAAAGAAACATCCTCTCACTGTCAACTGTGTTTATTTTCAGCAAACGTAACATGTGTAAAATATTTGTATGAACATAACAAGATTCAACAACTGAGACAAACTGAACAAGTTCCAAATACATGTGACAAAAATAAATGTAACAATGTGTCCCTGGGGGGGTCAAAATCAAAAGTAACAGTCAATATCTGGTGTACTGCAGTGCATCTCCTCCTCATGGACTGCACCAGATTTGCCAGTTCTTGCAGTGAGATGTTACGTCAATCTTCCACCAAGGCAGCTGCAAGTTCCCGGACATTTCTGGGGGGAATGGCCCCTAGCCCTCACCCTCTGATCCAACAGGTCAAGGGGATTGAGATCCGGGCTCTTCACTGGCCATGGAAGAACACTGACATTCCTGTCTTGCAGGAAATCATGCACAGAACGAGCAGTATGGCTGGTGGCATTGTCATGCTGGAGGGTCATGTCAGGATGAGCCTGCAAGAAGGGAACCACATGAGGGAGGATGATGTCTTCCCTGTAACGCACAGCTTGGAGATTGCCTGCAATGACAACAACCTCAGTCCGATGATGCTGTGACACACCGTCCCAGACCATAAGGGACTCTCCAACTCCAAATCGATCCCGCTCCAGAGTACAGACCTCTGTGTAACGCTCATTCCTTCAACGATTAACGCAAATCTGACCATCACCCCTGGTGAGATAAAACTGGGACTCATCAGGGAAGAGTACTTTTTGCCAGTCCTGTCTGGTCCAGCGACGGTGGGTTTGGCGACATTGTTGTCGGTGATGTCTGGTGAGGACCTGCCTTACAACAGGCCTTCAAGCCCTCAGTCCAGCCTCTCTCAGCCTATTGCAGACAGTCTGAGCACTGATGGAGGGACTGTGCGTTCCTGGTGTAACTCGGGGAGTTGTTGTTGCCATCCTGTACCTGTCCCGCAGGTGTAATGTTCGGATGTACCGATCCTGTGCAGGTGGTGTTGCACATGATCTGCCACTGCAAAGACGATCAAGTGTCCGTCCTGTCTCCCTGTAGCGCTGTCTTAGGCGTCTCACAGTACGGACATTGCCATTTATTGCCCTGGCCACATCTGCAGTCATGCCTCCTTGCAGCATGCCTAAGGCATCTTCACACAGATGAGCAGGGACCCTGGGCATCTTCCTTTTGGTGTTTTTCAGAGTCAGTAGAAAGGCCTCTTTAGTGTCCTAAGTTTTCATAACTATGATTGCTTACCATCTGTTAGTGTCTTATTAACGACCGTTCCGCAGGTGCATGTTCTTTAATTGTTTATGGTTCATTGAATAAGCGTGGGAAACAGTGTTTAAACCCTTTACAATG